>NW_020448307.1:3754807-3802336 GCF_003343035.1 Apteryx rowi | reverse complement strand
GGTGCGGGCGGCCCGCGGCCGCGCAGCGCCGCACCTTCCCCGCGCTGCCCCGCGCGGGCTCGGCCCCCCGCCGCAGAACGCTAAAATTCAGCTCAAAGACGGTTTTCCCGTCACGGGCTGTTACGGTCTCCGCAGTTTGGTTCGCTCCGGAACTGTTGCTGGTGGTTAAAAACACTGGGAATAAAGAGACGGCAAGAACCACCACCAACAACTCAGGCAGCCCGATCTTCCCCGCTGCGCATCCCTGTGTCGGCTCCCCATATAATTTGCCAAACTTTAATGAATTAGGCTGAAACTTGCTGTCTTGGGAGCCTGTGCTGCACATTTTCTGAAAACTACTCAAAACCCTTTGGCTCTTCCAAGATCGGAGACAGAAGGGGAAGAAAAAAACATTGCTCATTCTTGTGGGGTTTGCTTTTTTTTTCCTTTTTTTTTTTTGGACTGTGTATGTGGAAATAGGGTCTTGAAACTAGCCATGGGGCAGCCTTTTATGGTCCTTTAGACAACCCCCCCCCAAATTAGCCCTCTTACTAGTCCTTGAAAAACAGCAGCTCCAAACACATGGTGAAAACCTGCCTGATTCCAGCTGCTGAATTCCCTGAAAAGTCCATTCCCCCCGGAAGCAGCCTGCCACCACCAAAAGCCGGGGTGCTCAGGGCCTGGTGTGGGCGCAGCCCTCCGCGGTGCCAGGCCCGGCAGGAGCCAACGCTCTGAAGAAAGAGGGCGAGTTTGGGAAGGGGGAGTTGGTTTGGGAGGAGGACTGGGAGCAAGCGGCGGCACGGCGGGCGCATGCCGTGCCAAGGAGGTGGCGACCGCGGCCGGACGAGGCAGCGGAGCCGAGGGGCCTGGCGGTGACCTCCAGCAGGAGCAGCGGCGGGCACAAGCCAGCCCCGGCGGAGGGGCAGCGCGGGAAGGAGGCAATTTGGGCCAGAAGAGGAGGTGGCCCGGGCTCCCGGCGCTGCAACAGCACTCCGTTCATTTCCCATTTAGAAATAAGACGTTGCCGTCTTCTCTGGGGAGGTTCTTCTCCGGAGAGCAGCCCCGGAGAAGAATAGGACACTTCAGCCGTCAGTCTAAAAAAGCTCTGCCGATAGCACGGGAATGGTGGTGGGACTCCTGAGCGCTGAGCCCACACGCTATTTCTGTCCCCCGCCAGCGCGGCGCCGCGGCGGCCCCGCTGCCCGGCACGCTGCAGCACTCACTGCCGCGACTTCACCTGCCTCCGCGTCGCTGCGTTAAGCCACCAGACCTTAGGAAATGTCCGAGTGGAGGCTTTCTGTCTAAATTTATTGAGCCTTTCGATACATATATATTCTAATGCAATTCATCGTTACACAGTCGCAGTCTCTTTCTCCTGTGACCCCTGCATGTGATGGACCTGCTGTGTAGCTAAGTGGGAAAGGAAACACTTTTCTGCCAGATCCCTGTCGCCCCTGCAGCGCCAAACACTGTCCGTGGAGCGAAGCGATGGGCTACGGGATGTGAACGGCGTCTCACAGCGAAGACAGGGCAAAACGGCCTGGAGAACCTGATTCCCGCCTTGCCTTTGCCACGGACTTCCCTAACACAGTCATTAAACCCAACTTTTTGGACGCTGCTGACTGTATTTCCCATGTTGTGGGCGTTCAGCTTGAGAGCTTTAGCCCGATTTGCTGACATCCATCTTACAGCTACGGCTGGAAGCAGCGGGTGCTGCGCTTGCATGTGCAAAGTGCTGCATCATGATAAATGCTCTGGAAAAGCAGACGTTGTGCCTCTCGCACAGAGCGCCCAAAATCAGCCGAAACTTCTGACCTCGATCCGTCTGCGTGTCGCCCTGACCCAGGACGGGTGTTCGGGGACGATCACTTAAGGTGCCCAAGCACGGATGCAGCGTAGTGGAAAGAACCATGGGAAAACTCCCGAGGAAATTACTAACTCTGTCTTCCGAGGAAGCTGCCAGCTGCACCGCTTTGGTCCTAAACCGCACCACAGCCGAAAAACTCTTCTGCCGCTTTTTTGGGATTTCTGGACATTGCACTTCCGCTAGCCGGAACACGAGCACCCAGCTGCGATTTGAAAACTGCCCCCCGCGCGTCGGAGCTGTGTTTCTGTGGCTGTGGATTTGCCAAGCAGCCGGGTCCGTGGACGATGTGCTGAGCTAAGGCCTGGCATCGGACGCTGGACAACGGGAACGACGCAGCACTGCTGAGCACCTCCCTGGCCGTCTCATGCACCGCCGCACGAGACAGAGGTACGGAAGAAAAACAGTATCCGATCATGCAATTAAAATCTTGTTCTGCGCCAACAAAAGGGCATTTATTAAGTTGCACTGAATTCTGACATTTCTTAATTTTGAGTGCTTCCCTCTGCAGCATTGATCATGCGCTTAACAGATTTTTGGCTACCATATATGCACATTTATACAAAATATGTCTACAAACAGGTCTATGTAACACATACATCTAATATACACAGAGATAACACTTGATGGATGTTTCTACAGAAAGGTCACGTATATTAAATATACGATATTCAGTTTACATAGCGAGACATTTATATAACAATTATGAAGAGCTCTGACAGGGTGTTGTCAGTTGGCATTTGCTAAGAGAAGAAATAAATCTAATAATAAAAACAAAAATAGCATTTTGGAAGAAATAGCACTGCACAAATCCTCTGAAAGGACAGAATTGTCTACACAACAAAGGCTCAGCTGATCGATGCTAAAATAAGCAGTTATGCAACAAGTAAGAAATATGATCTCCAGGGAAGAAAGCAGCAGCGTTTGCCTTTCATCTTCATTCACCAGTGCTTATTTTTGCATACCTAAAAGAATAAACCAGGTAACCTTTGGATGATGAGCACGTAATTAGAATTAACAGATGTTTTTAAATGAAGGGTTTAGCCTTTATTAGCTTTGCATGAGCTCTAGCGTTAAATTCAGTCACTGGAAGCGAGTCCCCCGAAGTGCCGTGAGACTGCCGCTTTCATCGCTCGTGTTTCGTGCCTGTTAATGCGCTTTGGAAGAAACGCCGTGCTGGCATAACTGCATGTAAATCCACTGATTTTTACTGGGGAATTGGCCCACCAGGTATCAGTGATCACCAAGTTGTGAACGCAGCCTCCAAGATGAGTCTACAGAACAGCGCGTCTCACAGCACTTAAGAGTTAATAAACCTTGTCAACAAGCCTTGACCAAAGACGAAAAATCTCAGCACCGACGGGTCCCAGAGGAGAGGAAAAGAAGAAAACCCAGTTGCCGGGTTGCCATCGGGTTTGATTCCTGTGCTATCGATTAGCGCCAGGCACAAGAACGGGACGGATCCAAGGGAGCGCGAGCAATCCCCAAATGCAAGGAAAATTCAATGTCTTTCCAAGAGCTTTCAAAACTATCTATTTAGTAACGTGAGCCCCGGCCCCGAAGCGGGGAAATTCCTCCGATGGGGAATTTCGGAAGCACCGTGCAACTTGAAAACAGTGCAGGAGACTCACTCCTGCTAATTTACTGCCTTCGATACCCTCCTCTGAGGCCTCTGCGAGATGGAAGAAGTCAAAGACATCTCATGGCTACTTTAATTTATCCCAAGGACCAGATCAGCTCTTGGCCGCTCCAGGAGGGCAGCGCAAAGATGCTGAGCATCTTTCTGCAGCCGTATCCCAGGTAGGGTTGTCCGATATTCAGCTGTAATCGTGAAATTTGACTTCTATTAAAATAGGTGTTAACTTGGAGAATAGTAAGCAGATGCAGTAGCAGGAAAAAAGAACAAGCTCTGTTCTAAATTATAATAATAATCATTCCCATCTTCTAGAATGAACTACTACATCATTATATAAAGTGTCCTTTTTCCTTCTCATTCTGCATAGTTCTTTTCCTCTCCGAAATGCGGGGAAAATACTCTACTTACAGGAGAAGAAAATTTGATTTGGCAGATCAGTCGATAGTGAGTGAGATTTTGTTTGAAATCTCAATTACCTTCAGTAGCTAGGAATTGCGTATCAAAATAAACTGTAAACCAAAAAATAGCTATAACGTTACAAACGGCCATCCCTGGGCAGGTCGCTGAGGAATCCTCTCCATGCAGCAGCTGCTCTAACATTTTCCTAGGAAATGGCAGTCTCCGAAGGGATTACCTCCGAAGGATGCCGCCCTCCGCGGCTTTGTGTGCCGATGCTCAGCCTCGTGTTCTCGTGCGCTGAATCTCTTCTGCCGAATTTCAAGGTTCCTTTTGTTTGTTTGCTCCTCCGTTTTCTCCGCGTTCAGTTCTGTTACGAAGTGCATCAAGTACAGCAGCATCCCCAGGCTGAAATAACCGCGGCTTTCAAAGGCCCTCAGGAGTAAAATAGATCCAGGGAAACACGAACCACCAGCGGTGAGCCGTACGACTCGGAGCGCTGCTCCGGCGGCGGCCCGGGTCTAGCTCCTCGCCCCCTGCACGGATCCGTAGGCAGATTCCACCCTAAGGAACTTTCCCATTTCTATTCCTCTGTTCCCTTCCTATAGGCATTTCAGGCTTTCCAGATTAAATATAGTGGGGGGTAACGTGGCTCCCCGAGCTGGCTTGAGCTTCGGTGTCAAGAAACTTGACTATTACGGGCAAATTCTGTGCGGCGAGCTGCGCGAGGAGCAGCTGGGACGTTTCAAAGCAAGTATTACGGCAGAGCCTGCTAACGATTATGCTTTTAAAGGTCCAAATTTATAAAACGCACGACTCTTCCTCAAAAGGCTGCCTGGAATAGTGGCACGAAGGGGGCAGGCGGCCCCGGGCGGGTGACGGCCTGGCTGCCCCGCGCACCGAGGGGTGTCGCGCGGGCGGCCCTCGCCCGGCCCCTTCCCGCGCTGCGCCCCGGCGAGGGGCCGGCCGTGCCGAAGCGGCTTGCGCTCCCGCGGGCGCCCGCGCTTCGGCCGGAGCTTAACGCCCCGGTGCGGCGGGCGTCCTCCGGGCTGCAGGTCCCTCCGCGCCGCAGAGCACGCGATTACTCTCCCGATTAAAAAAGAAAAAGGTAGAGATTAAAGATATGAGTCACAACTCAACGCACCGGCTGAGTGAACGGTACGCACGCTAAACAACACGCGCACCGAGACGGCATTAATCCACTTTTTATATGGATTCCCTGTAGACATCCAGTTTATAACTAAGTTGGCTGTTCCACTCTTATTTCTCTGGAGTTTGAGGGTGTGAAAAAGACATTTCCATTTCATTGACTAAGTTCCCAAGGGGAGAATTTATGGAAGTGCAAGTGCATAATTTACTGCCTGACAGGATAAAGATGGTATCTGGTTTTAAAAAAATAGTGTACCCTGAAAAACAAAATTGCTAGAACAGACATTTGTTTTCCATAAGTACCATATTTTAGAAGCATTTAATTTAGTTTAGAAGCACCGTTAAAAATATATGCATTGTAAATTGCAGCTGCATAACACGATATTTATCAGATAATGTCACTGAATAGTCTCCTGTTGCAATATAAATGCCAAGGCATTTATAGAAAATAAATGTTGAAGTAGAGAGCTTTATTTTCAAAGTGGAAACCCATTATCTCATCCAAAAGTCATAAATAAAATGATAAAGGTTTGCTTATGGGGTTAGTTTTAACCATATGGGGGTTGACACGGCTACTTCATTGCCCCCGCAATATTCCCAAGCGGTAAACTCGTCTCGACTGCAGCAAACCCAGCGGGAGAAACACGGTGCGCAGGACCGGTGACGGCACGATTCGGAGAGAGCTAAGAGTAGCCACAAGGCCAACCAGCTGATAACGTACTGGAGGAAAAGAGACATAAAGATGGAAAGTGAGGGATTTCTGGAGATTTGCAGCTTCCCACGGTATTTATTTCAAGAAAATTCATCAGTTCTAAATATTGTCAGAACCCGATACAATATGCTAGAATACCAGCTTTTAAAAATGGTGCCTGAAATTTCTCTCCTAAAGACATACTGAGTCACATAAAGCACGATCGGATTTCCAAAGTATGGAGGATCCAGCAGTTCCTACCGATTTCTTCAGGGTTTGGATCAAGTTGTGCACGTGCGGCACTATTTATTAGTATAAGGTACAAAGGGCTGTTAGAGAGGGACGGTAAAGAAGATTTTGGATCCGAGATCTGCACCTTCTGCTCCTCTGAAATTTGGAGACACCAATCTAGTCTTTTTGCCCCCTGATAGAATGACACTAAAATTAGGCTCATGCCACCATTCCTGCAAATCGAGTGCTTTCCCGAGCAAGCTGCATACCATGTGGGCATCTGAGTCCTGTCTGATTTTCTCTTTGCACCGCTGGCCCACAGCTCCGTTCGTTATCACTGCTGAGCCTGGAAAACACTCATCGAATGCAACCGGGATCCGTAACGCGGAGCTGCCTGTCGGCTGCCGCTGAAACGCATCTGCTCCGAGCGCGATGCTCAGAAGGGCATAACTCTTCCGGGGAGGAATGAAGGAGGAAGACGGATGATACCAAACGAATCCAGAGTAATCCTGCTAATTTAGTTTCAATTATTCTGGGTTTAACATATCCACATAATCCACATTTTATGGGATTTGTAATTTTCAAATCACTTTTAGCCTGGGCAGCTAAGAACAAAATCTGCCTGTAAATTAAAGAAAGCTGCAGCCATACCTAATGGGTTCTTAG
Source organism: Apteryx rowi (assembly GCF_003343035.1). Lineage (NCBI taxonomy): Eukaryota > Metazoa > Chordata > Aves > Apterygiformes > Apterygidae > Apteryx > Apteryx rowi. The sequence goes on along the minus strand of NW_020448307.1, from coordinate 3,795,724 downwards.
CTGTCGCCGAGGCCAGCGTGCCCAGCCCAGCAGCTGGACTTGGTGCGCTGCCCGGCTTCCGACGACGGGGAGCAAACGGGGAGCAAACGGGGAGCGGGGCAGCGAATTGCTCTTGGTGCCCACTGCCCTGTTTCATGTGGCCAGATGCAGGTGTCTGCGATGGGTACGTGCCCAGTCACGTCACCACGTCCTCTGCAGGACACCCGTCGTCTGACCGGACATGCAGTCGCCAGTGCCAGGGTGGAAAGATGCAGGTATTTGAATTTTGGTCACAAATCAGATACGTTTCTGGTTGTACTGCAGAAGCCAGCATGGCTTTACAACCCTTGAAGGCCTCCAGAAGTGGCTATTGGATCTGCATGAGCTGAAAGTTTGGGTGCTGCTCTTCTAAAGGAAGGACCGAGATTATGACACCTGCCTCCTGGCTTCATGAGTCTCTCCTTTCCTGGTCCTTCTCCCCATTTAGCCACTTCTTTGATGGCTTTGTTAGTGTAGCGCCTGCTTAATTTTCCCGTTTATTTTCTCCCTCTGCTGCTCACCCTCCATCTCTCTTGGGGCAGCCTAACCCACCGGTCCTGTTCAACAGTCACATTCACATCGAATTGCTGCTTCTCTGTGATTCCGCTCTCAACTCACCTCTTTCCGCACAAAACTGCGCTTCGGTCTGCCCCAGGACATTGCATACTGGCTGTCACATTAGCAACTTGGACTAAACGTGATATGAATTACTTATTTTTCTCACCAAACTTCCCTCCTTCCCTATCAGAGGAGCAATGCACACCATGCACCACTCAACCGATATTTCATCAAAAGCAGTTTATACTGATGAATGTCAGCCACATTGGAAATATGCTATTCTGCAGGTGTAGTGTCTAAAATAAATAACCTTTACATATAAGAAGCGGCTGGATGGATGGATAGATGGAGGGACAGCTGATTAACTGACTCACCAGCCACTGAAGCGAAGTACAACACACCAGCAGTACGCATTTCTGGGCAATATTCCGAAGAAAATACTTGGATGCTACCAGCTCCTTGCAGAGAGGATCCCACATAGAGGGCGGCTGGAAATCAGTGAGTGCAAGCCAGAGGACCTCGAGGTTGTGCACCTGATTTATAACATATCACAGGGGCAAGAGAGGGTGAAGACTCGTCAAATCATTACGTTCGTCGTCTCGCGGGAGGGGGCTGCAGCCCCTTCGCAGAGGACGTACGAGCTATTGGTATGGATTTACATCTGAGCAGACCGCGGCAATCGGTCCCGCCAGGCTGCAGCAGCATGGCCGTGCGTCCGAGCGGCTTCGCTGGTGAGCTCCACGGATGGCAGAGGACCACCGGAGCAACAGTTCCTCCATGCCAGGATTTTAACACATTGTATATGCAACACATACGCGCTTTATAGTGGTTATAATCTTCAAATCAATCGTACCTAGCAGTGAAGGTTTAACGTTAATGACTTTCTTATTATGGATGAAAAACCCTTTCAGAGCTAACGACCAGAAAGAAGCCCGCTTAGCTCCTACCTGGAGAGGTGACTCCACGGTCATGACCAACACTCGGAGCAGAGCTGGACCTACGGATGCTTTAATATAGCAAATCCCGACGGGTTAGTCTGGCGCACTAGGGTGAGTCTTCCTTTGCACCTGAGTTTAAGCATCTCAACTTATGATGCACCTAACAGCAAGGCTGACCTTACTCGTCAGGAGGAAACAGCGTGTTGCCCATCGCGCGGCCCCCTCCCAGGCCCTCCCGAGTGCCGAGCGCCGGGCCGCGTCCCCGGGGAGCCCAGCGCTCCCCGCACGCGAGACAGCGCCAGCTGCCGAGGTGCGAAAGCGGGGGGGGGGGGTCGGTTTAATTTTCTCTTGACAGCCGGAAGAAAACGAGACCCAGCGAGTTGCGTGGCATATGATGGGGACAGGTACTTATGCAAATGGCCCGTTAACACCCAGCCAGACAGCGCTGATAAGCCTCCTAGGCCAGCTGGAGGTGGCTCCATCCTGCTGCCCAGCGGGAGGAGGAGGAGGAGGAGGAGGAGGAGGAGGAGGAGGAAGAGCTTTGGGATGACAATGGGAAACCTAAAAGCTCCGGCGCCGCTTTGCCCTGCTGCTGCCCGACGGGCCGGCGGGGGCTCGGCGGCTGCGCTCCCAGCCCCGCGTCGCAGCTGGTGTCGCAGGAGCCCCGGGGGTTTCCGGGGGGGACGCACGCGCCGGCAGCGCAGCTCCTCCAGGCCGCACGGCCCCGGCGCCTCGCAGGGTCCAGGAGACCTCGCAGGGTCCAGGAGACCTCGCGGCCGCAGCAGCAGCAGCAGCAGCACCGGTGGCTGCAAACTGCCGTCCCCGCTCCCGCGGGAAAGGGCTGCCTCTCCGCGGACGGCGCCTGCCCCTGGCTCCCGAGGGGCGCAGGCAGCGGGTAGGAGAGAAGCCTCCAGGAGGAGAGGGGACCGCAAAGGCCGGGGATCATCTGTCCTGCCCCTCGCCCAGGTCTGCGGCTCGTACTAATGACAGTGGTCTGACGCGGAGAAGCCCAAGTTTGGCCTTGCAGTGGTATTCCCCTGGGAAAAAAATATTCCTGCAATGTAAAACTGAAAATTGAAACAGCCTGGTGATTCACCAGAGAGCATGCCTCTCCCTTTCCCTCTTCAGTGGGTCAGAGACCAACGCTGTGGGGTTTGAAAGAAAAGCTGGAAAAGCCTCTAATTAATCCCTGGGGGCTGAACTGTGCCAGATATGGACGGGATTTCTCCTCCGCCGCCTTTTTGGAGAAAGAACACGATGCTCTGCTAGAGCTGCAGCTCTTTCCGGGGAGTCTCCGGCACCGCGGGGAGGATGCGGAGCTCGGCTTTCCCGAGCCGTTTGCCGCGGGAGGGCGGCTGCCGGGGAAGCCTTGCTCCGGGCGCTCCCGTAGACCTTTCCCCCCCTGGGAGGGACGGTGCCGACTTTGGGAAGCTTCTACCTGTGGGGAGAAAACGTCCCGAGTTCAAGGTCAGGTCTGCGCGTCTCCCATCCTGACAGACACCGAACGTTGTGCAATAGCCTGGAAGTCACTTTTATCAGACTCGATTCAATTTATAAGATTAAGAGCATGGAAAAACAAATACTGCTCCTGGATGGAAAGCGCTGGCACTAACCAGGCCGACGGTTTGTTTGGACAAGGATTGTTAACAGGGTATCTCTTATTTCCACAGGCCAGCAGGGGCAGGATACAAAATGGGTCGCTTGCTGTACGGGGCTGGTGGTTATGAAAAAAATTAACTCTTCCTTTAGCAGAGGGACAGCAGGAACGGTAGCAAAGTTCCTCCGAGAGCAACTTCTGCAGCTGCTGCTACAGCTCCCGGGGAAACAGCTCTGCCCTGTTAAGCAGTTCAGGAGCATCAAGTGATGCAAATCCAGGGGCTGAAAAACTCCAGCAAAAGGCAGGGCACTGCAGCCACCTTGCTAGCAATACCTGTGCTGGCCACGTTTGCCTGCACACATCTACCTCAGCCTCAGGCAGGAGCATGGCTGTAATGTGGATAAATTCACTAAAAAGCTGACTTGCACAGTAAGGAGTAAAATACAGAGCGCATGCAATTTTCACAGAAATCTGTAACGGGTGAAGAAGTCAGGCCTTCTCCTTCAGAAAATGCACTGGGAAAAAGACATCTTAGCTTGCAGAGGCAAAAGAGTACCACGTAAGACCTAGGCTGGCCCTATGTCTGATCTGCAAGTCCTAAATCCTTTAGGAAAGAAGTCTGTAGATGTGGTCAGTGGCGTGATCTCAGCATTGTCTGAGACATCCGCAGGGCCGGGGGAGCGATGTTCGTTCAGTACCATGCACGTTTATATAGAAGTTATAGACAGTGATAGCTAAAACATAGTAACAAGAGACTGTGGAGTTTGATAACAGCTAAGGGAGAACCTGAGGTTTGACAGAAAATAGTTAGCAATAGCAGACTTGCACGTTCAGCTGTGGAAAGGACCACAAAATTTGAGTGCACGCTATATATCTCCCTTTCACTGGCTGTTCTGTGGAGAGCTCCATTTGCTGCTGAAGTTCGGAGCTACAGACTGCACTTCATGTTGATTCTGATTGTAGAGTGGTGGTAATTAAACCTCTAGAGCATTAAGTTACCATTTTAACCAAATGCCTGGATTTTATCTTGACGTGAAATTGTGAGAGATATTCAGATTTGCGCAGTAAATAAACTGTATTAGCTGTTTCACAGATCATGCGTTTCCTCAGCTTACATTTGGGGAAAAAACCCCTACCATAGTTTCCTTCTTTTTTCCTTTTGCAAGGGCACACACAGCAGAAGCACTGGCAGCTCCTGTACACTGTTCAGCCAATATAATAATCATTATAATACTAATGTGGTTCTTTAATAGCACTTTTCATCAAGGGATCAGCATCATTATCTCCACGTAAAACAGAAGCACCCAGAGCAAAGTTTTGTTCCACTGATATAACTGGCCAAGGCCAAAGTCAGGAGCAGTCCGGCACCCCGGTCCTCGGTCCTTCCATCAGCTACAAAACACCACCTGACGTGGAAGTAACCATCTTAAATACAAGCAGATGCTTGAGGTTCAGATCTAGCTTATTCCCGGACTCACACTGCGGTGGCAATCACAGGTCTGCACCACGGCACCGCTGCGGGCTAGGAACTGGGCAAACACCACCACGGCAGTTCACACGGACACGGACCAGCCGGCCAGGAGCGACTGCTGTGATTTCGCTATGCACCAGCGCGGCCTGATTTGAATCAGCAGCCTATAGGAAACTCCCTTAAGTCCAGCATTTTCTTGCAACTAACAGCAATGTTTTGACGGAGTGAGATTCAAATATGAACACTAGCAAGAGGGCTCAAGACTACAGTTTGTGTTGGCACCGTTTCTTCTGCGCAGTGGTGCTAAGTGCTTCGGTAGATCAGTTATTCTGATAGCGAAACAGTTGCTTGGGCTCAGCCACTTTCAAAGAACAGATGTTGCCACAAAGGCTTTCATCCCGGCCGTTCTGAGTTAAGTGTATCCTCCCTGCCCAGAGCAGCAACAGGTTTACCGCAAAACACTTCTAGCATTTGATGTCTGCAGAGGCAGCTATTACTCACCCAGTTGCCTTCGTATGCAAATGCGTTATTGATGGCACAGCAGGATGAAAAGTCTGTGGATCAAGGGCTGCCAGAGATGCCCATCCTTGTGTGTGTCATCTGCGCGCCCCAAGCAAAGACGGGCCGTAGGGCCTGTCTGGTGCCGTGTTTCTCCAGAGATAGTGTTCCCACTGATCTCAGAGCTGACCCGCCACGTCGTAACACCAGAGGCCGTCTGTTTCGGTGGGTTCTGGAGTTTCTGATTTCTCTAGATCACGGATTTTACGCCTTCTTTATATTGTACCGTATTGGGATATGATGCTCTCTAAGCCTACCTGGTTGCATATATAGATAAAAATATAAATCCCCCTGTCCTTGAACTCTAACATGAACAAACAGAAAAGTCTAAATAAAGAGAAATAATTTTCCAACCAAGCACATGAATGAAGGAAAACAAATACACTTAATAGAAACCTTCTAGATGAAAATATGTGGGATGGGAGAAAGAAACAGCTGATTATCTTCTTCATTTCACAGGACAAATATAAAGAAACCTTCTTTGAAAACCTCATCTACACATTATTCTGCATTCTGGCATTTAGGAAAATGTTACTGGATTGCATCTTTTCTTAGGAATGGGTAAATTAGCTTGGTGGTTTGAAAAAATGTAAGTAAGCATCCATTTTTAATTATTATTCGTTTTTCCACAGGCCACTGCCATTTCTGATTTGAGTGATGGCCAGAGTTAGAAAGGATAAAACACCACAAGACAAGATTTTCTCATAGTATTTTTCGGCTATGAAGTTTTGGAAATACCAAAAGAAACTGTGAAGTTAGCGTCAGATTATGGAGAAACACACTGACTAAAACTCCAGGGTACTCCCCACATTCATTTACATTTTGTGACGCAAGGATAAGTTACCATCAGTAACGGCATAAAAAAAAATCCTACAAATACTCATATAAATATCTCAAAAAGAACGCAACATATGTATGAAACAGTTCAAATCCCTGCTCTCCACTCCCTCCATGTAAGCCAGAGGCTGCGTGGCCCTTTTACACCCTCAGAAAAACTTCCATTCCGGGAAGCGGGAGTAGGCTCTGAGGTCCCAGCTTTGGCGAGGAGCAGCAGGACAGACAGCGCAGATGGAGGTGACCACGGCTCTGCCGTGGCAGAACCTCCCTCGTCTGCGGGTCACAGGCGATTTGGTGACTATGGCCTGTCTCAAGCAGGGAGCAAGGCTCTCCCCTTAAAATAACCTCCAGGAAAACCCTGGAGGATTCCCACGCTGGGCAGGAGAGACCTTCCGAGCTCCATGCGGCAGCTGTGTCAGGGGATGGCAGGGTTTATCCCACCAAGGTGGGACGGAAAGGCTTGCACGCTTAAGCCTCCGGGTCACGTTGTGCCTGCAGGAGCACACAGAAATGAGTCAGGAACCCTTTTACTCCCATCGCTACTTGTCCTCTTTAACGTGAGTTCAGCACCGTTTGCAGTAAGGGTTTGACGGCTTGCTGCAGTCCTCCCTGGTCTTCCCCTTTTCTTGTCACATGGGTGACACCTCCTTCTTCCCACCCACTTAGGCCCCCAGCGTCATCCACCCCACACGCTTCAGACTAGATTTCTCTCTGGAAACCCTTTCTGAAACTTGCTCTTCTCTTTTTCTCTTTAACATCTCCGAAATCCCCTTTTTTAAATAACCAGCCTCTCCTTCCAGCCTCCCTCGTTTCACACATCGGTTACCGCAAGCTGCAGGTCTAAGACCCTGACCGCGGCAAACGGCTGCCCTCGAGACCACATCTGCTCACCCCCAGTCGCACCGGTCCTTCGTTCACAGAATCCATAGGCTCCTTAGCTTCTCGCCCTCGCTCCTAAAACCCTTCCCCGTCTCCCCTTACCTCTCCGAGCCAACAAGCTGCCTACCGACGACCAACCCATAACCTTTGCCCGCCAGCCTCCGCAATCCGTCTGTCAGCTCCTTCCCTAAGCACAGACTTGCTTTCTCCCAAGCTTTCCTTCAAGCCTGGGAAAACCTTCCCGATAAAATCTCAACAGCCACTCCTTTCTCCTCATTCAAAACTCTCCTTACGACTCGCTTCTGCCAAAAACCCTACAAGATGCAGTCGGGGCTATGGCCGGGCAGCCGGTGCGCTGTGATTCTCTCCTTTTCTCGTTCCCCACCTCCGCGTTCAGTTAAACGCCAGCCAAACGCAACGACACCTCCGCTGCCAAAGCAGGGGCGCTGCCTTACCGCGCTCCTTTTTGGCGTGCCGCATCCCCGTCCCCCAGGTGGTTCGTACCTGCAGAACGCAAGGCCCTCGGGGCAGGGATAGTCTTTTCTTCTGCGTTTGCAAAGCGCCTAGCACAGCCGTGGCTCAGTTCCCAGCGAGGGCCTGTGCATGCTACCAAAATATAAACATTTACCGATAATAGCGTATTCCCTGAAGGATAGGTAAGGCAGAGCTGGGAACCACTGCTGGAATGTAATTGTCACTAGCACAGAAAGCGAGGGCTAAGAAGCAGATCATAGCAACATTATCCAACGGGACGGGAACAAAATACAGGAGCACGAAGCATTAAAACCGGTGATATTTTGTGTGGAAGCAAGTGACAACTGGCACTTCCCGAATCTCTTGTAATTCAGCGTTCCAGCCTCTTACAAAATTTTCAGGCATTTGGAAATGTCTGCTTTCCGATATTTAAAGCAAACTTCATTTTCAGCAAAAAACGGTGCTTCGGGGCTGCACTTCTAAAACAAGTTCATATCATGACAGCTAAAATGTCAGAATTAATTAAGAAGAGGAAGCCGGGCAGAAAACAGCAAAGATGCCACTGAAGAGAAAGCGGCTCTTTTCTCCGGTCCTCCCCAGGAGCCGGAGCACGTAGCAAGCCTTCCTCTATAAGCAGATAGCTCGTTGGCAATTTGGTGAACCCTGAATTATATGCTGGAGCGCTAACTTCCCTTGTGGTTGCAAAAAAGAAAGGCTTTAAAAACATGATTTTAAATTATGCCCAAGGGTATATTTAAAGAATAGCTAGCCAAATTCCACACTGACTTCTCCTCTGCTGGAGCGCTGCTGGGCTTCAGTGGGGTTGCACAGTAGATAAGAGAGCACAGAGTTTGGCCAATTCATTTTAACCATCATTATATAATATTGATGTTGTATTGAATATACATATATATTCTGGCATAGCGAGTGAAATTAAATTGATTTATTAATTTGATACCGCACACCAATGCCAAGCTACCAGGTAATTGATCAGCTGCCTAGAACGAACTTCAACATGTAATTTCTACTGAAATTTGACTCATCAGCAATACCATAATTGGTTGCAAATGTCCTTCCTTCTATTTGTTTTGTTAAGTGGCTTTTTCATTAACGCAGTGGAGCCAAGTAAATAAATATGACTTTACTATTGGACTGCAGGCAGACAATATTTGAGGAATGGATACAAACCGAGAAAGGACTGCAGGATGTTGTCAGGCCAGGATTCATTTTCTATATATTCTAATTTTTGCTGCATTTAGGGCCCTGCTGGCTTCAGGAGAGATTTCCTTTTAGCAAAAGAGTCACAGCCAACACTAGGCTCAGTGAAACACAAGTGCATTGAATTTATGCCCCCCAATACCCCAAGTCAACAAGATTATTGTTAGGCCAAGCCTTAATGTCTCTACTTAGAACAAGGTCCTCAGAGATACCCCTGCGAAGAGGAGAGCAAGTAAAGCCTTCGGGATCAGGCTCACTGCTCCCACAGGGCAGCCCCGAGCACCCGAACACGACGGCAAACTTGCAAACCTGGACACAGAAGCTAAGGGAGGTGGCACCTTCCTCCTTCAGCCACTCCTGCGCTGACACCTGATGAGCACCAGGTAGCGGGTCCCTGGCACCAGAGCCCGGGGCCAAAGGCGGCCGCCCTCTCGCCCCCTCCGGAGCCAGGCTCCCATCCGATCCCGGACTCCAGCAATCCCACAGTACCGGAGATTTACAAGACTGAAAGCTCAGATTGAGCCATGCTATTTCAAAGACCGAGAGGCGGTGTCAGAAATAAGACGCAAAGTTCCTGAGAACAGTGACCCAGTATCGTAACCAGGAGCAAGTGCAATTATTTGACGAAGAGAAGGGTAGAAACGCACCGTTGTGGTGCTAGATGCTCCATGAAATGGCTATGAACATCACTGGATTATCATATGCCACTTATGACATCCAAGATACATAAAAAGACATTGTTTCCTGGGTGTGCAATTCCTTGGTACAGGCTTTTTAATGTTCTTCCCATCTCCTATTTTATTCTAGTCCAATTCTGTTACATAATCCGACTGATTCCCGTCCATTTCTGGCCGTATTCTAAACAACTGTAACCGTGTCCGACTGGGCAATGAATACTGGTTATCCGGTGACTTCACAGCCACGAAACCTTTCACTTTTACAGACCTTTCACTGTGGGTGACCACAAGGCGCTATAGGAGCAAAGGCAATAAAAAACAACATAAAAAAGAATAAAGCAGCTGAGTCAGAAAAGAACTAATCTGTTCTTTTCAACTCTTTTCAGCAGTTTAGGACTTTGTACCTTTGACACTTCTCATCCACTGGACTCTCTCAAATATAATCCTTGCTTTTCTTCTGTTAGCTCCCTGAAAATATTTGACAATGTTTTATTCCAGTGTGAATAAAATTACAGAATAAGCTACTTAATTGATGTGTGCTCTTTGAACTATCCCATTTAAACCCTCAAGATACCAGGGTGTTTGCAAACAGGCACACTTCACTAGCTGATTCTTAAACTTGTACGCAAAAGAAATTGGGATGAAAATGTTTGATCTCATTTTTTCCTCTGCCTGTTGCGTGCTTAGAAGGGATCCAGCTTGCAGCTACGCAGAAACCCAGGACTGCCTGTTGTACGAGCTTCACAGTGGCAGCGCTGGCAGTGAGGTTTCACTTAAAAAAAAACGGTGGACAACATGTCACTAACTCTTCAGTGCATATACAAAATCACAAACCTCAGCCCTACACTGTATATGCCTTATAAAGAGCTTAGTATAGTCATTACTCAGCAAATAATAAAAAGAAACAGGTTTGTAATTGGTTTGTTCAGACAGTGGTAAATTATTAAAGTTTACTGTGCCCCAGTGTATGTAAAATCCAGAAAAAAACACCCTCTTCTTGTAAGGGCCTGTTCTGTAATTTCTCTTCACAGTATTTACTCCCATGAGTGGGGTCACTGAAACCATCACGATTCATCATGTGAGTGTGCGGCAGCAGACACCCTCCCCCCATTTTTTCCTTTTTTTAAATTCTGAAAATCCCCGTTCCCCCAGCAGCGGCGTTGCACGGATTGCAGGGGAAACGCTCGCAGGGCTGCACCTTCGCAGGTGACACCGCAGGACACCCCGCGCGGGCTCCCGCGCCTGCCCTGGGCGCGAGCCTAAAGCAGGAGGTGCCTCTTCGCCGCCGGCCCCCCCCCGCCACCGGTTTCAACAGCACTCCAGAAAGTGCTCGTTTCCCTGTCATTTATTACATCTCTCGGTTAAGCAAACTGCTTCTTCCAAGAGTCAAATCTCAGCTTCACGGAAGTGCAGCCTCCCTAAAACTAGGGCATTGCTCTGGGTGAAGTGAACAGCAAAAGAGAAGATCGCTTTCCATTCAAAGAACAAAATGAATCTCACCCAACTAATTGGAGGGGATTCTTATTTCTTTAATCGGACCTTTAAATTTATTCACCTATAGCTGTTAGAGGGAGGAAGGTTTATTTTATTTGCAAGAGTTTCAGAAGCTACGTAGCAGTGGAGGGTAGCCCGGGCTGGGGAAACGCTCGGCGCTTTCAACGACGTGCCAAGGGCAGCGGCTGGGTCTTGGCAGCAGCCTCCGCTCGAACCCCGAAGAGCATCTCCTTCGCTCGCCGTCCAGCCCTAGCGCCAGTGACTAAGCAGTTTCTATAAATCAAGCTGCAGCACAGTTCAGAAGCCTAATAATAATTTGAAGATGTAAAATAATAATAATGTAGTGGTTTTAGTGTTAAAAAGGTCACAGATAAGTGTAAGAGGCATTCTGATGTTGAGACTTGCAGCTTGGTTTCAAATAATTTTAGCACTCTATTTGATGTCTACTCTTAGAGCATTAGAAACTGGAATTAAACAATGTAATTAAAACATACCAACGATGTAATCTGATCTTGTGTCTACTTCTATCCTTGCTGCTTCACCTTCTCCCAAAAATCCTTCGTCTCTTGCACGTTAAGAGCACTCGTGATGGGGTTTTGGTACCCGTTTGCTTGCCAAGACCTCGGCAGTACAAGCGGTCCCCATGCCAGTTCAGTCAAGGCCACTGCAGAGCTCCAGGGGGGCAAACCCAGGTGCGGAGGCAAAAGCAGCCCGAGACCCGGGCCGGGCTGTGCCTGGCGCGGTGGAAACGCGCTCTGCCCGCGCCGCAGCCCCGTGGCAGCGATGCAGCACCGCCTGCGCCCGCTGGCTCCAGCCGCCCAGGGCACCGTCTCGCCCCCGCCGTGGATTTCGTGGCCCCTCTGCAGACTGAGCGGAAGAGCAAGAACCAGTCGCAGGTGCCCGGTCCCCGCGCCGGCACGGCAGCGGTGTCAGGCTGCAGACCCCCTCGCCAGGCACCAGGAGCACCCAGCACCTGGGCACAACGCATGGGAAACACTCGACGGTTGCCTCTGCCACTGGCTTGGGACGACTGCTGCTTATTCCACCTACTGTAACTGTCTCATTAATACTTTGTTTAGACCGGTGCAACTTAATCCAACTAATTACCATCGTGAACCAAAGCACACTAAGGCTCTGGCCGTAAAGAACTATTAAACTGCGCTAAATGTAATCCGTCTTAAAACATCCTGTGTTTGTACCTACCTATTTTCAAAGATTACATCTGTGCAGCACATCTGCACTGAAGGCTTTGCAGACCTTTGATGTACACATGCTGAAGGGAATTTCTCCGAAGGAGGCATGGCTTTAGACTGCAGGCCTTCTGGAGTGGGAACAGGCTTTGTTATACACACGGACAGTATAAAACGGTACAGACAGTCCTACAGTAAGATGAATGAAAACATTACAAAAGACCAGCTACACACTGCCATTGCTTTGGTTTTACCCAGAGAGGCCGTTTTTCAGAAGTTTACACATATTTCAGGACAAGGCAAGATCTCCTTATTTAAAACAAAAAACCCCCAAACCCCTAAAGGTACAGCTCTGATGTTCAAGTCATCTGGATGCTTGTCAACACGAAAGACAAGGTGAGAAATGAGGCCAAAGGCACTGCTAATATTGCTTGGCCCAACTCAGAGCACTGACATTTCAGCTGTTTACATCTGCCAAATGAATTTTTTCCTGATGATATGAAAAAACAGGTTCTTAAGTGATACCCGAGCTTTGTGTTGGCCTGCTGTGCAAAAGTGAAGGAACGGCGATACCTCTGGATGCATAAATACACCACGCAGCGAAGGTACAAGAATCAGTCAACTTTGACAGCTCAAGGAAGGAGTCTTTTGTCTGCTCCCATGTCAACATCAATCCTTAGCCCAGTTATCAACCTTTCCTGTTTGCACACACCGTGGATCCCAAAGCCATTCTATCATTAGGGAATAATAATAAAGAACTTAATTTGCACATTGCAGCCTAGCATGTCACCACAATATTATATTCCAAACAATACTGTGCTGATCAAGCATCCAAATAATTCGACCCCTGCAGCAAATAACACATCACAGTCCTACTGCCACATAGTCCAAGCTCTGAACAAACCTGAACTGGTAGCACTGGGAAGGACAGTGGGAGGATCATCATCTTAGAACAAGGCCAACCTAACGGCAAGCCAGGATAAAAAGGATTTCTAAGTTTAAAAACAAAACCTGTTGATTGTGAAGCTACTACTGAGCTCTGTGAAGCAGAGAGCCATTTGCACCCAGGAGGAACTGTTTTCACCAAGCAGCCTCACTTTTTGCATAACTCCCACCATGAAATTTCACCTAGCGATTTGCATCAACCTCGTGACCAGCAACAGCATGGTAACACTCACGTGCACTTTGAGTCCAGGGTACACACATTCATTTTATTGGAAAATAATTCAGCTTTATGCCACTTTAGCGTGGCAGTTAGCTATCACAACTCACCATCTGCAGACGGTGAAACTGTGGCAGAGAGCAGGGACCCTGCATTTTGCAGCTGGGAGATTCAGCAGCCTCGTTTGGCCGGTGGGGAGCATCGTCCTGCTCCCTGCACCGCCGCACGAGCTCCCCCGGGAGCTCTGCACCCCTGCTCGCTACCGCTGCGGGTCTGCAGGGACCTGGCCCTTCTGCGACTCAGTTATCGATCGAGATCAAGGGTAGCTGTAAGAATTAACCAAGCTCTCCACCTCCTGTTAATCCCCTGTTCTGCTGGTACATATAAAGGCCATTCTTTAAGCACCTAAAAAGCAGCCCAGTTTTCAGAGGTCCTGGGTCTCTGCTTCGAGTCCAGTGACATCTGGGGATCCTCAGAACTTCTGAAAAATTAGGGCACTAGTCTTGAAACAATATTTAATGTCTCTTCCTAATAATATATTGTTTTAGGCAAAGCAAATAGTAGATGTCCACAATATACTACATGACTTATAAATTTATATGAAGGTGGTATTACAGCCAAAGCATTGCACTTGGTTATAGGAAGTCCTGTCCAAATCATTAATTTCCGCGTGCCCTATTTCCACATCTGTGAAATGGGGATAACAATACACACTGTTGTGAGGTGTGCAGCCACTCAGAGTTATTATGGGAGCTATATAAGTCACTATAAATACCTAAAGAATGAGGACATTCAGAGTTGCACTAATAGAATACAAAGGCTATATAAGCCTTTGTGTTTTAGAGATGAAGGCTTGAGATAACTACAGGAAGCTGAAAAATCCTCCCAGACCTTCTTTCATAGTCACTGATGTTCCCCTGAAGATTGAGGCACATTTATAAGGTAGGAAGGCAGTATGGGGATCTTAAGAGCTTTCAAGCTGGTTACTGGTTGAACTTGACATTCACAGGGAGAAGGTTATATTTTAAAAACTAAGCAGCAGGGCTTTTGAGATCACTTTCAAGTTCAAATTAAGCCAGTTTGGAGAGATCACAGATAGGTCATTTTACCCTCTTGGCCTGGAATCTTGGCTTTCTCTTGAACTCAGGCAGTTTAAAGTCTTGCCAGAGCGGTGCAAAGAGGCTTTGGAATAAATCTGTACCAGGCTTCCCCTGCTAGGAACACTCAGTCATCGGCTCAAGCCCTCTACCTACAGCAAAAAGGTGCTCAACTCCGGCACAGTTGTGACCTCCTATTTGCAGAGGCTTTCCTGCAAGATCCAGCGCATGCGGATGTAAGGCAAAACAGATGTGTAAATCTTACAGAGAAATCTTAAGGCAGGAGAAAGGCCTATCCCTGCACAGGCAGAGTGCAAAGCCCTTCTGGAATAATGAACTTCCCTTTAGGTTAAAGAGTTTGTTTCCGTGGGCAGCTGCAGCCGGCAAGTCTCTGCCAGCACAGCTCTAAGTCGGCGAAACAATAGGAAGCAGTAGGAGACATGGAGACAGAAGCACAGAGCTCCACCTGGTTGTGTCTGAAGTAGTGGTTCTTCAGCCTTTCCAGGTCTGTGGATCCCTAACATTCCACCTAAGGGGGTGCAGGAGGCTTGCTTTCCGCAGTTATTTCCCCAGACCCTTTAGAAGGAGCCCATGACACCTCTCTCCACTTATCACAGATGAAAGATTTCTCTGGAGGATTTGTAAGACTCCTGCAGATCTCTAAGGATCAAAAGGATTTTGAAGGGCTAATCCCCTTTCTCCTCCAGGGCAAAACCCATCCCTGCGCAGGTTAATTTTAACAAAAAGAACAATGAAGGAACTTCATGTAGTGCTTTCCCCATGCTGCGCTGGTGGCTGCGCTGATGAGAGGCAAAGAATAAAGTGAGAAAAGCCATCAATAATCCTATCTCACTGCTAATACTATCATCTCTGTCCTGTATATTATGTTGGCAGCAGAAGTGAGGTGCCTCGGGCAAAAAATACCATGAAAAGTATTTTGCTACCCCTGACCTTGTCAAACAATATTTGTTCCTGGTGAGAGGTTTCATTTCTCCGATTCAGCTGTTTTCTGAACAAATGGATCCACACCCTGTCGCTGGGTACTTCCGCAGGTTAAAAATTGACTAAACACTGATTTCTTGAGCCCCTATAGCTGCAGCAGCTTTATCAAAGTCATGATCAAATGTATTTATTGAGCCATACGCGCGCGAGAGAAGGATCAAGACAAATTGCCAGTCTGTGCCGCTAATTGCAGCGCCTGCCTGCCTGCCCAGTGTGGCACTCCACATGCGTCAATCAGCGGAGCTGGAGAACCCAATATAGCTCAGATTGGGCTCCCGGCCCACGGGAAGTTAAAGTGCGCTGGGAAAAAAGGACCAGAGTCTGTTCCTGGTTATGTCAGTATCGTCCAGCAGAGCTTCACTGACTTCAGATGAATTATTCCAGATTTCATCAGTTTCGATGACAAAAGAACCTAGACAAGAGCGTAGGGGTTTTTTTGCGAAATACAGCCTGTGCTGCTTGCTTCGCCTGACTTCCACAGACACCAGTACCAGGGCGGGAGCAGTCAGAACATGTATGAAAAAAGTCAGCAGTGTCACTTCAATAAAACAGGAAGGTCCAGCCCTCCAGACATGCTAATACTTACTTCATGTCTGGACCAAGTGGATTTGAAACACTATCCTGGCAGAGAAGCTGTCCAGCTCCTATTTACCATTTCAAACAGGCCTTTTTTTTTCCCCCAACAGAAAAAGGCACTGAAAAGTCAGACCACTGGACAGAGCTGCTTTTAGACTGGTGAAAATCGTATGCTTCAAGGAATGGAAAAAGTATATGCCAAAGTGCACCTGGAAAACCAGGAAAGCCTCTAAATGATAATTTTTCTTTTTCATCAATGAAAAAGAGAATGAATTTAATTACAGTCCTCAGTAACAGACTTACAGAACTTTTTCCTGGTCATTTTTATGTATCTAATGCATTAGAATCTATTTAAACTACACACTTCAGCAGTAGCCTTTGTAAATGAAGCTCACAGGCTTGTCATAAACATGTTTTTATGTGTTACAAAATGGGGTATTTAACTTTGAGGGTCTCCCCCCATTTTATTAAGCTAAATTATAAAATAGTTTGAGTGGTCTTCCTTGTTTAAGTTATTATTTATGGACAAGAGGAATAAAATACTAGAGTCAACTACACAGTTTATACTGACTCAAAAAAAATGCAATTTATATTAACCATTTAGAACCAGACTTTTAAAGGTACTTACACATTAAAGATGCATTAAAGTCCTAATAGGATTCTCATAAGTGCCTCAGCCTCTGCAGTCAAGTGACACTAACTCTCAAGTTCCCTGACTGTAATATTTTGCACCTGATATTTTGTCTAGAACTACAGCAATTCCCGCTCTGGTACATACAACAAGTCTTTCCTTATTTGGACATGTCCTCAGCCTTTCTGGGAACAAACTCTGCCTTTTTCCACTGACTTCGCCCCAAATTGCAATGACACGAAAGGAACACGTTTAGGCAATATAGACCCATTTTGTGCATAAGTAGCTTTGGTTGTGCAGCCACTCTCATGGACAATGTTCAAGCACAGACATTAAATGTATCACTCGCAATGCGAATTCTAACAACCAAACAAACTACAAAAGCTGAGTTCCAGAGTGCTTTCACATACACAGCAGGACCTCTCAAATCTTCCTCAAAATGAACAGGCCTAGTTTCATAACGCAGTATCTCCCACTGCCGTACTTTCTCATTCAGGACTTCATTGCATGATGATTTAACTACACTGCATTTACCCAAGGTTTTGTGCACTGGAAAGGTATGTTAAAGACTTCTATGTCATATCATTCCTCTGAGTTTAATTCCTATTAATTTGAGTATATTACTATATAAAAGATCACAATTTCAGTGTAATATTGAAAAATTTATGGTCAACTAATACTCATTAAGGTGAAGTGGCAAATTTGAAACTGATAAAATATGCCATTAGGTTGAAGAAGTCACTGCTAGAAGATGTCATTGATGCTAATAAATCAGCAAGATTCAAGGACAGATCAGAGTCCTATATGGATAAGTATATCCAGAGCCCTGCAGTCTGGGCAAAGATGCTAAGAGATGCAAAGATTTAAGCCAGTCCCTGAAAATTAGAATGACATCTTTGGGGAATAATCAAGGGGAATAGACTCTTGCACATCTGCCTGCCACTACATCTCTCACATCCCCTTCTGCGGTATCTAGAGCTGGTCACTGTTGGAGACACGATAATGGAGCCAGCTGGACCACAGTTTTGATACTGT
Organism: Apteryx rowi; assembly: GCF_003343035.1. Taxonomy (NCBI): domain Eukaryota; kingdom Metazoa; phylum Chordata; class Aves; order Apterygiformes; family Apterygidae; genus Apteryx; species Apteryx rowi. Next base: position 3,778,312 of record NW_020448307.1, on the reverse strand, counting down.
TTGAAAACTCCTGTTTACTTCACAAAAAATGATCTTTCAACAACATGCCTATAGTTAGGAAAGAACCAGCTGTTAGAGGGCTTGACTGCAGAGACATTTATTTACATCAGAACTAAAAATGGCTTCAATAAGAGCTCCCGTTTCATTCTTCCCTGCGCTTCAGAAAAACTTGGAGCAGGGAGAATGCAAGGGGCAGCCTCGTATTCTGTAACAGAGCAAATTAAAAGTTTGGATTTAAATGGCTCCAGGCTTTGGGAAAATTCAGATCCAAGTCTGCACTCCGACTTTATACCTCACCCTCATCTATGTTGTCTCACTGGACTTGGCACCACCTTCAAGTTCTATGAAAAGGAGAGAAAGGGAAACCTTTTGGTTTCTAGTTCAGTGGATCTTCTGTAGTATTTGATCTGTACAACATTTTGGGAAATGGTTCACAGCAGCCTTGAATTTCACTCGGACTAAGCTCTGCCAAACCCTTCAAGCACCGCCGTTATGTTGTTATTGAAGTTTCACACAGCTCATCTGAAAGCCACAGATCCAAGTCTCACGCCTTCCCAATTCCTTATCACCATTCAATATTGCATGGTGCAGCTTTGTCAGAGGTGTCTTTCTTCTAAACAAACATTCATTTCTACCTATTTATAGAATCTGTGCCAACCTCTTCTTAAAAGGTCTATGGCAGAATCAGTAACATCTGGCTATAACTCGTGTTCTGGCTAAAACACTTGTCTCAGAAAGCCCATGGGGGGATCACTTTTGAGTGCACAGCGGCTGCTCCTGGCCTGCAGCAGGAGGACGTTGGCCTGGAAGTGCCTAGATCCTGACCCAGCTTTTGTCAGGCACCTCGAGGAAGACAGCAGCCATGCAAAAATCACATTCCACTCTATTTAAGCACATTTTTAAACTTCCAGCATGTGCATGTTTCCTTTTATTTCATCAAAGACTTGAATTTCTTTCTGGTGACATAATTTGTCAACACATTCAGTTTATAACAGAAAAAAGGCTGATCAAAGAATAGCAGGTAGCTCTTATTTACTGTGTGATAGCAAACCAAATTGCTGCTATAGCTTTGTATTAGCAGCTCTGCTTTTAGTGCTTTTATCAGCATTTCAGCTGCAACACAGTTTTCGACCTAGAATACACAATTTGGTAGCAGGAGGGCTTTCCACCCCCCACCCCCCCCGCCCAAACAAAGCTCAGTGCCAAAGTCATGATGCAGAAAACTGTTTCTTACAGCTAGTGATCAACCCCAGACAAAATGCTGGATTTGTACCTGATCTAAAAGGCTGGCGAGTGATGCACACAACCGCGTAACCACGAGGCAATGGCGTAGGCTCTGCAGATGCTCACAGTGGATTCCTCTGCTCGTTAATAGGGTGAAGAAGGCAGAACTGTTTGGAAATGTAAGAGCAGGAGGTGAATTGCAATGGCTACCGAAGTTTGAATCTAAACCTCAACTTGCGATAAACCCTGTGCAGTTTAGATTCCTCACTTCATCCAATTATAGCAGAATAAACCCATATCCTTTCCAACCCAAACTGACACTTTCTGCTAATCTTCCTTGTTTCTGTCCTTTTGGGGTGTTAACTGCCTCTTGCAGGCACAACTATGAATGACGGCTGTCACAGGAAGATATTCATATCCTGTAAACACCTGCACATCCAGGAAGTCTCTTTACGTTTCTAATCAAGAGATCTCATTCTCACCAACAAGGCCCACAGTGAGAGATGGCTCAGCTCTCTCTGTACGTGCAAAGCACATCTTAATGCTGACAGAATTGTATTTATTTCTTTTTGGAGCAGGGTATGCTGTACAGGCATCTAACAACCCCTGTACTCTGGATATGCCTGCAAAAGTTGCTTACCCTCATGGCCTCCTTTAAAGTAAGGAAGTCTCCGACATTAAAAGATTGCTTTACAGACACTGCTAACTTTGTCTCATTTTCTAACAAACAGTATCCCCAGGTTGCATTCTTGATTTGGGGCCAAGGCATCAGACAGGCATAGTATGTCCAGGTTATCAATGTGGAAGACTATGTTTTTAAACCATTCATATCACTTACTTACAATTTTATCCATTTAATGAATTCTTGAATCCTTGCCATGAGCCATCTCCCCAAGCTTCTTTTAAAGCAAACAGACTTAAGGTTTAGAAGTCCTTATTGCCAGGGAGCAGYGCAAGCCAGCTGTTCCCTAAGGGATGGGGAGCCAGGGCTGGCAGAGCAGGGGGTCTCAACAGCCAGGGTCCCATCCCATTGCTCCTGAACAAGGCGACTGGAGCAGCCCCAGAGATGGCAGCCACGTTCAACCAGGAGCCCAGATCATCAGGCAAGCTCACGGTGCTGAGGCAGGTCTGAGGTCAAGCAGGGAAGTCAGCCCACAGGTCGGGGTCCAGATCAACAGGGGCCAGGGCCAGGCACAGCCATGGCTGAGCTGGAGACCAGCACTCCTCCAGCACAGCTTGAGAAAGGACTGAAGGCCCCAGGCTGAGCTTAAATGGGCTCCTGGGCCCATGGGCAGGGTATGGGAGACATTCCAGGTGACCCTCATCAGAGCCATTAAGGACTGCTAGTGCACTCAGGGCCCTGACACTTGAATCTATTACAGTGAAAAAAAAATCACTTTCCTTAATCAGGAATAAAGTATATATGACAGTACATATACTATGCTTCAAAATACAACAAATCCTACTTGGTCAGGATTAGCAATGTATTGTAAGACTCTGCTTTTAGTTTTCCATATGGACTGTAAATAATGCCTAACAGTTAAGGTACCTGTGAAGAAAACAGAGCTCTATCACCGTCACGAGACTAGGCCACTTTTTTTGCTTACAGCTAGATCAAAGGCAAGGTCATTTTCTTCAAAGGCAAGCAGAAGAGTCTTTTTGCAGAGAGATCCACACCCCAACTCCTAAGCATATGTGAAAGGGAGGGTGTTTCAACTTGTGACTTAAATGACTTGAAATAAATCAGATGCTAAACCATATGGGTTTAGGACTTTTTGAAACTGTAAACTTTTTCCTTTGCAGATAAAGCTAATGGCTCATCTGATGATTCAGCTGTGTGCTCAAGAGCTGCAAACCAGGAGATTTGAAGTTATATGGGTGGAGTCACACAGCGAGTGATGGCATTAGAAAATACAGGCTGATGAAGTTGCAAAAAGCTATTGTTAAGGCTTGCTGTGTCCGACATAACAGTAGCTTCAGGGATGTCATGTAAGGGGCTAAGGGCAAAATTTGCCCTATTGAGGGGCATGCTGTCAGCTGAATATAAAACTGAGGGTAATATCTGAACTGTATAGAATATTATTGACTGCTTCTGCTCTTGCTTTAATTCAGATGAGCAGCCTGGACAGGTTAGACGTCTCACCCCATAGGGCCATTTTTGACATGTACACTGTGTATTAGTCGTATATCTCTCTGTTTCTCTCTGATGTTTCTACAGTGCCCATCTTTGTTCCCCCATATTCTCACACCAACCCTATGTTAAAAACAGGATGATTATTCATTTTCCACAGCCCCATTCATTTTCCATTCAGACCTGCTATTTTTGGGGGTCCCCATTTGGGTATGCTGGTAATAGGGCAGTCTAGAACCAAAGACTTCCCCCCAAAATGGTCATATATCCTCATCTGATCTAAGCTGACAGTGTTCAGTGGAGCCTGGGTAGCTTAACTGAGGAACTTGAGGGAAAGCATAAAGGAAGGTTTGAAAGGGGAAATGTTGGCTTGACACAGAACCAAACTGTGAAGTCCCAGCAGAATGAAACTGTTAGCACCAAGAAACTTCTCAAAGAGGCAGAGGAAGCTAGAATTTTGCAGCTTTCATTGTATCCAGAATTAGGGAAAGAATCTTTCTTCACTGGAAAAAAATGTTCATATTTTGACCAGAAACTACGTGGCCTAACTTTGGAGAAATGTTATGATACCAAATGATCATTAAGTAGAATAAAAAGTGATAGCTGTAATTGAACATGAACAGAAGTTTGCTGTTCTGATAAGAAAAAAAAATATCCATTGAGTGTTACAACACTGCTGACATGCATAAAAAGGCAGACTTAAACTTTTCACAGTTTTGTGTCTGTAAAGGTGTGTAATCCAACAGTCCAACATCTTACTTCTCCTCAGTAAAACTGCACATATATCATATCCAAATATAAAGGTAATACATTACATAGAATATTTTGGTCAAAATATCATACCTTTGGTTTGCTGGAGGAGCAATAGAAGCAAATAAAAATGATCTCTACTTTTCAGTCGTCTGCTGCATTTTGCACTTTGTATTAATACTTTTCACTGCTTTTCCAATGAGCATAGTGGAAATCTTTACTTTAATCTTCACGATTTCTACAAGCCTTACTGAGTTAAGCTAGCCAGGAAGGAATTACTGGACGAACCATCTCTTTTGACACACCTGCTGTTTTCAGCGAAGTCAGCTATCTTAACTCCTCAGTGATGATCTCACCAGTAGAGACAAACGGAATTCCCTGAGATTCGTTTAGAATGGGATTCATCTTATTTAACATTATCTGTCTAAAAGTTAGTCAGCTTGTGGTTTAGGATCCCTCAAGAGTCACTGGAGAGAGACAGGCAATTCCATGGCGTGATTCATCTCACCTATCTGAGACACTTATTTTGGGAGGGAATGAAGTGTCCTCTGGACAGGCCTATGCTGGAACCCAGATCACCACGTGAGATGACCTCCAACTGGGAATTTTTTGAGAACACCTTAAAAAAAGGCTCCTGTGATGTCTTTCCTTCAAGCAAAGGATTTCTCCATCTGCTTTGTAGTATGTTGCATATCTGCTGGCTGCTGTCCTTCACAGCAAAGGTCACTGTATTTCAGTGGTGCTGTCTTTTTTGAACACATCGGGATGAAAATTACTATACAACTGTGAGACATTATTATATATGTAACATAATATCTACATTTCTTTCTGTTAACTCCTTTATTCCAGCTAAATGAATTGTTAAACACAGAGATGGTGATCTCTGAGGATGGTCTACTTTTTCAGTATGCTAGTGTGGGAACAATTGTGCTTTGCTCTCCAGGAAAGTTTATTAAATGTAAAGCATCTGATTCATTCTGCTGTCGCAACCCTGCTAAGAGGACGGAGCTGCAGCGAGTCTATCGGGGAAAGGACACAGCATTAACAGCCGCCCGCAACAAGGCCCTGTAATACAGCTGGCAGTACTGGGCAGGAAAGAGGCTACAGGGCAAGGCTGTTCTTGCAAGGAAATGTGCTGATTCAGCACTACACAGCTGCCTACAAGACCACTACAAAGCAAAGGTTCAGGAACAGCCGAAACCTTTGGAGAGTATGCTTTGATTGTAGGTGCTCAGGTCAGTGTATCTACAAGGCTTAGTTGGAAAGACAAATAAAACCTTAACAGCATTGCAAAATGGAATAAAACTTCTGTCATTGGGGATTATGCGCCTGTGGCGTTGCAGAAATCGATCTCAGAAGTTCACAGGAGGAGACAGCACAGGTTACCGGTAAGGAAGAAGACAGTTTGTCATTTCGAGGATATTGCTTTGGATTTCAACTAGTGCCTTGACGATCAAATGTAGCTCTTCCCTGGTGAGTTTGTAACGGGAAGATGTCTTATTACTTCCACCTTTCCTCATACTCACTGACAGTAAAGATGCAAATGTCACCTAAGAGGTGATCCAAGCCCCCCAGTATTAGTTCTAGAGTAGTATGAAAAAGCTTGCAGCTGTGAGCGGCACCCTTCACAAATACTAATGTTTGTCCTGTGTTTTATATGTTACATTGGATCATTAAACTTAGAAGGATGTTTCAGATGGGTAATATTCAATTTTAATTTTTCTCTAGACTATTTTTTAAGGAAATTGTAAAAGAAAGGAAGATGTTATACGGGGACAAAAAGTGAAATATCATCAGTGTCAAAAGCCTTACTGAAGTCAATATATTTGACATCTACTGTTTTACCTCTAGCCACATGGTCTGTTACTCTCCAGAATGAAATTAGATTAGTTTGACATGATTTGTTCTTGACAAATCTGTATTGGCTGTTGCTCATCTTATTATTATTTTCCAGGTATGTGAGTATTTGTTCCATCATTTTTCTGGCTATTGAGCTGGCTGTTGTACCATTCTCCAGCTCCTTCTCCGCTCACCTCTCCCACCTTTTAAAGATAAGCAATACATCTGTCTTTTACAGTCTTCTGGTATCACACTAGCCCTTCCATGAATTCAGAGAGATACCACTAATAGTTCTGAGATTACTAAAACCAGTTTTTCAAATACTGTAGGATTAAGTCAGCCCCAGCCAATTTAGAAACCTCTAATTTACCTAAGTATATTTAACTTGTTTCTTCCCCAATATAGGCTGAAATATTACTTTTTAAAATATTATTTGTGGTAGGCACTTACTCACAGATTGCTTTTTACTGAAGACTGGTGAAGAAGAGGCAGTAAGTCTTCTTATTTTCATTAATCAGGAGTTTTTCCTCTAGCAAGCACTGGACAAATCCTTCAGTTGCTATTCCTCCTATTATTAATGGATTTAAGAATTATTCTTGTTGCCTTGATCTCTCTTGCTAGCTGCATTTAGTTTTCTACCTTTTCCATTCTGACTTTTCCCTTATTTATTTGAGCTATTCTTTTTTGATCATCCTCAGTAATCTTATACATTATCTAGTTTATATAGTTCTTTCTTCTGATGTCAGCAAAGAATTTATGATTTAGTAAATCAACAACCTATACTTTCTCTGCATTTGGGTAGTGTTCATTTTTGCCTTTTCTCTCCAATGAGACTCTATCTGTTCCCTGAGTTTATTGAAGTTAGCCATTTTGAAGGCCATTGGTTTTGTTGTTCTTCCTCTTTCCCTTTCTAAGGACCATGAATGCTACTGTTTCATTGACAGTGTCACCAAGTTGGTTTCCACACTCATATTTTCAGCTCCTTTCTTCTCACGAGGATAAAAGCCTTTCCTCTAGTTCTTTTATTCATCTTCCATACCCCAAATTTTTCTAAAAGTCCTAGAGAAGGCTTTAGAATAGTTGGTGGCATTCTTGTTAACAGCCTAAATCTCCTGTTACTGTCTGCTTTTGTCTTTGGATGACTCCTCTAGTCACTGACAAAAACCGTCAACCATCTGATCTTCCTGGGTCAAAGTCTGTAGTAGACTCCACCATGGTGACTCAAATTCTTCTCTCCTTTCAGTATTACCCACTGACTTTCAGCAAGTCTAACTCTCTTCTTCACTACAGACTTCAGAGTCCTACGTTCTTGATAATCTTGCCTAACCTATCCTTCCTGAGCAAGGTATATTCTTTTGTTATGACTATTCTAACCACATGAGTTATCCCATCAGTCACAGTGTTGATCATACACTAAGACTCCCCACATCTCTTGTTTATTCTCTGTCTTTTTGTGCATCAGCATACAGGTGTCTTAAGTTATTCAATGGATTAGCAGCCCATTCTCCTTGTTCCTTCACTTCATTACTAATAACCCTTTTCTGCCTAGTTTTTGGACCCTTGTCCAGATTGCTGTGGGCCATCTGTACTGTGTTGCTCTTGATGATTAAATTTTTTCTTCTGGTGTTGGCAAGTCCGAATCTAAACTATCAGCTGCATTCATACAAAATAATTCATGAAACAGTCTATGGCCATGGAAGGCAAAGCTCTCTTGGCAATGTCACCCACACAGCCATGTGGTTCTGTGGCTGTGCTGTGTAGCACATGAAGCCACAGAGATGCACAGAAATGGCCACACACCATTTTGCACTGCTTTGCACCTGTGATGTAGGATAGCCTATGGTACAAGATAAGAGTTTCAAGACTGTGCTATTTGTCTAACTTGCTAAGACTCCTTAAAGTTTTCATATGGCCAGAATTCAGTTTGAATTTGCAGCTCTCTGGCTATTCAACATTTCTTCCAAGGGTCATGAAGAAGATATCTTTGACTTGGCAATGCTGATCCTAGGACACACCAGGGATTTCACTATACCAGGAACTCAGCTATAAGTCTCCTTTACACATCTGGAGCAATGGAAATAGCCTTAATAGAGGCTATAAACTAGCTCATGATGACAATTTCTGCCAGTTCTGTGTATCATGGAGGATATGCATGCACTGAAAAGTCTTAAATCATCTTTGAGCTGGAACATAAAATCAAGCTGTTTAAACATGTTGTTTAAGAGTAAAGGGTTTATTGAAAACTGCCTTTTATTTTCACTAGTAGAGACTCAATGGTGTATATCCTCCACAAGTTTTTTCCCATAGGTTTTGTTTAGATGCTTCTATATCAAAGTTCAAAATGGCCAATTCCCCTTGCTGCATAATTTTCTAGAGGCTTATGTCAGCAGCAAGTTTTAGTCAGGCTAAAGATCAAAGGCTTTGATCTCCATTCATCTCCACTTAACTAAAAGGAAGCCACATCTGGAGAATTTATCTAATTCTGCAAGCTATAAATATGTATGTTTTTGGTACTATGTAATTAATCAAAAGATTTAAACAGAATACATGTGCTAACCTTCAAAGATGTTGGATTGCAAACTACAGGAACTGATGAAGTATCTTCTTATGCATACTTCTGTGTATATCTAAACCACTCAGTGTTTTAGCACTTTATCTTTGTTTAAAGTGAACTCAATACCGAGGACGCGTGCCTTCAAAAGTCCTTAAGAATTAAGTCAGTTATTTCTACATAAAGTGTGGTAGCAATTACAAGTTTCCTACACGGGAAGAAGACAGAGCCTTTACTTCCAGATTTAGATTCTGTACATCCTGAAGACAGGGGCCTCAGTATAAAACTCGGATCTCAAACTGATTTTGAACCTTGAGTTCTTCTTTCTCAAAATCTGGATCAGCTTATGTGTCTGGACCCCATCTCTCCGATTTCTCCCACTTACTCGAAGATCAGCTATTAATGGCATAAGGTTGAATCTAATCAGGCAGCACTTTTTGTTAGTTTAATCAGGCTCCAGTGGTGACTACCTACTTTATTCTACTACATACAACTGATTTGTTCACAGAAATGTCTAGACAATCAGAACCCTTGATTAGCTGAATATGCCAGTTGTGTGTTTATTTTTAAGCTTGTGTATTTTTGTTGCAGATTTTTCAACAGTGGAGTATGTAGTTGCTTTATTTCAAGATTGTACCACAAACCTAGTGGAATATGTACAGCTGTTTCTCTGTACATCCCTTTGGATGAAGCATGTGTTTGCAGATTAACGGCCAAAGTCTACACTGGGAAATGGATATACTGGCAGATAAGTCATCTGGTTAGGAACCAGTCCCAAAAATCCTGAAGACAGACTGGAAAGATGAGTAATAAGAATTGCTTGAAAGATACTCTGCAAACAAACCAAGCAAACAAACCAACAAACAAACAAACAATGTGCTCTAAACTAGCATGTACTATTGTCCGTCACTTGTGACTCTTGTGGTGTGCTATTGCTAACAGATCTTGGTGAGGCCTTCAGCTGGCAGACTAAGGACCAAATTGCAAAAAAATAAAGCTCAGAAAAAGAATTTTCTTTGCAGTCATCATTGCCAATGGAATCATTTAGCTCTTTTAAAATTCCTTTTCCACAAGTTGGGAGGGAAATAATTGTAATGAAAGGCAAATATTGAGGAGCAAACCAGGACAGCTCTCAGTATCCAAGCAACACAGATACTCTGATCATTATTATTATGATTTCACCTTTTGCAGAATCTCCTATCTATGGCTAATTTTCTATAATGGGCTTTATTAATATTAATTAAAGTCTCACAACACATGTGTGACATAGCTAAGGCATACAGTTCTGAGGCGAAAGCCAGAAAAGTTACATGATGGCAAAAGACATAAAGATTCTAATGAAGTCCAAAAAAGTTTTGCACCCTCTTGATTCCTAGTCTTCTGGATCAAACATAAAACTGCTTCTTCCCCAGCAGCTAGGATGTCTGCTGTTCTCACGTTTTCACAAGGAATGGTGAAGGTTTCATAGCTTCTCGCAGTTACCTGGCACTAATAACCACATACAACTGAGCAGTGCCTCCAAAATAGAAAAAAATAGAGGAAACAGTAATATACCATAAATCTAGCAGGAAGAATCACTAACAGTAGACAGTCCCATCACACTTTAAACCTCTCCATGATTTCTAGAGCAATTTTGATTGACTAGACTAATTTATAATGCAAATCACTTTACCTCCTGTCTTCAAAAGACACTTAAGGGTTTGTTTCACTATTTTTGTACATGCCAAATTCTTGCTACAGGCTCTGTATGGATCCCTTTCCTTTGGTTTATCTAACGGCACACCCAGAAGCAGAGGGTGTTTCTCAGGAGGAAAAAAAAAAAGAGGAAAAGACTTAGAGTTATGCTTACTCACTAGAAGACCAGTCTCTTGGGAAAAAAATCTCCTTACTTCTCTGCCATATTTAAAACAGGATACTTGCAGATCTCTAATTGATAGTCTGTTGATTCAGTATTTTTCTTGTCTGTTCACACACATCACTAAGTAATGGAAATTTGATTACTGACTGTTAGCACCACAAGAACATAAATTTAATGCTGTTAAATGGTATGCTTACATGAAGTCTGTCCATACCACTTTTTTCATTAGCTGGCTTAGAGTAATTAATTATTATTAAGCCTTGCATGCTGAGTTTGGGCAACCACTCTGAATGGAACAGAATTCTGGACAGTAACAGATACACTTCAAACCCGGTCTCTAGGGTTTATTTCACCAGATTTTACATGCTTGACTGACCGAGTCTGTAGTATGAAAACCTGGGGGCAACACAGAAAGTTTAGCTCTACTCTAGTTGGAACAAATAAAGTAAATCCGATATTCTAGACTTTATCCCCAGGGTTACAAAGAAGAAAGTATTTTATTTATATTGGCTGTTTAATAATTAGCAATGAATAGCAACTGTAGAATCATCCAGGCAACCACAGTGGAGGATCCTGTACAAGGAAAAGTAAACATAATGAAAGGACTGGAACTATATAGATACTTCAACAAATATACTTCCTTTGCATTATAGAGTTGCCAGACCAAAGATGAAAAAGCCACAAGGCTAAAAATAAAGAAGGAAAACTGGTCCATCTATGTAGATGTATTGGTGATTATGGTTACACAAGCAATAATTCTTCAGTCTAGGCATGTAAATCTGCACTATAAACCCCAAAGGGTAAAGAAAAATCATCCATTTACTGAATACAACCTGAAATCCAGCTTTTATAGATACCTCTGTATCGATACCTTATTGATGTCTGAAGGGCCTAACATAAATCACAATCACAGCTGTACTTTGCTTCCCTGGCCTCCTACACTAGGAAGAGAAAGGTTACTTGGTGTTTAATTAACACTTAGACATTCGGAGGAATGTCTAAAAGAATCGCAGAGCCCTCACTCACAGATATGCTAAGCATATACACAGATTTAGGAAGAGTATTAAATATCTCCAGGCAATTCCAAGCCCTTCAGAATCCATACCATCACTCAGCGTCTGTCAGCCCTTCAGGGCGCCCAGTCTCCTCCCTGGTCACAGATTGTCTCACGAGCTTCTCTTAAAACTCGTCTGTAGCTGCCAGTCACGACCCCTTACAACACCAGATATGTCCCCCTTTAATAGCACTTACATACACGTTTGTCTTCACTCTTCACCTTCTGCTGAAGATTTTCCGCTACTGTCAATCACTTACAGAACAGACTTCTCCTGCCTCTCAAGCAGGTCAGTGTTCTCGACTGCTTCCAGAAGGATGGAAGATTATTACAATAAATGACACTCAGTTGCTCCTCTCACAACTCTTTAAGCTCAGGCCTAAAGTAGGCAACATAAATTTTCTAAAAACGTCTGAGTCATTATACAGCACGGCATTAAATAAAACAGTTTCATGAATTCAGACAGAATTCATAAGTTTCATACAGTCAAATGTCCTAAACCTTCATATTATATTTCTGTGACTTGATGCCATAGGATTCTGAGGACTCTCTAAGGGCTTTGCTACAGAAGAAAGTTGTATTGCTGCATAACTTTAAATGTATCTACAAACCAATACAGTCAGACTGGAGTGAAGACTGCGTGGACACTTATTTCCATACAAAGTAGCTTATTATGGTTTAGTTAAATGTGTTCCCAGTCAAAACAGGCAAAATTGATATTATTTGTATTGATTTGAATTTAATTTTAGTTGCAGAGAGACAGCTTTCTCTTGCAGATGAGCTCTCAGAAGCGTTGGTAGATCACAGCATGGCAAAACGTGGGTCACAGGGGGCTCGGGCAGCAGCACCGCAGAGCTGTCTGTGGTTGCAGGCTACTCCAGTGCAGTCTCTGCAGCTCCTCGGGTTGTGCTCAGAAATGCTGCTCTTCTCGAGGGCACATGGCTGCACAATTAGTGTGAATGTGCTGATGCCATATGTTAACATATGTCTTTACAAAACAGCAATCATTTTGCCTTCACCTTATACACCTCACTTTGACTTCTGATAGGAAATAGCACTGGTAGGTTGTGTTGCAAAGGAAGACGGGATTCTTGGACAAAGTGTATGAAAAAGAATGTCCAGGATAATTTTGAGCTGTTACATGAATGGAACAGATAAGTAGCTACTTCTTCCCCCTCTCTAATTTCAGTGATTTATAATTAATTAACATTTATCAGATTGAGAATCCTTCAGATTCATAGATAAAAGTCATTTAAAAAGCTCAAGGTACAGTAAAAAGCCTGATAACTATGCTTTTATGAAATCAGATGGCATACAAATGAATTTGCTTCAATGAAAAAGTCTGAGTCATGATTTTATATTATATCTTTTGCTATAGAAAAAAGATCTAGGATCTGGGGAGTGGTTAACACAAAGAATGGTGAGTGAGGAGATCTGAATTTGAATTTGCATTTCTGCTTATTTTAGTGACTTGTTGAGTAATAGCGGCAGACAAACTTACTCTGTTCCTTGCACTAGTTTTGAGCCTCTGAAATGTGATTAATAGTACTTCATGATACTTCTGTGAAGCATTTTGCAAGTTTTCAGACAGAATAAGTCACAGTTATACATATCACCACAACCTGAAAATATGTCTCACAAAAGTGCTGTCAGCTGATTTTGACACCTGCAGTAAAGCCATTTGCAGGAAGCAGAGGAATTCTGAGACAGATCTATCAAGGTGAGACACCAGGAAGCCCTTCTCCTGAGGAAGAGAGAGATTGGGAAGAAATGGAAATAATTATACAGGAAAGTAAGTAACTAAGATTACTGTTACAAGGACTGTTTTAGCCATAAGCTAGCAAAGAGATGAAAACCTGTCATTAGACTGAAAATGCTAGAAGCAGCAGAAATGCATGCAATTGAAAGGTTAGCAATTGGGTAGGAGAAAGGAGAAAAAATACTGCAGAATCTTCACTCTCAGCAAAAATTTAGGGAAAAACCCAACAGACCCTGTTTAAAGAAATCGTTTACAGTGATTTTCTTTACTCCCAAGTTATAGCGTGCATGTTCTCATTCCAGCTGAATAAGGGAGCCTTTTTGCTGATGCAGAACACATCTTACTAGTTCATTTTCAGTACAATGCACAGAGAATTAGGTGCACAGTTCCTGTTAACAAGAATGGAGATTGCACACGTCTCCTTCCTTCCTGCACATCACGGAATAAATAACTGTAAGTGTGGGGCACAGAATGTTAGACACATAACTCTTGCTTTGGTTATTAGGAGCTGGAGGACTATGGTTAAAATCTATCCTAAAACAGAAGAAATATTTCTCTGCTACAGCGGTTCCTCCTATCTACCATTTACAAGAGCGATGACCAGTCTCAATATGCAGCAGTTGAATACAAATCAGCCTGCTAGCTTTGTGTTGTGTAAAAACATCAGAAACAAGTCTGAATTTTCCCTTGCCAGGAAATAACGTAAACATCAACCCAATCATATGCATTACTTCCAGTACAGTCTCAATCAGGACACAATTCAGCTCTCATGGGCTTTTGTAAATATATAACTGAGCTTTTTAAGCTTGTGACACGGACTTCAGTGAGGCTTCACTGACTTCAATATCTGCCTGATCCTCTGAGGCGATGAGCTCTTTCAGTGCTCATTGAACTCATCAGGATTTAAGGGTATGCAGACTTACAGAGCTGGGCACTAAGTACCCAATCCAGCATCCATGAAACAAACATGACATTGATCCTTGATTCTGATGGACGCAAGACAGGGGTCTAGCCAGGGGCAGCGAGAGATTCATTGACTTTATAGATACAAATGTGTTGCTTGTGATTTAAAGAAAGACAGAAAATATTTTACAACAAGGTATTTCACGATAAAACTTTTAACTTGGTTGTAGGATTATAATGTCTGATGTTTTATGGTTTCTTTTAATGGGATTTTTTTCTTCTATGGTACTATCATGAATAAAGGGGTACATGTCTTCTACTAAATTGAACATGCTGGGACCATTCTCCGGCACTGGGGCCAACTAGCACAGGATGGCCGTCATCTTTGTTATTAAAGACTTCTGCTCTTCAGAACAGAGCGGCATGTCCAAACTGTGTATTGGAAATGGCCCAAGCTAACTCTTAAGCCACGTCTAGGAACTGTCTGGGAAAGTGCTGGCAGAAGCCAAAGCCACGCTAGGGCCCACTCTAACAGCAGCAAGCACAGACGACTGCATCCCAGGGCTCGCGAACAGTCCCCGGCCCTATTTCATATTCTAGCACAGAGCAGCACTGGATCAGCCCCCTGGAAGAACTACCGCCTTCCCAGCGGCTTCTCAGCACTGCCTAGCACTACAGCCCCTTAGAGGGGCAACTTCTAGGATTTAGACAAGTAATACATTTGCAATTGTTAATTTAATCTTTGATCCCTATGTTAAGACTCCCCTCAAGAGTGCCAGTTCTGTGCCAGCTGCAGTAGACAGGTTTATCGTACAGCCCTCTTTCGAATACAGTCCATGGACTCATTTTATGTCAGTCTCCAAGTAAGAATTATAAGGTTTCTAACTGGCAATCTGAGCTCTGGAGTCCCCTCTTTTTTTAGAAGGTAGCTGTAACATGACACCCTTTATCAAATAACTGAAACAAACACAATCTCTTTGTTTTTAATTTGAGCTGATGGAGATTAGTTAGATGCAACCGGATTCTGTAATAATTAATGTCCCTCATGAAGAAAACATGTTACTGTATTTGAGTCCTATAGCTCTACTTTCCCGAACTGCTTGACAACAGGGAGAATCTTCCAGTAAATAAACTGGACCAAATTCATTCCTGAATTATACCCTATAATAACGAGATGAGAGTGCTGTTAATGTAAAAGCTCAGGTACAGTTGAAAAGATACACAGCATCATTTCATTCTTCCTCTGTTAAAACAAAATACTCTTGCTAAAGAACAGAAAGGTAAAATTCAGCAGTCTGTATTGCTAAATGTACTATCTTTCAGTCTCTCATCAAAAGCTGCATTTTTATAGAAAGGCGTTTATAGAATCGGGGCACTCTGAGACTATGCCAGCTACAAATTCTGTTTCACTTGCAACTCTGAAGAGGAATAATTTTCATATAGTACCAAATACTGTGCCTGTCTGGAGTTCCCGCCTCTGAGCCTCTTAGTGCATCTATAAATAGCAAATCATCAGCTCACCTATTCTGAGCTCATCACATACTCACTTTACTTCACTGTCTTCCTGTTTGTTAACGCTGTCACCATGACTCAGATTTCCCCTATCAGATTCGCTGGGCAGGGAGATTCCCAATACATTATAAGGCATCGTGAAGCTATTAAGCTACTTAGGTTTCTATCACCTAAGCTGCTTAGGTTTATATCACCAAAAGTGATACGCTTTTGAAGAACTTGACATTTGAAGCAATGTAATTACAATCTAAGGCCTGAGAGCTCCTAACCACTTCAGTTAACAGAGAGGGTCGCTGTCATTTTGATGACAATACTGAGTGAAAATAAAGTGTCAGAATCCCAGACAAATGTCGTACACAAAAACAACAACAAACATAAAGCCATGACCAAAAAGCTCCATGTGGGAATACAACATTTCCTTGACCTTCTTGCAGAATTCACTACCATCTAAGCTGCCATATCTGCAGCAATCTGTTTCTGCTATGCCTAGCCCTGTGCAACAAAGATATCAACACTGTAAAGCAAAGTGCTCTGTTGTTCTTTGTTTAAAGAAACAAAATGATAAAGAGGTAAATTTCTCTACCAGCACTCATTTTAATAGGCTGTTAATTTTCAGGCTTTATTATAATCACTGAAATGACAGTAACTTCATCACCAATCTAATCCAGCTTTCCAGCTCTTATAATGATATTACTCATGTATTCATCAAAATACTGGATTGGTTGTACCAGAAATCTCCATATAACCTGCTTACTCAGTGACGTTAGAGATATCTGTCAGGCCCTAATATTTCATTTTCTGAATAAATGTTTCATAGAATCCACACCCTGAATGTGAAAAGAGTAAAATGTTCTTTTGATTGTTCATCTGAAATATTTTCTCCAGACTTCAAAAAAGAATGTAAAACAGCATGCAATCAGCAGTAACACAATTCAGTTAGATAAACTGATATTCAGATATTTAATAATATTCTGTATGCTGTATATTCTGTATAATAATATTCTGTATTTCTTCATCTAGCTCATACAGAAACGCTGTGACATTAATACCTATACAACAGCAAGGCAGACATAATTATAAGAGTTTTAAGTCCATCCTTCTTTAAGTGGATGTGCAAGCCTTGTTAGAGCTAGAAAGGGTTATGGTTGCTTTTCACATTGGCTCTCCATAATTTTTACCTGCTTGATAAGCAAACACAATATTTAGAAATGAATAAAAACAAGCAGCAATTTAATTTAGTACTTTAGAATACTTTAAAGAATCCTTCTAGAATTATGGAACTGCAGAAGAATTGAGGTGGAAGTGAGTTCAAGTGATCACCTCACCTCCTGCCTCAAGACAGGCTCAAGCGCGTGCACACCTCTCCTCTCCGGTGGCTTTCCAGCCGCTTTCAACACCGGCTGCAGTCTCCCTAAGCAATCGGTTCCAATGAACAGATACTCCCAGTGGCTGCTTTAAATTCATCTTCTCTCTTTCATATCACATAATTTCCATTCTTTCAATCTTTGTCCAGACAAGTGAGCAAAGTAACAATTCCTAGACCTTGGATCATTTTTGTTGCTTTACTCTAGATTCTCACCCACTTGTCCATATCTTGAAGCGCAAGGGCCAGTACTTGCAAAAATATACTTTGGCTGAGCTGAAGACACTTGGAAGCTCAATTTCAAGCCAATACAAGAATGCTCAATAAAAATCTGTTACATATAATATTACAGTTACAATGTACAATTTACTTAGAAAGAGGCATATTTAGTACTGTCTCTTGTTCAAAGTTTTAGAGTCAACTCACTGATTCATAGCTTTGACAAAAGGAAATGAAACATTAATTCTTTGACCTTTTAAAAGAAAACTGTGCTGTGTAACCTGTTCTTGGAACTGAAGGCATGCATTGAAGACCATTTGGCTCCTTACTTCAGGTGTGCACAACTCTGTAGTTACAGGGTTTTTTCTATGAAATATATAAATTGCCAAACATATCTGTTTATTTATTAAGAGCTTTGATAGTTGATTAGCAATAGCGAGACCACTATCTTTCTTGGCGGTTATTATCTTTTCATTATTTTCTGGTACTTCACTGCCTGACTGTATTCCCCGTCATCACCTGCCTCACACTTAGACTGAAACCCTTTAGGGTAAAAACAACATAACGGTTTTGTTTGTGTATAATGCCTAGTATGTAGGCTCCTGGCCATGACCAGAAGTCTGAGACAATATGATAATTCAAATAATAATAGTAATATGTTAAAAGAATCCAGTGCCACATATTGAGAACGTGTTTCTGCTCTGCTTTAAAACATGAATAATAATAATTTTACTTGTGGTCTTGCTTATACTGTTATATATTTTTATCATGGGAACCAGTTGCAACAAGTAGAACCCTGACATGGTTAAAGCACATTTAAAGTCAATTTAAAATAATGCACTCTCTCTCTAGACTCATACATCTTTACAAAGAAAGTGGCAAGCAATCCAGAACATTCAAAGCATAACGACATTCAGATGTGTCTAGACATAAATAGCAACTTCTAAACCAAGAATTTGCCTCTGGAGTCTCTTCAGTGAGCCCTCAAATAGAAAATATTTAAAGGGAGACTATGATAGTATAATTTCCCTTTGTCTGAGGCAAGGACAGAGTGAATGTGTCATAAGCAACTAAGAAAGAACAAGAGAAATCTCAGAGTGATCCAAAATGAAAGGACTTCATTATAGACAAAATCCTCACTCCATTTAAATCAATCATAAATCTGTTGACTTCAATAGTCCACGATTTCATGATAGAGTTCCAACCAGAAAAACAATTTTCAGCACCATACTGTACAATTTTAGGCCTTGATTTTCTCTTTTTGTGTAAATTAGCATGGATTTTCATATGTAAGACTTGCACGGTCTGGCCATTTATCTATTGCAGAATACAGGTAGAGACCTCACTCAAGCAGTGAAGTCACTTTGGATGAAGCAGTCTGCTCACCATAGACTTTTGACAACTACTTACTTGAGCTGCATCACAAACATCCAGAATGGAAAACCTTTTTCTAAATGTGGGTATACTTGTGATTTCTTTATATTTTAGTAAATCATCAGAATCTTACTGTTAATAGGTTGGAGTGTCTTAACAAATTTACATTAAACTGTGCCCTTATACCTGGCACACAACCTTCAGTTAAAGAGGCACTAACAATATCTGCCAACAGAAAGCAGTCGTACCGCTGCTGACCTCTCCCAGCCAGGAGACATGTGGGGAACTACAACACCCTCCACACACCCAGATTTTCACGGAAAGCCACTAGCAATAAGTGAAACAAAAATGTCTCTACTGCTGCCTCTTGGGGTATCCCACTGTAGCTACAAACACAGCAGGTATGAAGCAGATGAATCACAATGTAAATATCTATAATTTCCTCTGGTTTATTTCTTTACACAGAAAAGCAGGCAAGCAAACAAACCCAGTAACAACGACTTGAGTTCTCCAGTCCACTCCTTTTCCCACTTAATAAAGGGTATGCTTTGCTACCACTTAATTCAATGGAAAAATTCCTTTCGGTCTCCATGGGAACAGCGTTGGGCCCATAATACTTAACCATAAGTACCAAATTCTATAAGCTCTGGCTGAAACTTTTTAGTGTCCTTTTAAAGATCTCTGTGGATAAAGAACTTCAGCCTCTGGAGTCAATAAAGTCAATGAAGTAGCTTTCACAGGCATCAAAGTTCACTTTCAAACTTTTCTACAAAATAGTTACTGGAATTCGGGGAAAGCGAGCACAAAGAAAACACTGTAATAACTAACACAATGACCCTTTCAACAAGTAAAGCGAGCAGTCTTTTTAGTGAAATTGGACTTAAAGTACATTTGGACCAGACAGTGAAAGGCAATCTCTCACCAGTACCTCGCAAGGCCAATAATGTGTAAACAGATAATAGCGAGAACTGTGTGGTTCATAATTAATTCAAAAGAGATGGTATTTCTGTCTTACTCCCAGTTTTGGTCAGTCACTGAAGACAATCTGCCTCTCAGTCTGTGTAATTCAGAGCTAAACTCCTTACTTCTACTCCCACCATAACAGCAATAACATTAACAAAAATAACAATATTTACATTTACCAGACATTGTACTTGTGTGGCAGAATACTGGACAAAACTCTGAAACTCTTCACGTCCAGTCAGACCTAAATAAACAGAAATATACATAATAAATAAATAACGATAACGATAATAAATAATGCTATTAATACTCTGATGGCGAAACTGGACACTGCAAAGCTCAAATCTGAACTTTGAAAATAACGTGGACGTGTTCACTGATTTGTAAGTAAGGGCTTATCCAGGATAAAAATGAATGTGGGTCCTCAGATGCTTGGAAGACCTTCCTTTGCCAAATAGTTCCCTGATCAATACGTATGCTAGGTTCTACTTTGTTCCCGTCTACGGAGGGTCGGGATGTGTCTGTGCCAGGTACAGGGCCTTAGCTCAGGCCGTAGCATCCTTTCTCGCTTGGCAGCTCCTCGGTTCAGCCTATGGTATGTGAACCAAACTGGCAGCTGTCAAAATTATTCAGCTTAGAAATTAATCAGACACGGCAGTAAATGACCAAAATTTAAAAATGAGCAAAGAAATACGAGATCTTTACAGTCGTACTAGTGGAGGCCTGGCTGCGCTGTGCTGCAGGTGGAGGCTCGGTTAGGCTAAGGCTACGCACTTCAGTGCTAACGGCCTCCTCCAATGCAAGGCCTCTAATAAATCAGTCAGCGCCGTAATACCATAATACCGCCTTTATACCACAGTTTGATCTGGCCCTGGCACATGTTTCAGGGCAAAAATAATTTATTTTATGACATCACTGAATTCCTGGTTAAAACATTCTCATACTGGGATTTTAAAATATACTTTCTTTTACTAATATTTTCACTAGCTCAAAAAATCCCATGCTGCATGCTTTGACCACATTGTAAGAAAAAAGGCTTCACTTTGGATACTGAACAACATATACTGTTTAAAAGTAATGTTTACTTTATGACAAGATGCAGTTTTCAGCCAGATTAGCTCAGAAACACGATTCTAGCACAAGTGTTAAGAATAGATTCACACAGCCACGGAGAGCGGGAATACTGTCATTGGCAGGACAGTTCCAAACACTGAAGATATCCTGTTCAAAAATCTTTATTTTCAGTGCAGCAACACAGGAGAATGACAAGAAATCCTTAGGGAATACTGCAATTTCCATAGCCTTGTGATGTTAATTACAGTAATTATCAGTCTAAAAAGTTCTGTGTATTTTTTGTTCTCTGCTCATGGCAGCTGTGATATGAGACAAACTCAAGGCGCAATAAGAATGATAAGCAAAAAACCCACCCAACCCCACAATTTGAAATTTATTTTCAATATTGCTACCTAAACTTTTTATGATTCTATAATAATCAGCTCACAGAGCCTTTTCTTTGCCCATTGGATATACTCTCCATGGGATACTGGAGAAAAGTTCTAAATATCTGTTATCTAAGGTATATTCTACTTGAAATGACATTTTCTGTCCTTTGAATTCACAGCAATCTGAGAAGTATAAAGTTTTGTAATGGGGTCTCTTCTTTGGTTATTATCTATTTATTTTGTTTAGATTTAGCTTTTTTTGCCTTTGCCTCTTACGCTATTCTTTTTTCAATATGAAGAAAATAGATTTTTGTATTTGGTAACTTGTTTGATCAAAGGAAGATAGGAAAAGAAAAAGAGCATCTAAAGATAAACTGTCCACACACGTATAACATATGCTGCTTCTTTGGGCTCCTAGGTTTTGACTGTTTTTATCCCCAAACTTTTTATGAAATAAAAAGAATGCATCCTAAATCACTCACCACTCTGGTTACTTGCCTTTCATACGGCCCAAGGGCTAGATCCAAACAGGGTTTTACAACACGGAGTAGTGTGACGTCCTGGTTTACACCCTGCAGAGATGTTAGGGGCTTTGAGCCGGACCGTGAGCACCCCGGAAGGCTTGGTAGGCAGCTGTCTAGAGCTGCTCAGAAGGAACACCGGGTACAGGAGAGGGCCTTAAATCCTCCTCTGGTCCACATGGACCAAGGTCAGTGCATTTAAAATACAGGAAGGGAAGGTACCATCCTATTTCCATACTCTTGTATAGCAGTCTGGGGCCTGAGTTTATTTCTTGCCTCTTCCTGAGGAATTTCAAACCCATAGCTCTTACTTCCCAGGAAAATACGCTAATGCTACAGGGTAGATAAATATTCTGTGTACTCTGTTGAAGCTCTTCCATTATAAAGATTAATGAAATCAGAGAGGGAAGGCCAGATAATTGTTTTATCCAGAGACTTAAATAAAAAATAAAACAGCGTGCTGGAGGGGAGACTAGAGCTGAGGCTCCTCACTAACGAATGCCTGAGCTGCTACGCTGGAGTCTCATGGTCACTGTTTCCCATTTCGAGACCAAGGAGCCTTTCGTCTTTTTCTGCACTGTGGAGCACCATCAAAAGGAGAGGTGGCGAATGCTTCCTGGCCAGCTCACGCATTACAGCAGCTTGTTGATTACATCTTTCCTCTTCCAAAAACAGCCCTAAATGAATAAAGCAGAGTATTTGCCTAGGACAGTTTCCACAAACAGTAAAATATTCAAATAAAAACACTAAGTAAGGAAGTCTGGCCAGATGGTAAGACTCTTCCTCTCCACTACGTTTTGATACTTATCAATGGCTATTCTCACGGAATCTTGACATGCTAAACACAAAAATATTTTACTATCTGTCTATATTATCCGATCTATTTTGCTAGAATATCTAAATGGCACTGTAACAATCACACAATCTTTTTTTTTTCTTGTAAATTTTTTATTAGGGAGCTCCTAATCTCTAAATATTTAAAGGTTTGTTTGTTTGACACATTGAATTCATTGACTATTAATACAAAACCTCCCACACGGAAGCTGCAGATATACCACCTCAAGCTGCGATTTCTGCACTTCTCACAGCCTAAGGCAGCCTCGATTCTGCAGTTACACACATTTATCTGTACCACTACGAGGAATCCCAACGGGACTCCCCACGCTAGTGAAGTTAATCACATCTGTAAGGAGCTGAGCCTTGTAGTTCGGTTCAGGTTTTTATTTGGATGAGAGATCTTCAGGGAACCAGGATCTGGAGAAAGCGGTATTAGCAGTTCAATATTTGATATTTATGACTAACGTTAGTACTATAAAGTTAGCACTTGAAGGCAAAAGTGTTCCCATAGCTGAAGCTCAGGCTGGGGAGTTGGTTTACGCCTACGGATCTGCCACAGGCTCCCCCTCGACCTCCACAAAACCACTGCAGCTCTTGGGGACGGTTTTGTCCACCCGTGAAAGGAGGCGGCCGACACGCGTGCGCACCACAGCAGCACTCCGACAGGCAACCAAAAAACACCTCCAGAGAGATTTCAGGTCCGTATGCGGAACCCGGCAGCAGGGAAACGCATCCCTGCTAACTGCTGCTTATCGCCACCGCCCACCGGTGCTTTCTTAATTAATCCCCGTGTCCTAGCGAGCGTCCACCCGAGACTATTACATTTCCTAATTAATTAATTAACTGAGAAAAGAAGTCGAGCATCCCGGTACGCCCCTGTAGGAACTGACTGCGCTAGCGAACGCAGGCTGCTGTGACTGGCCGCCGAGCTGCGTGTTTGAGCGCTGCGCAGGGAAGTTTCTGCCCTTCGCTGGGCTCCCGGCGCGTGAAGGGAGGCGACAGGAGCCCCCCGCTTTGCGCCGTGACTTTGCATTCCCTATCCGTTGGTTTGTTTTGGCTGTTTTTTCCACAGAGAGCTCTTACCGCGCCCAGCGGCCGCGCTCGCCTGGGGCATTTTCACTCTCCTCCGCACCAGGGGCGGCGCGGCCTCAGGCCCGGCCCGGCCCGGCCCGCCGCGAGGGCGCCCAAACCCGCCCGTGCGGGAC
>NW_020448307.1:3740649-3754692 GCF_003343035.1 Apteryx rowi | reverse complement strand
GGCGCCGGGCCCGGCCGCCTCAGCGCGCCTGCGCGCCCCCTGGGTCCTCCGGAGCAGACGAGGCTGCGGGGCAGAGCGGAGGGAGGAAGTGGCGGCGCCCTTCCTGTCTGCGCGCGGCCCTGTTCCGGCGGGCCGGGCCCCCTCGTCTCCCGGAGCCGGAGCTTCCCCCCGGGAATCGCCTTTTTCCTCTTCCCGGCGACTTCCGCGCTGCTTTCGGCGGCGGGGAGTCACGTCCCCAACGCGGAAGGCGGCGCGGGTTTTCCTCCGCGGAGCTTTTTGAGCTGCAGTTTGAAGCCCACGGCGGAAGCCTGGATACGGCGTCGCCCTGGACGGCGCTGGAGCACGAGCTGGGCCTGGCGCGACGGGCAGTGCAACCCCCTGTGGGAGTTTTACCGCTAAAGTAACTGAGTATCGTATGTTACCCTATATAACACCCTCTCACGTAACAACTGTAGTGTTAGTAAGCTAGGAAGCCTTGAATTTTACGAACTTTTGGCAAGTAGCAATCCTCCCGCACAGAGGGAAGGTAAGATGTTGAGACTGTGAGTAACTTAAAAATTACTTTTAAGGCTATCAACATGTGGAAGTGGCTAGCTGAAGTTAAAGGATAAAGACAAAACTGAACAGGAAAAAAAACCTCATTCTAGTTACAAGAAAATGTTTCCGTATTTAAAGCAAGTGGAAGTGAGACCAGCTCTTTCATTATTTCTTCAGTAAATCTTCCTAGGTCGCTGCATCTCCTTTGTCTGTGTCAAATACTGCCATGCTCAGCTGAGTACAGCAATAAATAATAAGTTTGGTTTATTAAGATTTACTAGACTTATAAAAACATTTTGAATAATTTGAACTAATAATGTCTGCTCATGCAAGCAGACCACAGGAACAACAAAAGGAACAATAAAAGGAAAATCTGTGAAAAATATATGGCAGAGAATTGCAGCTCTGGCCAACCGTTAACCGCTCTTGGATGAAATAGTAAGCTGTAAAACATGTTTAAAGTGAAGGGAAAACTGTACCGTGAAACAATGTAGACTCTCTTCTCCCCCCCACCCCGAAACTGGTTCACTTACAGAAGCTTCTGTACCAGCCAGGTAGAGCTAATTTTTAGCTCCTCAGCTCTGTTTTGGCTGGCAGTAGTTTCCAGGAACAGGTCTGGTTTCCCCAAACAATAAATTAAAAAAAATAAATCATCAAGCCTGTGTCAGAGTGAGCATCTCTGTACGTCCAAACTTGTTTGTATGCTGTAACATCTTCCGGAGTTAGCATGGAGCACAGATTAAACAGCATGTAGCAGTTATCCCTGCTCTGGAAATATAAGGAAGGGGGTAAGTTTAATTGCCGAGGCTGTACATAAATGACATCACTTAACGGCCGTGGAGCCTGACAAAAACTGTTCCTTCCGCAAGGTATAGTAGTAGCTACAGAGTTTCATCAGCACGAATGGCTGTCTGTTAGTCAGGGACAATTGACTGTCTGAATATGGCTAAAAGGTTTGGTAACAGGAATATCTGCAGCATACTGGAATTATGACCTAAACACAAATAGGCTTTAGACCATGAATACAGGGCATCATGAGCCTCGCGTATTAAAAAAAAAGTCAACTTTTCCTTCTAGCAGTACTATTTGTAAAACACTTAGAGGCCTGAAACATTTTTTAAATTTTTTTAAGGTTAAAAATAACTACATTTCAACACAGACAAGCCCAGTCCAAAAGTATTACTTCTAAGAGTAACAGCTTGAGATATTTTGTTGAGCATTTATCTCCTGAAGCACAGATGGTTTAAGATGAGCATGCAATTACTTATCACTCTTTAAAGTCCAGGCCTAGAATCCATGCTTAAACATGAGAATGGCCCAAATGTCAAAGATACATCTCCGCTCTCAGGAGCTGTTCCATACCTCCACCCAGGCTGCAGAGACGCGTTCACATCCTACATCAAGCCTTCACCAGTGGCTGACGCCACCTTCTCTTACTGACCACAAGGAGGCAAAGCAGGAGTCCGTGCAAGCACCAGACTTTGTGCAGTACTTCCTTCCATCAGAAATAGGCCAAAAGCTGCCTCTAGCCAAGCGCCTCCAAGAGGCTCGAACCACCTACTGCAGAAATTACACCCAGCTGGAAACTGCAGTGTCCTAAAGATTGAGGATACCTTCCTAACGAGGGCAGCGAGCCAAGGCTCTGGTACCGACACCATTATAGTTGTGACAGTGACACACCCTCACAGCCAGAAGTACTATTCATAGAAACAATAAAACCTTAAACATAACCATCATTACTGTTAAGTAGTTGGAGAAGATAAAGCAACAGTTTTCAGAAAACTCCAATGGCCTATCACAACATCTAGTTTCTATATGGTTGGGTTTTTTTACATACCATCTCTTAAATCAACTACCTGCATTATGAAGGCAGTAAACAACCTATTTAAGCAATAGATGCACTGAGAACTACTAGCTATGACAAATACAAAACATCTGTGTTCTTCAAAGCTTCTCAGTACTTTTAACTAAAAGCATACATACATGTATCAGATTACAGCTACTGCTAGCTAGATCAAGTCTAAACTTTTATCTGCAGAGGAAAACCTCTCTCATAAATTACTAATATCTCTTAAGAGAGTAATATAATGGAAACCTCTTTCAAGACTGTTGAGAAGCATAGCTTCTAAAACACGCGCCTCTGCCAAATTCTCTGGAAACAATCCTATATAGCATTATTATCACATCTTTTTTTTTTCCAAAAATTAAATAGAAAAAGTCAATTCACATCTTTCCACGAGTGCTCACTGTACAACATCTAACATAATGATAAAACTATATGGCTGATAGAGTGTTATTTTTTCAGCATGAAACTCTCTTAACACCAGCGCAGATCTAGATCCCCTCAGGTGGCTAACCTTTCTGATCCCCAGAATCAAGCTTTCCATAGCACTAAGGGCAGCAACCTGCACTACACACCAGGGAAGGAAACTCTGGGAGCAGCTCACAGCCGGGACAGGCCTGGCCCCCAAGGCAGTCCCATTTCTACATTCGGAGAGGCTGTTGCATTTGGTTTGCAGCTGAATCCCAGGCTGAGAACGCTGTTAGCTGCAGCCGTTCCAGCTCCCCCTTCCTACAGGTGTACGTTCCGGTTATCCGACAGCTCTACCGTCTCCCACGTGACTAGCCACACTACAGAGATCCACAAGCCACAGGGTGGCCCTTCAAAGATACACTTTAGCACTGCTTTTTCCTCCTGCGTGAACTATGTCCTGCCCAGCATTATATGAATAAAGACAACGGTGCAATTAATGGTTAATGTGGGTAAATTGCTGATCCATTTTTGATTTTGGCAATAGCATGCACTCACCTATCTACGTTAAAATAAGGTTACTCACTTTATTATTTTTTTTTTTTTGGTAGTATACCATTGCCTAAGAGCTTACACTTTAAATATAAAAACAGAGAAAAGAAGGATGCCATGGACCAAGGAATGCAAAGTAACGATGAAATAACACTACTCTGAACAATCAACAGTACAAACAAACCAGCTGGTTAATAACTGGTGAGTTTTTAAATAGGCATCACACTAAAAACTTAAGGATGAATCTGAATATAAGGTTAGTGAGATGGCTTTCCCGACCAGCCAAATGAACGAGTACTCAGTAAGCAAAGAGATGGCACATTGCATTAGTCAGACTTAGCAGTAAATTACATTCCCTTATACCATAATCAAAGGGCTTCATTTTTCCTGATTAATCAAATTGTTTCTCTATCAAATTTTAGCTGTTCTAATATATCCGCTCCGAGCTTATTTATGATGTGTACTTTGGGAGGGGCTGCAGAAGTCTCCAAGCTCTCATTCCGCCTCACAGCTCTTATAGGGGATGCTGTGCAGCTTCCTATGCACTCAAGAAATCACACCTCAAGAAACACTGTTTTTTATATACAGCCCAGCATCTACCCCTAGATGATCATCAAAAGCTGGATTCTCACCATCCTGACACCATTAACGCCTAGATTCGATAGTCACCATATAGCATATTAGTCACCGCATGAGATTTAGTCAGACAAGGGAACTTTCTTCTCCATCATACACCGTGAATATAATAGTTACCTTTGTCCACAGCAATAGTTATCTTAGCCCACAAGAAGGCATGACATTTTTAATTAAGATTTTAAATACTAGCTCTGGGCCCCAAATACTGCCTACAACAGAATGCTCTTACGCACCCAGACACAAGTGTATGTGCCTATATACTGTGGGTGCCTACCTGGGCAGACGTTTTGGGTTTGCAGTGCTGATCACTAATTAAATTTCTCAGACATGCACTACCTCCAACCCAGATGCACAAAAAACGTTTTCTGTGCTTAATGAATCTATAACTAGGCTAAAGGGATTGTTCAAGAATAATCAAATCAATGTGAACTCTATCTAATGAATGGCAAATCTCATCTCACACACATGTAAATGGAACAAAATAAATATTAATGTAGGTGGTAAAGTGAAAAAACGTTCAGAATTTAGACTAAATCTTAAAAACAGAAAGCTTTTCAGAAATGCATTTGTAAACAAAACCCATTGTGTTTATACTGATTTATGCTTGGTAACACTACTTCTCTGGACTACAGTTTTACTATAATTTCACCACAGTCAAAAGGCAAATTAGATTCTTTAGTGTTTCTGATAATAACCACAAGTAGACTTAACTTTTTTTTTTAAATACAAATTCACTGACTCTTAAGAAAATTGACTTTTCAATTTTGTGAAGAGATTTTTGTTTAGTATTAATTGTAAAGCCTTTGCAAACTAGTTTTCTAAAAATTCTCATCCACAGTACAATAGTTTTGTTCCACCAGCTACTACCAACACAGCAATGTTTGATTAGCATTCCAATGACAGTTTTTAAGCCTAATAGTGCTGCTCCTAAAAACTATACATGCTGTTTGGGGGTTACTACATGGGTAACGCTGGTTGGAGTGAAGACCAAAGGATTACAATTTTGTTGCTAGGAGAGAAAAGGCCTAACTTATTTACTGTAATCATCCACCCTGGCTTTCAGAATACAGGAAGAAGTTACCAAGCCAACATTTACAAGAACAAAACCAAACTTCTTTAAAACTAGCAGCTTCGAGAATAGCTGGAACCTCTGTGAAACAGACGTGAAACCTGACCACCTGTGTCACACAGGTAAATTCCAAAGAAGAACTCCATTTTAATCGGCAAGCATTTTTTCTTCTCTTGATGATTAATTTGTTCCCTACCCCAAGGGGGGACTGAAGGGAGACCTCTTTAATTATTAGAAAAATATTCAAAACCATTTTACAATATCAGGACAAGTTTAGATGACAACATTTTACAACTTTGTAAAATACAATCTCCCTGAAAAATAAAAGTTATAAGAATACATTATCATCAAATCTGGTGATCCGCATCCCATTTGCAACTATGCCGCTGGTTTATAATGGGATTTTTAGCAAAACATTTACATCTGTTTCCCCATTTGTAAGGTGGCAGCCACTAATGCTTCTCTTCCTCATACAACTGAGGACGCATAATCAAGTTAAGCTCTGGTGCAGATGCAGAGAAATCCAGTGAAGACGGTTACACCATAAGATTAACTTTTCTGTTTGTAAAGTGCATGGTATAATTAGCATGTATCAAAAGGAAGAACAGACTAAAAATGAGTCCTTTGAAAGAGATACAGAGTGAGAGAAGAATGTCTTGCACTGAGGTTATGTATTTAACAGTTTTACATGAAATATTTATATATAAAAACTTTAAGTGCTTTTCTCCAATTTAAAAATCTAAAGAATTCAAAAATAAGGCATTCAGTATTTGAAAAAGTACAGATTTACAAAATGTGTATATTCTGTCATGAAAACTCCACACCAACATTATACACTTGGAAAAAAAATACAAACAGGATATATTACAAATTTATGTAGCAATAACTTAGTTCATACCATGCAATAAAAAGTACGTTAATCAAGATACACAAGCTTTTAAGTTCTCTAAACTGGAGGGCTTAATTTTGTTTGCAAATGAATTTTTATGCAAATTCTTAGAACTGTGGCACTTGAAATTTCTGGTAGCCTTTCTATTGAGAGTTAAATTGTACATAATGATTATGAGGATGAAGAGGAACAAAGCAGCTGTTACGAATCATTCCAACTTTGTTCAACAATAGCTGAAACTCTTTTCTCATATTCACGTTTGTTCTCCTGATAAAGTTGTGCTGCCTGACTGTTTGCTGGACTGTTTGGATTAGGTTCATCAAGCAGAGACTGTAAAAAGTGGAAAACAAAAAGTGAGACACAAACCAATACATTTTGGATAAAGGGGGGAAAAATAATTAAACACAAAATTTTCAAATAGAGTGCGTTTCAGGAAGCAGACATGACTCAAAAGAGCCCACTTGAGAAAGCAGGTTAAACTCTTGGTTAGGCACCCATAATTAAACTACTGAACCTCAAATACACATTGCTTAAGCATTAGCACTGAGTACGTTTCCAGGTTCCTTACATCCTTCACAAACCTAACAGATGCATGGTCAGTGCCAGTTAGCAGTATGATGTTCACTGACTGTTTGGTGGTTACACTAATATTGTCATGCACAAGTATTGCCTCCTATAAAACTTCATTATAGAAAAATAAAACTCATGACATAAGAGGAAAAAAAATGTCAAATTTTTTTACTTATTTCAAGTAAAAAAAATTTCAGCAATATTGTCCGTCTCCTTGAGGATTTCATTGGTCAAGCCTTCAGGAAAAAGTTATAATGTTTCAAACATTATATTAGGCAATTTTTAATCTGATGCCATATATTGACTAAAAACAGTTAAAAAGGAATCCAAATCAAAAACTGTCTTCCTACGCAAATTCTCTAGCGGCAATTTTGTATCTTAAAAACAGTAATTTCATAGTTCAACACCAAAGTTCTTAAATGAACTAAAAAGCTACTGCTTAGTTCACAATTATTTGAAGATCCCTCGTATAGATAACTGCTAGCCACACCACTGAGCTCTGTGTAATCCAAGACAGAGACTAATCTCAACATATTCCATTTGTTAAAATAAATTTAAAGTTACCTGAATTGAAGTTAAAATAGATGAGACATCATATGTTGGGCTCCAGCGATTCTGAAGGATATCTAAACATATGCTACCATCCGCATAAACTGTGAATACAGCACAGGTATCATTTAAAAACTGTCAGATTTATTTTACATTTTGTTCATTAAATACTGCTCAAGGAAGAGTTACTATTCCAATTCAGTCTGTGTTTAAATTAGTGCTTTATGAAAAGGGATAGCAGTCACTGAAAACATTTAGTTATTTCCAACAGTCTTATGTAGTTTGACACCTTGTATTTTGAAAGGGATACATTACTAGAAGTAACAAAACACTTTAGAGGAAAAGAAGACAGTCCACAGATTACGGCACCAGCACAGGAATTGGCTGACCTAGACTCAGTTTCTTACTCCTCTTGTGCAACTGGCTCAGATTCACGAACAGATTTAATGCCTCCCAGGGAGCAGCGAGACATTTACGGCAGGAACAGAACGCACAGCACCAGCTAAGGGTCTCATATTCACTACACACTGAACGGGGAGAGCTCAGTATCCTGCTTTCACATGCTCTACACCCAACAAGACGAACAGGAGAGTCACTAAGGCAGTCAGTGGAAAATGCTGAAAAGTGCACCTGAAATCCTACTTTCACATAAAAGCCTATACAGAACTGGGATTCACGACTGAAACTCCCACACCCTGGTCTTCCAACTTGTTCCTGACAATAATAATACCCCCCTCCCCACCACACACAGTCAGAGGCATATTGGCCTGTATCTTATATGACAGATGAATGGTTTGATAGCATGTCTAGAAAGCCATAGAATTGAAGTCAAGGTGAGTCTCTGTTTAAAGAGGGCTCAAACCTGTACCTTGCAAGAAAATCCCTGGGCACCAAGCTACAGGAAATGCTGGAATGGGTTTATGCTTCAACCCTCAAATTGAATCTATACCTCTTTGCAACAGAGGGGCTTGGAAAAGCAAAAGGCATGGTTTATAATTTTGTATCAAGAATCAGCACTTCAGAGGTTTTATCCAGTGGAGTAGGAATCACAGCTTTCCCCCTCACAGGGCTGCCTCCTGCACCACGTTAGAGCCAACATCGCTGGGCCTCCCCCCAGCTAATACCACACATTCTCACCCTCTTCTTTGTGCTCGTACTAGTTGGGACAGTGAACCAAATGAAAGTATTGCTTTGGTTGAAGACTCACCTGACAAAAATAAATAACACTTAGCTCGAGCAGTTTCCTACTGCAGCGCATGATGTGTCTGCACGTATACAAGTGCTGGCACAAGGAAGAGGGCAGTCATCTGCAAGCAGAATTGCCCTTTTAAGCCGAGTGCAGCTGCTGCTGGAATTGCTCATGGAACCACAGACTTTGCTACTGAGGCTACATGTATCGACCAGAAAAAGACGGATAGCTGCTTCTTAATAGCATAATATTTCTTAATTTTTGATCGAGCAGCTAATGTCTTGGACATCTACTTAGGAGGTGGCAAGGGAGAAAGGTGAAGAGCCGTTACGAATTCTGCAGCTTCACAGGATACATGACCACATCACAGTATTTGGTAGATATTATGGCTAAATAAAAATGAAATACTCACCATTTGGATGGAACATTTTTGATAAAAACCTAACAGTTGGAGGTTTATTTGGATATTCTTCTGAAAACTCTATTACTAGTTTAAAAGTACCTGTCCAAACAAACACAAACACAATCAGATAACTAACAGTGATAAAAACGCCTCTAGGAACATGCAACGTAACTTAATTCATGTGCTCCACAATCAATATCTTCCCACCAATATATAAACAGACAACATTGCATCTGGTTTCTTTTCATGTATTTCAAGTAATAATGGAACTACTGCTTGCTGCAAGTAATAAAAGCAGCAGCATCTAGGTAAAAGTTTGGAGACTCAGTGAATACACAGAAAAGCAGCTAGATCCGACATCAATTATCCCACTGCCTTTCCCCCTTTCTTCAGGGGCCCAATATGTCAGTTCAATAGACTTCAGTGACTTTAAAGCTTTTCATTAAGAAGGCACTGTGGTGTCAGTAAATAAAAATTGAACTTTCATAATCAACAACCTCAGTCTTTGCAGCTCATGACTGATCACTGAAAACCTTCATTATGGATCAGTGAATAATTTACTGTAACTCCTCCATCCCAAAACAGAGACAAATGCATCTGCTGCAGTTTACTGCAATACCACTATAATTATTAAAGTCATTATTCCTCATATGCCTAAGGGAGGATCATTACACACATTAACTTTCATGTTTATCCAGCAATTTGGTATTCCTCCCCTCCTCATCGAGTTTTACATTCAGAACAATTCACGATTTTTTACCTGCTCTTAGTAAGAAAAACATGCTCCAAAGATGAAAACAGAAAAAACATACTATTTTGTTAAAATTAACTGTAGGAGATACAAAAACATCTGGCAGCATTAGACCAACTTCCTCCACTAAGAGCTCCAGCGTTCCATGTATAAACCAATCTAAATATAATCCTTGCTTCATAGCTTTATAACTAACCATCAACCACCTTGACAAGAGAACGCTTAGGTCAAAATACTGCATTTTCACAGTCAACAAGACCATACTCATTTACTCCTTCTGCTTGTTTTGCTTATTCCAATTTTATAACAACTTCCCCCCCCCCCCAAGCAGAACAGTGTTAATACTGGCAACATTTACAAAACTGACAGAAGAAATAACAGTTAGCTGCTTACCATCTTCGAAAGGGGTCCCTTCTGGCCTGAAAGGTTTCAAAAAAACTCCAATTAAAAAAAATGATCAATACCTACTTCTAAACATGTACAGTAAATATATAACTCCTCCCCCCCAGGACAGAAATAGAGACAAACACATAAACATGTATCCAGATGTAATCTCTGGGAACTTTGTCATCTTTAATACACTTTCCCATAGCTAAGCTTTCAGTCAGGAAATCTACCTTATTATCATCCCAAATAAAGCATACGTTAGATCACACATAGCTTGACTGGAATTAGTAGGAAAGCCTACTAGTAAGCCTAGTTTTATAAAAAAAAATACTAAGCTAGTTCCTGTTCTATGGGATACAATACTTCCTAGACAGAACCTGCACCTAGTTCTGTTGAGAATCAATCCCATCACTGCTAATACATCTGGATTTAACAGCCAAGGACTTGCAGTTCTTACCTCCTTTTAAGAGCAACACTGCTTTTTCATAATCCAACACAGTCTATCCTGTTTATTAAGCCATATACAAATTTTGAACAAAAGAGACATACATTTTAACTCCTTTCCTAGATATTCTGTATTACCCCTGAAAAAGATTTTCCTATAACAACACACTTGGTCATTTTTGCCAGTTTCTTGACTCTATGTACACAAAACAAAGGGAATACTGTAATATATGTATATACACACATATATTATTGTATTTAGCCCTTCAATATAGGCCTTTATAGTGAGCAAAAACTCTTACCCAAATATAACTGCATTCCATTGCATTATATTATTCTCAGACGGTGCACCACTGACACCCACAGGAGGGTCTTCTTGCAATCTAAGAATTACAAATATAGAATTACAAGCCTTATATAAATGAAATACCTACTCCTACAGGTAAAATTTAATAGTAATATACAGAGTTTGTAAATCTTCTCATTCCAAATTAGAGAATACATGTTAGCATTATGTGCAAATTAATAACATTACAAAAGACAAAAACCTAGAAGATGCACATCAAGCTTTTCCCCAAGTATTACACTGATGGCCAAACAGGTTAGATAAGTGCGCAAGGAGCAAAGCATCAACTGTAAGAATAATTTAAAGCACCACATACACTGGGACTGACAGTAGTAAATTATGAAAGAGCAGAAAGAGCAATTCCTGCTGGTTGCTGCAATGAAGTAGTAAACAGATCACAAACTGAAGCATTAGCTATTAGTATCCGAAAATGGGCCAGAGATACTTATACGACAGCTTATTGAAACTAAGCGCAAAGGACTGTCAATGGAGCTTTCCCTGCATTTTCAGCTTAGCATGTGAGATGTGGCTAAACTTGGTATAAACCCATTCTGGCTGCCAAGCTGATTGCTTTGAAAGGGAAGGGGGAGCAAGGGAAAAACCTCTGTACTGCTCCCTGTTACCAGTTCAACAAATGTAAATATTTATCTCTAAAGTAATCATGGAAGCGTTTTAAATTCTTTTTAGTCCCTTAATCCTAGGACCAGGGAAAAATGCACTACTTACTGAAAGTCACAAGCTTGGGCCAAACAGGAATATACACCATAACCCAGGGAAAGGATCCAAATACTCTCATTCCGCTCATCCTTTTGTCTACCAATGTTTCTACTTAAGGATTTCATAAAGCCCCAGAACAGTGAAAAACAGCAAGCCCCAATCACATGGTAAAATTCTGCCACATCAAACCCCTTCAGCGACTGCTCCTATCAATCTCACATATTCAGCCTCATAATTATGAAAGAATAAAGAAAATGAAGCAACTGCCCTTGCTTCAAAAGCAATTCTTAAGTATTAACATGAGGTCTAACCACGTAACAGCATACTATTATGGGCAAGTCTTCACTGAGAGGTCTGTAGACCAAGAGAAAATTCTAACTAGATTTGCGTGTGCAAGTGCACATTTATTCAGAGCTGACACTGGTCTACAGTCCTGTTACGCCCTGTAAGTTTTCATGTACTGGCATTTCCTAAGTCTATGATATAAAGTGAGCTAAAATTGCATGTGTACATGGGCAGCAAGCAATGACGTTACCCTACAAAGACAGGGCAGAAGCAGGGTTCTGTCTGTTTGCAGTTCAGATCCCCTCTAAACTCTGTGTTTACATCCTTGTTCTCTGAGCACACACAGTTCAGACAGCTTAATATCAACAGCATAAACTGCCTGCTATTTTGGTCAGTGAGAGCAGGAATGTGACTTCTCCCTACGCGATCGCCAGACTGCATGCCAATAATAATGCCTAGGCACTAAGCCTAATAACGCATCTGAAAGATGGCTTTGGTTCCTAGATCACTTAAAAAGCTCCTGTGCATCCCACTGTCAAAGAGTACAGAAAAGTTTGTGGCAGGGAAGGGAAACTAGACCGGTCTGAACAGAGCCCGGAAATATTTAAGAAATAGGGATAATGTAATATTTATAGCTCCTTTTCCAAAAGCAAAAACAAACCTAGTCAGCTTATTTTTGTTGCTTTAGTCAAAAAAATTAAAAGGAAGAGGAAAAAAAAAAATCTGTTGAACTGATCTTTCTTCACCACTGTTGACAATCGCAGTATGAAAAAGGAGTTTATATTTAACAAACTGAATCAGAGTTCACAGCACACATTGTCTGCTTCTTTCAGTATGAGGTAAGATTAACATAAGGCTAAACAAAAATATAACTTAAGGGTAGGAGGGAGAAAATTAAAAAAAAATGATATGAAAATGTTACATAAATTTTGAGGCATGGACGTTCTTATACATGTATAAATGAACTTGAACTTGTTCCATATTTTGCTGTATTTATTTGGTTTTACTTTTCTGACAATTTAAAGTCTTATCTCCATCTCAAATTTCAAAGTTATCAAATCACTCCTCCTAAGATAATCCCTTTCTACTACTGATTACAAAACCACAGAAAACATGTCCAATTGCAATCCTGAAAAATCACTTCATCCTTCACCCTGAACACATGACTACTTTTGTATTAGGTTATACAAATGACAAGGGGGGGGAAAAAAAGTCCGAATACCCTATTTTAGTTTAAGCAGAATTCAAGTGACCTTCTGCTCACAGAACACTAACACCCAAATAAAACATAACAGTAAGGTAGGGTCCACTTCTCAAAAATGTCTGACTTTGTAACTTGGTAGATTCAAAAAAAAAACCCCAAAACCCCACACTTTTAACATTGTAGCTTTATATGCAATCACATAAAACATCTACATACAATATGCATGTGTCAACTGTTTACTGATGTATTTTCAGGTACTGGTATAACACAGCTATGCTAAAAAAAGAGACAGTATCAAAGCTGACTCACCTCCAACAAATTATGTTGATTTCTCTGGACTGCAATCACTCATATGTACCAGGAAGCTTACAAAAAATATCTTTTTCCACACTCTCAATTATGAACATATTTACATGCCAGACTGGAAATAAATTATTCTAGAGTCTGTGGTTCAGCCATTAGCATTTAAAAGAGCTCAAGAAGTAATCATTAGTTGTACTGTTTGTACATATTACAGATTCCTTGTTATTGAGGAACACACAGAAACATTAATTTTTTTGTTTTTAATCATATACAGGCAGTGTTTAGCAGTTTTCCATACTTCATTTTTGGATGTCCACCCCGAACTGAGAGATCGTCAGAGACACTGACAACCCGACAAGCCTCAGCAGCACCTGAATCCTGGCCGTTCTCTCCAGAAAAGCGGGCCAAACATCTCAAGCACGCAAAACCTCGTGCGAGGGGAAGAGAGGGGGCGCGGGGGCAGCACCTCGGGAGCGCTCGGCCTCGGCAAGCGCTTCACCTCCCGGCCCTGCTAGGAAGACGTGCCCAGAAGATATTCGCGTCCAGCCTCCCGCCACGGCTTGGTTCAGCCCCCCCTCGCCCGCATCCTCGGGCAGCCGGTATTCGAGGCCGTCGCCGCGCTCACGGCTCACGGCTTTTCTGCTCGGCAGGGCTCCGAATTAAGCTTCCACGTCACCGCGGCCGGCGGGTTTCGGCGGCGCGATGCCGGGCGTTTCGTCCGAAATCGCCGCAGCCGCGGGGCCCCTCCGCGCAGCGCGGCGCAGCGCCGCCACCGTTGCGAAGGCTGCGGCCGCAACTTTTATCCTCAGACGCCCCCGGACGCCGGCGAGCAGCGGGCGGCTGCGGCGGAAGCGGCGCCAAACAAAAACAAAAGCGGCTCTGCGCGGCGAGGGACGCGATCGCAACCCCCTGCGGCCGCGGGGGGGGCGCAGCTCCCTCCCTCCCTCCCGCCGCCGCCGCC
>NW_020448307.1:3736555-3740269 GCF_003343035.1 Apteryx rowi | reverse complement strand
GGGGGGGCAAGAGAGCCGCCTCCGGCGCGTACCACTGCGCCCGCCGCGGGGGGGTGGGAGGAGCCTGCCCCTGGAGCCGGGCCTTCCGCGGCCGCGGAGCTCCGCGCTGATGCGCGCAATCGCTGCGTTTAAACGGACGCGTTTTGGAAGAGCCGGCTGCGAAAATCTGCGCGATTAGACAACTGACGTGCGGCCGCAAAAATTCATTGCTAGAACTGCCTCACGCCCGTGGAAGACTTCTTTCATCCACAGAAAGCTTTTTCTAAGCAAACAAAAAATAGTTTGGGGCTTGGGCAAAACAAAAAAAATTACCAGGAGTGAAACAGCAAGTTCTGCTTTATAATTTGATTCCTATAATGCAAATAGGCTCAAGAAATTTGAAGTGGCACAAAAAGTTAGGATGACTAGGAAATGAAGAACCTATCTTAGGCAGCTTCTAGCTTAGGGTCCGCTTATTTAGCTTAGGAAAATAGGGCTAAGAACAGGCACAAATGCCTTCTATAAATACATCAGAGCTGCTGAGGGAGGGAAGGGCTAATTTAAACTAAATGACAATATGGGCATAAGAACAAATGGGCATGAAGTTAGTCAGAAATCATTTTAGGAAGATACTTCTACTCATATTACTTACCTT
Organism: Apteryx rowi; assembly: GCF_003343035.1. Classification (NCBI taxonomy): domain Eukaryota; kingdom Metazoa; phylum Chordata; class Aves; order Apterygiformes; family Apterygidae; genus Apteryx; species Apteryx rowi. The sequence goes on along the minus strand of NW_020448307.1, from coordinate 3,739,635 downwards.
CTGAAACAGGGTAGTGGAGAACTAGGGAAGTCACGTTGTCTCCCCCCCTCACACACACACACTTTTTTTTTTAAAACCACATTACTCCAACAGACTCAAGTAGATGTCTTTGAAACCATGACCCTATTCTTATTTGGAGTCTTGGAAGTTAGCCTCAGAACTTGGATTTGTGGGATTACATGTGCCTCCTTGCTTTTCTTTCAGAGGTATTTAGGGAGATCATAAACATCATGAGACTCATAATGAAGTGACAGAAATAAACACCATCTTCATCCTTCTACCCATTTGTTTTGCCTTTGGCTATCCATGTGCTTGAAGAGCACTGACCTTAGGTTTAATATTGCACAAAAGCTAGTAACTGCTTTTTACTTGAATACATGCTAAACCAGTGCTTCAGCAACCTTACTGACACAGGTTACAGGCTGACCAGAGCACTGTTCTGAACTGGTACCTCATATGGTTAAGGCCGAGGCTTTATCCTGCAAAGACTTAAGTTTTGAACATGTTTTAACCCATTGTCCCACCTCAGTGAAAACATTAAGATGCTTAAAAAGTGAGGTACATGTATAAGAATTCACAAAACAAAGGCCTGATATTACAAGGGAGCAAGCAGGCAAGTTTGAAAGAGGGCCAGTAATAAGAAACTCCTATTGGGTCGGTTAGTTCATCATTTCCCACTCATTAAAACAGTATTATTCCCTGCACTAGAGAGAAACGGTTCATGACAAGCAGTCTCCTTTTCTAGATTTTCCTCCCTTGCCCATCACACACATTCCACTGCTGGTCCTCTATCTTCAAGCAGTTTATAATTAGCACTAGCATAAGGGAGATGGCAGACTGTAAAACAAGTACAAGCTTGGACCTGTATAAATCATTAACACAGGTTTAACAGCATTCATTATTTCACTGTTAACATGCTTTGCACCACAATTGCCCAGACATGGCAGTAAAAGCATCCCCTACCCAAAGGGCAGTTCTCTCCTCTTTGAAGCCCAAGTCATGCTCAACACACAGCCACCCCCCAACATGCATTCACACTTCCACTTCAGGGCAACATACGCTAACTGCACAGAAAACCTGTATCAGATAGAAATGTTAATCCTGAAATCCTAAAATGTTTTCACCTGGATCAGGAAATTTTTCACCAACATCTCCTCAACAGCAATAGTATTTCTTCTCCTCTGACACCCTTGCTGAATAGGGCAAGGAACAAAAGATCACAACAGCTTTCTTGAAGCTCTTCTCTTTCACTCCTCTATTGAGTGTAGGAATCAGCCAAGCCTTTATCACCCAGCCCTTGCCAAGCCCACACTCCTCTTAAAAGACATATGCATCAGACCAACTCCAGGCCCTTGCAGAGCAGCACAGGGAAGTTCAGCCACCGTCTGGGTTGGGTCAGCAGTGTGCAGTCTGAAGCGCATCCGAGTGCGCTGAATTCACACAGCAGAGGGCACTGATAAGCTTTCCAGTTCCGCGCTGTCAAAACAGATGGGTTGGACACAAATCACACAAAATAGGATGGTCTCACATGTATTGACATTACCTAATACAATTTTTCTTGAATACTACTGATACAGACAAAAACAACTTTCTGATCACTAAGATGATTTTAGTTCATTTTTTATTCCTTTTTTCCTCCCTGAAATTCTATAATATTTGATTAGGAATTACATTAAATAAAAAGGTAGCATTTTGCAGCACAGTCATTCTATTTTAATCTTGAGTAAACACTACATTGGTATAGTATTTTGTAAAACCAAAGCATTTCTAAGATATCTTTATCCCTTTATAAGCTGAGAAGCTTGGAAAATAACAGTGAAACAAGACTACTTGCCTTTACATTTGTTAAGACGGTCCATCTCTCTAGTAACTTAATTATTCTTTTTTTCAGGTCACTCTCTCTCTGATGCTGCAGTGTCCCTCTGGGAAGATTTATTATTAACATTGGCCAAACCCTAGAATCTAAAATTAGGGAAATGAATAAGCCAAGCCATCTGTTAGAACCTGCTTTTAATCTTATTCGTTACACTAGTAGCTCAGGAGCTACCTGCAGAGGTGCCAAACACACTCTTCAGGAGAGACTATTCTTGTTTTCAAAGCATTCACTAACAAAGATAACTCAGCAAGGCCTGTGGCAAAGTAGTCACTGACTTGCTCACCCTTAGCCCCAATACAGGAATGAGTAAGTAGTATCAAAGAAAAAGACAAGTCAAGCGGCTTATTTAATCCACAAAGCAGCAGAGGTAGAAACAACCCTCAGCCTCCAAACTCCTGTAACCTACTGACTGATGGGTGTTACTCCATCCTATCCTGATTACCCACCCTGCCTTTCAGGGTTTTTCAACCTCGGTTTGCCTGTTGCTGTTACTCTAATCCTACTTCATTATTCAAGTTTTCAGGAAAAATACTAGATTCAGGATAAATCCTTGTGTGGCCATACTCAATGCATCCCCCTATTTTGACGGTAAACTATTGATAACTATTCTTCAAACATATTTTAATTATGTGTGTACCCTTCTTAAAAAGTTATTTTAATATTAAATACAAAATTAATAATTTACTTCAGAACATACGACCTAGAAGAGCAAGAAGTATGACAAAATATAGAAATCAAGAGATCCCACACCTGCCTCCATCTATCCACTAAACCAACTACGTGACGAAGGAGCCTATATTTAATACTTGCTCTTGGTGACTCCGCTCCAGGTTGCTTCCCCTGCTTGGCCTCCACGGGCTCAGTGTCACCACTCACTCCAGTGCTTTTCCGGAGACCTGAAGCAGTTTACTCAACTTTTAATCTTATTTTGTAAAAACTGAAGCAGAGGGGTAGTATTTTTTGCCGCTTGGGGGAGCAGCAATGACTCCTTTTAACCGCTACGGCGTTGTCAAACACACTCAATCCCCTGATGTCACTACCCGCTAACGCGAAAGCCACCACGTCCGCCTGATTAATATGTAATCAGCGAACAGCTTCTGGTGAGCAGAAGGCGGCTGTTGCCCCCTCACGGCACCTGGGCAGCCCGGGAAGCCCACGCGGCCCGTCAGACCCGGTTATGAGACGCCGCGGCCGCCCGCCCCTC
>NW_020448307.1:3698134-3736103 GCF_003343035.1 Apteryx rowi | reverse complement strand
GCTCAGCGCCCGCGGGCGTTTTCAAGCCTCCGCCCGTTGCCGTGCCTGCGCGGGGCGTTGCGGCAGTGTGATAACGCAAATACCCGGCCCTTCCTCTGTCGCGCTGCTCGTGCCTGCGCGCTCTAGAGGATGAGGGGTTTGTTTGTTTAGCTTTTATTCCTCTTCTTCAACCCACTTTTATTTAAAGTCGGGCTCTGTAGACATCTCTAGGAGTGTGCGTGGGTGAGCTCTTGACTGTCGTCATATGCATATGTACTAAAAAAAAAAAAAAAAGCTGAGCTGAAGGCTTGGGAGATTTCACCTTGCGGGCTTGCAGAAATGTTCAGGAATTGGGAAACTATTGCTGTCTTCAGGAGTTACTCCCCTTGAAACATTGTCTATACATATACGCTTAAAGAATTGTGTGTACCTCTAATTAATTCAAACTTTTGTTTTTCTATGAAGAAATAACCAGTGAAGATGGAGATGTACGAGATCCTTGACAAAGTGGGAGAGGGAAGTTACGGAACAGTAGTGAAGTGCAGGCACAAGGACACGGGACAGACAGTGGCCATTAAAATATTGTATGAGAAATCAGGAAAATGTTTTAACAAAACTGCAATGAGAGAAGTGAAGTTTCTACAGGTTTGTCTCTAAATATGTAAAACAAATGGGAAATGGCTTGAAAATCAGAGCTGCATCATTAGCAGAGTATGTGGTAGCTTGTAGGCTGCTTCATGCACAAAATAGCATGAAAAATTCTTACTTTTTTGTTTCTGAAATATTTTGCTGCCAAATTAAAATGAGTATCTAAAGTAAATTTGAAGACAAGGTCTGAGATGTTGATAAGAAAAATAATCTGGGTTTAAATTAAATAGTGAAAGAATATATGTGAGTTGCAGGGGATTTTTAACTGTTTTGACTTTGTGTGGTGTTATTAGTGTGTATTTCTTCAGAAAAGTGCAAAGTTTGGTAGATCAGCCTTTTAATGCCGTTTATGTGAATACTGGAAAAAACTTGTCTGTGCTCTTCTGTCCCTGGTAATCCATGGCAGCTTAATTGAAGACACCAGAATTTAAACAAAGCATGAAACATGTTGATCTTTCCTACTAGTCTATATTTGTAAATTATCTACATGCTCAATACAAAATTTGTAACTTGTTTAATATCTAGTTGTTTATTGCACTTGATGGTCACTGACTTATGGTGTGACCTTAAGTAAGATGTGCATGTTCTCTGTGAGATGGATCCTCAGCTACATCAGGCCGCTTGAGAGAGCAAGCAGAAAAGGCTGAAGGGCTGCCATTTGTGCTTCTTTAATTCAAAGGTCAGTTTTGCTGTTTAAATTGCATACTGCTCTAACTTCCCCAGGTGGCCTTTTTTTCAGCTGTGGATTACATCACTTTGCTTTGGCTCTCTTCCCAGGATACTCAATGCACATTGGCCACAAAAGGGGTGGTGTATTTATTATACCAGTTCTGTGTTATCCATAAACAGAAGAGGGATTATGTACAAATATTTCCTTACAAAAATATTACAGCACTGCTGTACTGCAGTGGGGAGATTTCCCTTCAAAACTTAGTGGTAATATTGGAGTCTAGACCTATGTTCACGAAGTTCTGCAAAAATTTTAGTATAGACACAGATCATGTTGGACTTTCTCCTAGCCAGAGGTACCTAACTCTAACATTAGCCTGTCCTGGTCGTATTGAGCTTCTGCAAAGTATCGAACCAGGAACAATAATTTATAGTCAAATTACAGGGTTACAAATTTTGATTCTCAGTTTTGTAATATGTATTCAGCCCCACTTCTGCTCTTTGTGCTAATGGGACACTTTTTAAAAATTTAGTTCTTATCAATTTTTAATTAGGCATAATGGCACATTTTGCCATAATGGTGCTTCAACTTCTCTTTAAGTTAGTGTAAGTAGAGGCTGTAGCTCTAAATGTGATCTAATTTCATAGACCTCAGTGGCATTAATGAGACTTGATACCGCTGATGACATGGGCTTTTTTTTTTTTAAATAATGGTAATTAAAGACAGATACTTTGTACTGAGTTAATAAAACTGCTTCAAAATATCAGCAGATAGTAATGTAAAAACAAGTAGTAGATAGAGCTGAATCTGAAATGGTACATGTTTTCAGTGTGATTCTTCTAATATGTTACTTCTTGTCTACGATTTAGTAATATAAATAAAGTGCACACAAGAGGGTATTTTTTAAGCTGATGAGAACAGCTGCTCATTTCAGTGCTGTATTTCTGTTTTACATCCCTGCAGGTGATAGCAGTTTTTGGCTCAGCATTAATAGTCTTGCACAAAAGTGAAGAAAAAGCTTTCTGGATATTGTACCATCAAAGAAACAGTGTTTATGTGTTTCTTAATTTCTGTGTGATGTGATTCTTTTCCTAAAATATAGCCAGTCGTAGCAACACATTTTCCTCAGTCACTAGAAGGTACTAGTTCAGAGCCTGGAGATGTATTGTCAAAAATGAATTGGCAAGTATGTTGAAGTATTGGAGGAAGGCTGAAGGAAAAGAACAAAGACTTGTAGCATATTTTCAAAATAATGTAAATCTTTAAGTAAAGGATAGTTCTTTGTTTGTTGTTATGCATTTCTAAAGAGAAAGCCTGTCCAAATTGAAATAAAAAGCCATGGTAGAAAGTGCTTTTCCTCTTTTACCAACAGCAATTTCATCATGAGAATACGGTCAACCTGATTGACGTATTTAGGCAGAAAAAAAGAATTCACTTGGTGTTTGAATTTGTTGATCATACAATTTTAGATGAGCTCCAGCATTATTGCCGTGGATTGGATAACAAAAGGCTTTAAAAATACCTCTTCCAGATACTATGAGCAGTTGAGTATCTCCACAACAATAATGTAAGTACTTACTTGAAAGATTGAACACAAAACAGTGTTATAACTTTCAGATCACACTTCTTATTTTTGTAGTGCTTTGTCATACAGATATTGACAGTATTAATTCTTTGTTGAGAAAAAAAGTTTTGTTTCTTTATAATAGTTTTTTGTTTATTTTGTTATTTGTTATAATAGTTTTGTTTATAATAGTTTAAGTACTTCTAGTTGGCTTGAAATGATCTGCAGAATTGAAACAACATAGTAAAGGGACAACTGACTAGATGATCAGTGTAGTATTTGGGCTCTGTAGTATTTGGACCCATCTCTGAAATTCTGAAAAGCCAAATATGCTTAGTACTTTAATTTTTAGATACAGTCTATTTTGTTATTCTTGGTTAATCAGCTACCTTTTCAACTGTCTTCCCTGGTGTTGCAGTGTTTCACAGAAGCTTGCTTATCCTTCCCTACTCCCACCTTGTCCTTTTTCTTTGTCCTGTCTCATTTCTCTTAACCACTTTTGTTTTATCCTGCTGTGGAGAGGTAGGGTATTGTGCAGAAATCCTATTCACCTTTTCTCATCACCTACATTAAGCAGTTGCTATTTGCAGTAGTATCAGCACATGGATGACTTTGGAAAATTAGGGCACTCTGTGCCTTCCAGGATCAATTCTGAAGGAGCAGGAGGGTGGGGTTTTTTTCAGCCTTTCTTTTTTTTGTACAGAAAAATAAGAAACAGAACCTGTTTCTTATTAAATTGATTTGTTTTTGTTTTTTTCTTCAGGTCATACATCGTGATATCAAACCTGAAAATATTTTGGTATCACAAAGTGGAATTACCAAACTCTGTGATTTTGGTTTTTCTCGAACATTAGCTACCCCTGGTGATGTTTATACAGATTATGTGGCTACGCGATGGTACAGGGCTCCTGAACTGGTTTTAAAAGATCGGACTTATGGAAAGTATGTGGGGGTTTGCTTTGTTTTGCTTTTCAGTGCCTGTTATTCATTTGGTATAGGAGAAGCATTCATATCACTTGGGCTTTTGCATATAATATAACATTAAAAAAAGGAAAATAATCATATAAAATCTAAATAAAAGATGGTGTCTGCAATGTGTCTACATATGAGGTCTAAGATGGATACCATTACACTCTGGCTCCAGATAGTGAAATCATTGAGAAGTTTAAATACAATGCTGTATTTTATAGATCGCACAGATTATTCATAATTTTCCTACATCTCTAGAAGATGATAATTTTTTAAAGCTAATCAAATAGCAAACTAATCTGAAGTGAGTTGCAAGTAAATTTTGTAGGGGCAGAGCTGGAGGCAGCACCCTGTTAGGCAAAGGCTGCCATATGGATTTCAGCAAAAGTCAATTGAGTAGCCCTGCTTTAAAGTGTTATTCTACCAAAATTGTCATCAGCTTTCATCAGCTCAGGCTTTTTCTTTTTTTTCTTCCCCCCCAACTTAGGATAACCATATGAACTAAGACACAAGAATATTTTTAAATGTAATATTGCATCTTAGTTAAGGGAACATTTAATTCATAATACATTCCATTACAGTTATATGAATCAAAGTCATGTTTTCGTAGCAGTCTTGTTTGTTTTACTAAGGTTGCACTGATGTACACTTTATTCTAGCAATATAAGTTCATAAGTATCATACTTGTTTATCTTGTGATTGTAAAAAAAAATAAATTATCAAATTAAAAAGAGACTGGAATATGTTTGTATGCAGGTAATAGCTAGAGCAACCAGTGGGGCAGAGGGATGCAGATTTTCCGAGGAATACATTGAATTAGCCCTGTCTCCTTTTTGCCAGCTGCAGTCCTTTTCAGGTTGTCAGGGACCTGATCGGAGGACATACAGTCTGTAAAGCTGTGTCTGTGTGGGGACAGTCTGCTCTCTCTGGGCAGCTTCATTCCTGGGAAACAGAAAACGAGGACTGATGAACACTGTTCCTAGTTAACCTGTGCCTGCTTGCCCTGCAAATGATTTTACATAGTATCTATATAATAAGTGGCTGTTGTTGCAGAACCCATGTGATTCTCAGCTAGTAAAGGTTATCTGAAAGCTATAAAGAACCATACAATATAAGATACTGTAAAACTTATAAAAGGTTTGCGCTTTCTGAGAGGTAGCATACATGGTTGACAATATGGTAACTTGGAAGTGTTAGAGGTTTCTTTTCCAAGTGTATAATTCTCGCTAAGTATTTTATTTTGTATTTTATAATATTTATTGTTTTAGAAATACTGAAATTTTTTCTAAATACTTCTTTTAAATATCACTTCTCTTCATTTTAAATCTCCGTGTTGCTGAGAACCTTATTCCTTTTCTGATCATAGACCTGTTGACATCTGGGCTCTAGGTTGCATGATGATTGAGATGGCGACTGGAAAGCCCTATTTACGTAGCAGTTCTGACCTAGATTTACTTCATAAAATTGTAACTAAAGTAGGTGAGTATTACTATTGTGTAAATCAGATGGTATTTAAGGAAAAGCTTTTATACATAATATTAATTTGATTGTTGCATAATCTGTGACAGTAGATTCCTGTGTAGCTTATTGAAGGGTCAGGATTATTAAGTAAGCAATTATATTTTTTCTAATATAGTCCTGCTGATAGGACAGATAATCACTTTTATGAAAAAACTCTTCACTTAGGAAAGCTGTCATTTTCCATGCAGACTTTCTAGCACATGTGCACCATATTTGAGTGATAAGAATATGTGGACAAAGAGTAGTGTGGAGTTAGCAAGATGTTACTGTTCATACCAAACCATCTTTTCAATTTCGTTGCCACCATTTAAAAGTTAGTTTCATTTGTCTGTATGTAAGCTTAACCTGTGGGTTATTGAACACCTCGGTATCTCCCAAACCGATTGCTGTTATCTAAATAACATGGTGAATTACCTTAAGAAATACTGAAGGTGTACGGATATACAGACAAGTTTCTTTATCAAAATACTTATACTAGCTGCTTATAACAATTAAATTGGAAAAGACAGGCAATTATTAACTGTTGGCCTGTGATTGCATGGATGGGTCTCAGTGTGACACTGAAACTACTAATGCAGGTTCTTTGCACAATTAATGTTACCACAGAACTATTTTAAATGTTTCTTAGACAACAGGATATCTGATAACAAAATCAGTCATTGAAAGTAGTTTAGTAGAGACTGACTGAAGTTGTTTTTAAGACTAATTACTTTGCATTGCCCATGACATGTTACTTTTAAGTATCCCAATTAATTAATTAATAACAAATTGTACTGTATGAACAACATTTTTCTTTTTTTATGAAAAAATCTACAAGACATTTATAATAACAACTATGTTGGCTGAGGGTTTAAAGAGAGCATGTAGGATTTCTTTTTATCTCTTGTACAGAGATCTAAACTTGCAGCAGCAAAAATTTTGGTTTTGTCCATCTAATATTAAGGAATTCTGCGGAGGCGGTTTGGGATTGTAAAGAAAGTGATAATTCTATTCTGTATGTTCTCAATCATATTGTTAGATATTAATAATAATAGTACATTACAATAGTTATTTTGGTAATGTGAACTACAAACATAGAAGTAAATATCTTTTTCATAAGCTGGAATTATTTCTTTTTCTCAAACCTTAAATATAGTTTATAGTGCAGTATGAGTCAGCTAGAAGGACCTGCTTTTATATAGCCTTTTTCTTTGAAAGAGGAAGTTACAGAGAGAAATACAGCCATGTTTCATGGTTGAATATATTTCAGCCTTGAAAACTGCAGGCTTTTTGATAAGAGATTTTTTTTAATGTATTTTAGCCATCTCCATGCAAATAATAGAATAAGATTACAGTGTATAATCTTTATATCTGTTTTAACCAGCTAATTTATTATCTGTTCACAATGTACTTTTTTTTCAGGCAGTTTGACACCTCATCTTCAGAGTATTTTTATAAGAAGTCCAGTTTTTTCAGGGATGGTACTTCCTGAAGTCCAGCATCCTAAAAATGCAAGGAAAAAGTATCCCCAGCTCACTGCCTTGCTGGCAGATATGGTTCATGTACGTTAGAGAAGGCCTGAGTATCAAACTTGATAATTATTATTACTTGCCATTATGTATAATTGGTAACTTCACTGACAAGGTGAAGAACCCTCTATCTAACATGTAGTCATTGCAATCCATGTTAGCCTATCTAAATCTGGAACAGAAATCTGCTTCTCTACCCAGCTGCTGACCCTGAACATCACTCCAGAGAAGAGTTATCCTAGGATTTGCAGGAGTCCTTTATGTTTTGTAGAGTGAATATTATTCTGTTAGGCTGGCGCTTCAACGGACAGCAAGGTTTAGGATACGAGAAATACATATATCCAAAGCACTTGATTTAAGATGAGTTAATATTTCAGTACTTGTACTAAGTTTGAAAAAAATAGTTTAACTTGTCAAAGTTAAATATGTGTTTTTCCTATCAGTACAGCTGAATATGTGAAATCCTCTTTGTGCATTATGCTAATTAATCTGCTATATGGTATTTGCTCTTGGAATCTCCATTCAGTTACGATCTTTATCCTTAACTCGTATGAGTAGTTCAGCCAGTTTAATTGGGAATGTCCACACATCAAGAATGTGGACCATCAGAAATTGCTAATCAGAGAAGTTAGGATTTTCAGAAGTGCCAAGGAGATTCTGGAGAACAAGTGTCAGTCCCATTTTTCGTAAGCATTTAAGCTAATTTAAATTCATCAATGTTATAATTACTATATTCACTGAAATGCAGTTGCAGGCAGCAGTGGTTTAAAAAAAAGGTCTGTATTCTGTTCAGACATTGAATATTGTTTCCAGGAGTCAGTGAGAACAGGAATGGACTTAGGTTTTACCATTTCCATTACAAAAAATCAAAAATCCAATAGTCAGTCAGTTTCCTGTCATATAAAGATTTGAGAGCGAGCAGATGGAGGAGGAATAATCTAATTGTGATGTATTTTCTTTCTCACTAGCTTATTCTGTCTCTCTTTGACAGCATACCTAAAATGTGCTCTTCCATATAGAGAGCTTGTTCATTAAGCCTTAAAATAAATGACAAGTGGAAAGCTTCTTTACAAATCTATAATGGTAGTGGTGATACCAGGCATTTCTAGTAATCTATTAACATCATGAAAATTTGAACAAAAGCTGTGCAGTACTTTGTTTAATAAAGACCAATGAAGCTTTCACTTAGCAGGGTTTCTAGCTAATAATTTTTTTTTTTTGGCAGTAGAAAATACTGTTGCTTTCAGAGAAATGAAGGATCTCTTTCATTCATTGAGGACTGGGAAAATGAAGGACTAGCAGCCAAGATTTCCTTCAGTGGCTGAATTGCAACATTAACAAAAGGGATGACTGCACAAGTTGAAGTGGACAGTGTTACAGTTTTATTCCGTCCTTTTCTCTCTAGCTTTCTTATGTCTTTGCAAATCTCTCACAGTTGTAGTGATAAATCTGTTTAAACCTCTCACAAGAAATGAATACATATGAACTAGTAACTATGCACCTCTCACATTGATTTTGCTGATGACGGGTTGAATTTGTGATAAAGGTGTTAAGTTATAACAACTAGGTTTATTACTTAAGATGAAATGTAGCTTTGAACTGAAGCATATGAGAGAAGAAAGAAAAAATAGTTTATCCATGATATTACTTTGATTCCAGGAGAATTTATTTTATAAACTAGTTTGTCTTACTGGACTTGCTTGGATTTCTTTTAGATTTCCTGTGCTTAAGAGAAATCACACAGAGAATGCATAAAGGCACATTATAAAATGGCCCACCTCAGAACTGGCCATCATCATTATCCAGCTGTGGTAGCTGGAAGCAAAGAATGGAAATTTGAGGGATGGAGGATGTTCTTTCAGAATTAGGATGTGTTTTTTGATAAAGGAAGTTGATCACTTCCTATGCATTTAGCAGGGTATTAACCATCTATTTCAGACATTGATTTATTTGTTTAAGTTAGAAGACTGTTCGTCATCTGAAGAGTCAATGGAGAGAAGTTAGGGACTCTCAGAAAATGCTTCAGATCGCCCTAATCAGGCAATAATTAAACTCTTAAAGCAGATATTCTAAATTGCTTATGGAAGAACCTCTCTTTCTTTTGGTAAGGGATCCTACCTTTTTCGCCTGGACCTTTAAGTTAAGAAGCTAAAGATAGGCAGCCTTAAAGTTAGGCAGTATCTCTCAGTTATGGAAAAAATGAATTTATGAATGTGATATAGAGTGGATATAGTAACATAAGGTTTAGAAACACTGATGGCAGTGTATCTAAGTCCATGTGAACTGTTAGCTGACCTGTCTACTAGTTGCAAAACTGTCGTTATCTTCTGATACACCCAGAGAAGCCTTCATGTGTTGGAAGGAGAGTCTGTAGTCATAGATGCCATGTTTTCCTAAAAAGCAAAAAGCTCTAAGGTGATACCTTTAGGGTAGCTTTCTCATGTATGTTTCCTATTCCATGCTCAAAAATTGCAAGACTAAGAACTTCAGGCTCTATTTGTGCATATGAATAATATGAAGTTTATGGCACAGGGTAGCACACAAGTCCCAGAAAAGGAACAGAATACCCAAATGAGGGAAGTTAAATGCAATTTGGAAATAAAGATGTAAGGACAGATCATTGGCCACAGAGAAAAAGGGGCAGCATGGGAGTTCAAAGAATCCTGGGTTGATGTATAATTTCCGTGGCTACTCTGATATTCCATTCATAACCCCTGTCTAACAAATTAGAAGAGTATTTTGGGACAGTCCTCAGCCAGCAGAGTGCTCCTAGAGGGAATATTCTCTCCAGTATAATTTAGAGAAAACTCTAGGGCCCTTACCTACCCTAGAATTGGGAGCTAAAATAATAATTCACCTTCCACCCACCCTCAAATTCAGTAAGATGAGCCAAAAAAAAAAGTGAACTAGGTTACATAACATCTAGGATGTCTGGATCCTATTCTATTGCTACTGAAATAAGTGCAATGACAAAAAAATTAAGAGAGAATTTGAGGACAGAAATTGTGAATACCACCAGGTGGAAAGATTCTTTATAATGTAATGATATGAAGTTTTGAAATGAATACATATGAACTTGTAACTATGCACTAATGTACTAGTATCCCCTGTAAAATGCGAACTGATGTTGGTTTATTACTGCCTTTGGTAATACAGGATGTTGCTTACATTGTAGCATACTATGTGTCATTATGAGATGCTTTCTTCTAAAGTAATCTTCCTGATGTTTTACAGGCTTGTTTACAAATAAACCCTGATGATAGGATCTCTTGCTCTGATTTGCTGAGGCATGACTATTTTACTAAGGATGGATTTATTGAAAAGTAAGCATTTTATTTAGTCACTAGAATATAAGAAGCTATAATATCAGAATTTGGACATTTTTGAAGGAGCTGTAATAAAAAAATGTGTGATACACAGGTATATAAGTGTGGGGGTTTTTTTTAAGAATTTTTTGAATCTTTAAAACAAATGATTTCCTTTTTGATCCTTACTGTCATAAAGAATCCAAGATACTCCAGTTCATGAAAAAAATTGTGTTTTATTAAGTAGCTGTGCAGTTACTGTTTCAAGTTCCTCAGATGTAATGTAGCATAATGCAGGATTTGACTCCTGCTATTCTGTCAACAAAAAACAGCAAAGTAGAGGTATTCATAGGAGCCTGTATGTCCCCAAAGGTTCCCAAAAGAGGTCTTAGAAAAAGTCCTCTGAGATCACTGACAAAATGTTCATTATATATTCTCCCATGCATACAAGAGTGGATTCAGAGACACTGGCCAAGTCTTCGCCATGTTGAGCCTGATCCTCAAGAGGCACAAATTTCATAGAGTAACAGCACTGGTTCTGGACAAAGAGTCTTAGAGACAATGAAAATGTGGGGGGTTTTGGGGGGGATTTTTTTTTTTTTTTTTTGCTAACAGTTTTAGATATTTCTGGTAAAGTATCACATATAAACTTGTAAAAATAGTAGCTTAAATATAATAATTGTTACATTTTTGTTATATGCAACTGTTCCTATTACAGCACAGCTGTTGTTTTAAAAAAATCAGAAAATCTAGAAACGTGTTTCATATAGAAGTATATATTTAGCTATACGTTCAGCTAGAACACTGATACCATAAAATTATAGAGAGCTTTCAGCCTCACCTCTTATTAAGGTTGCCCAACACTTCTTTTTATAATTCTCCTGTTTCCAGTTTCTGCCATACTTTATAAATGCTTGGTATGAAACTTTAGACTCAAAATATCTTTCTCAAACTGTATTTTTTCCTGAAGGATTCCATCCAGTCAAAACAGCCTTTCAAAGCAAAAGGCTAGAGAAAAATACAATGTTACCCAGACTGAAATTTGCTAGTACCTTTTGATTTGTGTATGTTATCCTGAAGAACAGCATTCTAATCCTTCTCCACAGTTCCTGCAAAAACTGAACAGGTTACTTAAGTGAAAATTTTCTTGCATGGTCAGTCTCATTTTTCTGGTTTCTGGAATTGAGATTATTGAGCAGACTTTCACAAGTGCTGAGAACTCAGAAATACAACTGGAGTCAATAAGATACGCAATTAAAAACCAAATCCTGTGCAGTGCTAAGTACTTGAAAAGCTCATGTCCTAGGTGTGTCAAGTGGGCACATGGCATTAACGAACCCTGTTTACAGCAATACTGTGTGCTTCTGTTTCTTTTTGTAAAAATGATAATTGCACTCGCTGCTTCACAGACTGCTACGTTCATTAATAATATATCCATTAATGCTTGTGAAGAATTTGTGCACTCCATTGATAAGTGTCACTTAGCAATAACTGTTCACAGAGTTACAATTTGCAGAGTGAGGGAAAATTAAGGCATAGGATCACACTGACTAATGAAGATAAAACTGCATGCTGCCACCCAGATGGAGGCTGTCCCATGCCCTGAATAAAACAAAATCCTTAGTCAAAATAGCATATATTATGCAATCATCTTATAATGCATAGATAGAGGACAATAGATTATGGTTGCTTAGGAAATAATATTTCTGGTATTTAATTTGTTGAATGCTTGACTTTACCCCCCAAAAAAGTTTAAAAAATAAACCCTCCATATAGCACTTTGTAAAATGCTTTTAAAAATATTTATTTAACATTATTCTTTTTAACATATTTAGGGCACCATAGTGTGATACAGCATTAAGCATGGTTTTGGAGTGATTTGTCTAAAAATTACTATTAGCTTCATCTGAACCTCACTGTCTTGTGTTCAGCTGGCTAGCCAGTAGGTGTGGCTATAGAGCCTGGTCTTGTGCCCTTTGAAATACATGGGATTTCTTTCGTCAGTCTATACAGCAACCATTTCTAACGAGGATATAATATTGTATGCTTGCTTTCATCCTCAGAAATCCCAGGTCATGTTCAGAAGCTGTAATTGCAAACACAAGTGTCTGTTAGTATGTATAGGTGTCTTTTATATGGACATAGTGTAGGTGTTTTTTACTGCAAAGGACATGCAAGCTTTTGCAGGTTACATGTTCCTTTTTCCTAATTTTTGATCAGTAAGGGAGAGTGTGGCTTGTAGCTCTTCAATTTTTTTTAATTCTGATAACCACACTTTCCAAAGCTGTCTTCTAGCACTCAAAATTCTAATTATAAAAATCAAATATATCCTTAACACAATATGATATTTTATAGTTAGAAATATTAAAGTACTAATTAGGACAATGGCTATATTAAATGCAATATAAAATCACTGTACAGAGACTAGTTTTTTTTGTGAAATTCCCTTTTTCAGGCTTAATTTGACATTGTAGTGTCAAATATTTAGTAAAAGAGAACTGAAGCATAAAAACATTAGAGGATGGCTAGTCATTCAGTGAATCAATCAAACTTCAAAGGCATTTTGTTTATATCAGAAACCTTCCTTGCTCTTTAGAGATGAATGAAACAGCCCATAATTTGTCAACATCAAAAGTGAAACATCTCCTCTGAATAAAATTTGCATTATTAAATCTCTTTTTTTGTAAGGAACAGAGTACTTATAAGTTTAAAAACAATTTTTTTTAAATCTGTTTTAATGGCCAAGCATCAGTTGTGTGCTAGATATGTTGTTTATTGACAAGCTCTATTTTTAACATGTAGGCTTGGCATTATACTTGGAACTACGCATGAGTTATTTGGCACTCTGAGTTGTTAAATAATGGATTTAGTTTAGATGCTGACAGATTATTTTAAGAGAAATTATTATTTAATATAAGTTAAAAGATGATTTCCCTTTTTCTTACTAGATTCTTACCAGAACTGAAAGCCAAATGCTTACAAGAAGCAAAATTAAATTCTCTTTTAAAACTCAGAGGGAATAACAAAGATGTAGGACTACTAAAAGATGAAAAGAGAAGTGCTCGTTTTAATGCCTGTCTGAATGGCCCAGTATTTAGGAAGGTGAGAATTGGTTTTCTTAAAATGTTTATTGCTGCATAAAATTTTCATCTTAATTACAACACAGTGTTATTAGATTAACTATATGTCTTCATGCAGTTCAATCAAATCAGTGTCACTGCAGTGTAAAACTGCATGTTGCTTGATCTGTTTTGGGAGATGGGTATTTCCAAAATCAAACAGAACGAAGTTAACAAAGGTGCATTGGATTCAAGCACATGCTTATAGATTTTTATAGTAAGACAATGGATTATATGTTTAAACACTCTGCTGAACAAGAGACAATGTATCTGTAGTTAGAATAAATACGGTGGGGAAAAACACATGAAGGAGCAAACTTCAAAGACTTATTTGTTATATTGCTACGTTCCTACTTTTCCTGATGGCTAGCCCACGTACACCATTTCACGCCACTTGTATTTTATAGGTGGTTTTAAACACCAGCACCAAAAACTTTTTCATTAGTAAAAGAATCTTCCTCCTAGAGGATATGGAACATTTTTTGGTGATTTGCACATTATTACTTAGTGTGTTGTCACAGCATGAGAACTGTGGCACTTTCTCAGTGATACAGGTTCTGTATTTTCACCTGTTTTTGGAAAGTTCGAGGACCAGTTAACTCAGAAATTGATGATGTGTAGTGCTCAAAAATATCACAGATGCGTAAGTGGCAGCACTGATGTTATACAGAGAAGCTGGCCATGTTCTGGAAGAGTTTGAGAACAAAGCATTCAGTGCTGTGATGGTGCAGATGGTCTGCACCGAGCCATTCTTGTTATGTATTTCATAATTCCAGTCACAATAATTCTGGATAATTCCAGTCTCCACTGTGGAAAAGTAATAGAGCATCATATTAAAAATTTCAGGAAAAAAAAATTGCTGTCTTGAACCCCTACCAGAAATCTGTTCAGTTTCCAGACATAAAGTCCCTTTAGGTATTAACTGTGAATGCTGTAACACATTTTGATTTTTTTTTCTTTTAATCAAACTATCTGTATTTTTTTCCTGTTCTTTCTTTATGTATTTTGCAAAACAACCAACTAAAGAGTTGATTGTACAGCAAGTGCTGTTACACACTTAAGGTTATTATTTTTCTCTAGTTGCTTTTGATTGTAGACATCTTAATTATCACAGGAAACAATACTCAAACAGCACTGCAGTTTTTAAGCTGATAAGATGCCCCTTTAAAGAGTTCTCAGATCTATTTTTCCCTTAACTGTGCTTTCTGAATACTGATAGATCCTTTAATTTCAGGCTCCAAGAGCAATGTTAGAAGATAATGTTCAAACCAGTAGTGCATGCTGAGTTGTTATTTCATCTTTCCCAGGTCCCCATATGCTTTTTGGTGTACACAGGCATTTTATGAGCTTGCTTTTCTTTATATTTTGACCAGAAGTTAATGTCCCACTTTCTTTTGGACACTGCAGCAAGGGAGTGGTGTTTTTTTGTGTTTTGTTTTTTTTTTCCCTGTCCTTCCCTTCTCTAGGGCCTAGCAAGGGTTAACAGAGAGGAAAATAACAATCCTAGGGCCTGGGGAAGGAAAAAAGCAAACATTTAGAGGAGCTCTCAGTAGGGTGGAAGCCATCAATTGGCCATGTGAAAGTTTCTCTTTTGAAAACCACTGGGGCTGGGAACTGGCTTTTACTCCTGAATTGTTCTTTCGGCCTTTCTGGTGATGGCAGGAGTAGCATACTTTCCTAACCAGTTTCTCCACCTGGAGAAAGCTTGTTTGGGGAACATGAAATTTGTTGATGAGTGGAATAAATACGGTGTTTCATGAGTGACAAGAAATAAAAGTTCTTTTTCCATGTGGAAGGGCAGCTGGCTTGTCAGCAGTCCCCTATCCTATGTATATATGGTTCATTTGACCTCTATTCTTCAGTCCAGCTTTCGACTGCTATACTCTGAATGGCAAAAAACGAGACTGAAGACAAGGGGAATGTTAATGTAAATAAAGTCCTAACAGAATGCCAGACCTTGGGTTAAGAGATGTGGGAGTGTCACTTGTTTGCAGTGTCCCAGGATAGTACCCAGTCTGCACTGGTACACCATTGCCTAGTAACCCCAGCTCCCAAAGGGAAGAGGTCTGGGAAAAGGAAATCAATGTTTCGCATTAAACCACTCATTTGACACACATGTATATTTTTGTTCTTAATTCTGAGATGCAAGTGGAGTTCTCTTTCAACATGTTGCAGCCAAATTTTCTAGTTCATTTTTGTGTATTGGCACAATAATATGAAGACATGTTAAAGTAGTTTTGTTGTCTCAGTGTATTTGATGTTATTACACAAGGGTGGAATTAAAAAAAAAAAAGGTCAAAAAAGCTCACTTATCCTTACATTTCTAAGAAATGTTCTGTGATGGCAGGAAAGTCTAATAATAACAAATGATGGTAATGTCCAATTCTGAAACACTAAACACTGAACTTCTACTGATCTCAGTGTTTCTCTTGGAGGAATTCTTGGCCTCTTGTATGAGTGAAAGCATGAAAATACAAAACAATATCTAATTTAGAGTGTATATCTATTTTGACATAGTGTTTGTTCTAGGATCTCAGAAAGGACAAAAAATCAAGGAATCTAAAAGTAAAAGTTGCCAAAGTGAAAGGTAGGAAAAAAGCGATCCCAGAGATGGAAAAAACTAATCAGGAAGACACAGTTGTTCAGCAGGCTGTTTTCTCACGGCTTGGTTTTCCTGAAGAGGCAAACCCTAACCTCCCCGATGTGACTGCCTCTGTAATGGCTAGCAGTGATCTCCTCACCAGGACGGAGGATCCTCTGTCGACAGCAATTTGCTCAGTAATGCCACCCATCAACCCAACCTGCGGGAACCTTACTGCTGCAAACTTCAATTCACACTTTCCAATTTCTCATACAAGGTTAGCATCTTTTGGGCTTATCTCTAAATGAGACAGTTGGTAGTTGTTTTAACTTAAAAAAAATATTAAAAGAAATGTGAACTTACCAACTTTATTTCACTAAATTAATACTGTTCTCATTTTGCTAGGATTTTATCCATTGTTAGGGTTGGCTGTATGCTAGCTTTGGCAAAAAAAATCTGGTGCAGTCCATGCTGCCTCCTTTTTAATGTAGACATGCTCCCTAGTGGGATGGCTGGTCTTGGCATAATTGAGTTATTTTAGACTCGTTTAATAAACTAAGAGTAGAAACAAAACCCACGTTAGGCTACACTTTGCTTCCAAAATACTGTTTTTGCAGAAAGTTATCTTTTCTGAACTCAGGCAGATTTGTAGGCAAAAGCAGCATTATGAACCCTGATCGTTATGATACTGTCTTTCCTGATGTTATTACAGTCCTTCTAAATTCTGTTTCTCACATGTAAATATGGTTCTTTTTTTCTAAAATGCTCACCGGCATGTTGTTCAAAAAGCTACAACATTCATTCACTACGTTTCACATGATACATACCATTCTAAATGCAAACTGTTACCATTAAAGAGCATTATTTGAAGCATGCATCTATGTTCAAATTCCAAATATATGCCTCCAGCAACATTTATTATTGTGAGGGGGCTTATATAACCCTACTACTCAGCTCTTGAATGGCCCAGCTATGCGTATCATAGTTGCATTTGTTTATCACAGGGCATCTGAAAAAACAAAGAAAATAAGTCCTTGGCAATCAGTGGGACAGATGGGAACCAGCACCAAACAGGAGGAAGAGTCTGTGCCTCAGGTACGTGTATTTTCTTTGTTTGCTTATTTTGATTGACATATATTTGCAGTTTTGAAATGTACCAGACTGACTTATTTAAGGAGAGGCATAACGATCCTTGGAGCTTTTCTACTGGTGGTGACAATCGTACCATGTTAGGTCCACGAAGAATGAAACTGTAGCCCAATAAAGCTGTTGGATTTTCACCCTGGCCTTTACTGGAATTAGATATAGAATAAATCTTTCCTCACTGGAGTTTTCCTGGAGTGATAGTACAATCTTAGCTGCAGCTTCACTTTTTGGCACGAGCATGCTCTCAGGTCTTTCCCCGAAGACCTCCCCGCTCTGCTTTTTAATGTTTTTCACTGCTAAAACTAAGATGATGAACAATGCATGGTAAGTAGTATCTCCATCCTTGTATAGCTATCTGCACACTGGGGAACCAGAGTTATAACAGAACTTTTTAAGATTTGTGAAGTATTTAACATTATGGAGGTTCTCTCAATGGTGTTAATTTACGGTGTAAGAGAGCTCTCTGTCTAGTACTACAGAACAGTGGGTCTAGGGCCCCCACTGAAATCTGAATTTTTAATACATTTTACTACGGTTAGCTGGCAGGAATCTTTAGAAAGTACAGTGGGAGAGCAGTAAGTAACAGGCACACCACACACACCTTCAGACATTATGATTTTCCATTTAGATTCAGTCAGAAAGGGTCGCAGCATATGAACAAACTGCTCAGACTGATCAAACAGTGTGAACCAAAAGAAATGTGGTATTTCAAAATCTGAGAAAAAAGACATCCGCTTCCCGGAACTGCTAATAACATCACAACAAAAGGAGCTGAAAGGAATGGAAGGTAAGAAATTCAAATTGGCTTTGCAGGTGCACAAATCAGAAGCTAGTTCTAGAGAAGTATTAATTTGAACTAAGACCTAAATAACCAATAAGTAGCTTTGGTGGAAAATTCTTAGGAAAAAATACGCATCAGATGATTAGACAGGATAAAAACCACACATGCATTTTTAGGCTTCAGGAATATTTCTTGTACACACATGAAAGTTAGGATAAAATTCGAAGAATTATTATTTTTTAACTGAAAAATCTCTAAAATAGTTCAGTAGTTTCCGAATCAATCCATTTAGACATAGAATTTGAAGGTAAGTGGAGAATGTAGAAAAAAGACAAAGTCTAGAAATAATTATGTATCTCTTTGTGAAAGCTAAACAGGTAAAAATGCTGAAGAGGGAGGCAAAGAATTCTGAAGTATCTAAAATACCTTCTTTACTCAATGTTGATCAATGTCAAGAAAAACAAGAGGTAAATGAGCACATCAGTGAAAATATATGATGGTTTATACAATTGTTAGAAGATGTAACAGTCAATCAGCTAACTTTCTTTTCTCAATTTGATTTTCAGACTGTGGAAAAAACACACAAAATAAATTCAAGCAATCTTTCCTGGAATAAGCAATGTACCAGCATGTGAAACTGTAGAATCTTTGTAGAGTAAAATCTTTGTTCTTTTCTTCATCTTTGAGAAGTTAATATGGCTGTTTAATGATGTGGGGGATTTTATAAGTTTGCTGTGGTATGTATGCACTCCACAGGAATAGTTTCAATGTGTTGATCATGAAACAACTGATATTTACTTAAAAATGCATATTTATACTAACTCTTAAGCATCTGATTTTATAGGTGTTTCTTGTCTCATTAGTGGCCACTTCGAGCTGGCCACACTTACACCTTTTACAATAATATCTAAACATTCTTTTAATCCTGAGACAAGTATATTCTCTGGAGGGAGAAATTTACATTAAAGGTATGTATGAATACAGACAAAATTTATACTTTCACATTAAAAAGCAAGATCAGGCTGTCTGGCTTTTTCCTGCAGTTACGCATACTATTAACATACTATCAGTATTACATGCTCAACTCATCCCAAATGATGTGAATAACAATTAATTAGCTCAGCCTTTCCAAAGGTTCTGTTATTTATTTCTCTTGCAGATGATCACCCCCTGTGTTATAAATATGTTAAGGTAACACTGGATTGAGTGTTCTAACCAACATTTTGTCATAGTTTCTGAAAATAAAGTGAATGAAGATTGTTCAGAAACCATTTGTGGTTGTGGAGTCAGCAGTTGTTAAGCTGATCTACACTTGGAGTAATACTCAGTTTAAAAAAAATTGGCTCATGGAGATTTCTTGAACTGGAACAGCCAAGAAGATTATTTTCCATTCAGGTCTTAATATTTTATCATTTTAAGAGAAACCAGTTGCCAGGTAGAGAACATAATCCATAAATGCCATTTGAACAAAAGACATTTTCTTATATATGAGACTTTAAGCAACAGATTTTTACAGGGCATAATTTCACAACTACCTCTGTTTCTTAAGTTTTACAGCCCCATTAATAAAAAATAAAGCTAATGTGAAAAAGTCAGAAGGGACAAAAGTGTACTTTTACAGTGATGTGAGGAAAAGATGGAGGTAGTGGTCCACCAATATCCAGGAAACTCCTTTACTCCTAAACAATAATTGTAGACTATAGCTTGACAAATGGGATCTCAGGCATGAAGGATTACAAAATATTTATTTAGTATTATTTATTTCATATTAAATACTCAGTATTTATACATTCACTGTGCAACCTTACATTTAGACTTCTGAGGGTCTAATTTTATATCTCTTTATTCTGTATAATTAGAAGCCATTTTTAGCTTTGGTGATAGCCTTTTATCCTAACTACGAAACATGTTTCATCTATAAGTGTTCTGAAATGTTATTTCAAATTTTTTTCAAAACAAATATTTGGTACAGCTTGATTACTGTTTCTTTTGGCATAGTGGTAGCTTAGGCAGCCCGGAGTCACGTTGTTTGTTTCCAGTCCCACATCTTTCCCTTAGCTGTGATGGCATAATTGCATGTGGGGTTGCACAGTGAGCCCAGTCAAGGACTCGATCTTGACTAAAATAACCTGACCAAAAATGCTTATTTTAAACTTGGATCACTTCCCTGCACAACAGCCTCACAAAGAGGTGGTGGCACAACTGAGACAGCACCCTGGGAAGGGAAGAGCTGTAGTGGCAGAGGGAAGATAGGGGCTGCTCACTGCAGGACTGCTGCCAAAAGGTGTGTGCATAAACCTGCAGCCTTGCCTTTACAGACCGAACGCTGTGCAATGACTTTGGTCTGTTCAGTATCTAAAGCAAAGAAAAGGAAATTCCATGAGTATGATACTGTAGTAATTTCAGCTATGTTTCTACAATACCCGTGACTAAATTAACAGAATAAACTATGAATTAACAACATACTACAGGGATTGGGGTATATATTGATAATATATGAGAAATCTGCATAATAGTGTAAGATTAGGAAAGACATGCAAATGTGCATTTGTAGAATGAAAAATCTACTTGGAGAACATAAACCAAAAAAAACTCAGAAAATTAACAGGTATTTTATAGTTATCTTGCTGTTTTCAGTTACTAGCATTGATTGATTATGGGCCGGCAGCAAAATAAACAGTTACTCATCATGTTAACAGCTGGAGAAACTTCAGTGTAATTCAAGAGGTTAAACAATATCCTTGATTATTGGTATTCAGCGGGTGCAATGAGGATAAGTTACCTGCAGAGGAGGGGCAAGAAGCTACAATACCTAGCAGAAGCGAGCTGTTCCAACAGGCTTAACTGAAATCTACAGGAGTTTTGATTATATGGAAACTGTGTTATTTGGGCTGTCTTGTCCATCACAATACTGTTTGGTTTTTTTTTTGGAGAAGTAGCTTCTGCCTAATCATTACATCATATGGCATTGCTAGGTGTCTGTAAACTGAAGAATTGAGCTGAGCAGCAAAGCTAATACAGTAAGCTAACGGGAAAAGGTCATGAACAGTGAAGTCAGAAGCCTTTCTTTATCATAGAAATTAGGAAACACATTCCTGTTCTTACTGCCCTAACTTTTCCTATTTACTGTCGCCTATTTAAAATTTGTCATTAGCTTCCTTCTAATGCATTTTCCAGGTGGTCACTGGCATTGCTAGGAAGCTGTTAAAACAGCATTTTGTAGATGAATTTGGGTTTATATTTTTCCTGTTTCTTTTTTTCCCCCTGTTTATGCGCTTTATGGTTTTATCTCTTTTTGCAAGAGATTGATGACAAGATATAGGAGGAGTTTCTTTGCTTCCTCCCACCCTGTCTATACCAATTGGTAAGTTCACAGCTTGAAATCTGCTAAGTATTATAACAAGTGTTTTATCACGATAAATGTTTTTAGTTTATCCACTTCCACAGTATGGAGAGGAAAAAACTATTCTGCATCTACTGATGAATCCCTCATCTTCATTCTTGTCAGTTAGGAAAAATTACAAACCACCTAAACTAGATTGTAGGAGGTGGTGGAAAGCTATGAAAAGCCTAGAAAGTAAAAGAAAAAGACTATATTAGTGTCTAAGTTCACATAAATTTCTCTTTATGGCTTTATAGCAAGGTGGCTACTGAAAGTCTTGAAATATAAACAGAATTTTAGATAACACATTTCATAGCAATAAAAAGTCATAGGATAATCTGTACATGGCTTGACTTCTTCATATTTAATCTTGCATGATTTATTAAACCTAAACATAAAAATATTGGGGTTCATTCAATTTTGCTGTCTGGCCTGTGATTTGCTGCCAACGTGTTATGCAGGAGTGACGCTCGTGCTGTCGGAAGTTTAATAAAGCATTGACTGACATATACTAACTGTAACAGATGTTTTAATGGGTTATCTAAACTTCATTATTCATAGCGCACACATGTAGGTGTGGAAAAGCAACACTGACCCTCTGAACAAAGCAGACGTACAATAGATAAACCTGTAGTGACATCACCTGGGTGTAACCAACAGTTACCAACAGTTACCAGCCAACCAGAATACTCCATAAATTTATGTGTTTAAGTATTTATAAAGTGTATTCTACACATGGCTCTTCCTTACCAGCACTAAACTAGTACATCTCCACATCCTATGCTTAAAGAGCAGGACAATCATAAGAGATTACACTGAGATTCGGATGCTAGACTATTTTTAAAATCTCTACCTCTCCTAATGCCTTTTCCATATTTTGAGGGCTGGAAGTAAGGAGGAAGCTGAGGGCTTAATTTCATCAAATTCAGAAAAAGCTTACATGGGCTAAGGGTTAGAGTTACAACTAAGAGAAGTAGATTTCATTCACTGCATCCCAACTCAGAAGACAGAGGTGCATACCTTGAAGATCTCAGAAAGAAAAATGGTGTGAAAGGGAGAAAGCAAATGCTCCAAGAATAGATAGGAAAATATTTTCTATTTAAAGTGGCTTGATGCGGCACTAGCCTGGGAGACATCTGGACTGTGTTCCTTCCTTGCTGTGCTGCTGGCCAAGGTGATTTGGGTAAATAATCTTATTGCTGAACACTTCAGATTCCTCGTCTGTGAAGTGGTATTGACTTTTGCAAAGCCCACTGAGACCTACTGATGGAAAGCACTATGCCAGAGTTGGTATTAAGATTTGACGTTTTTTCTTGTAAAGGGAACTCTTTATTTGTGTGTCTTTTATTGTTTGTCTTTGAACTCTTTTAGAAATGTGCTGTTTGTTCATTTACAAGGTTTTAAAAGGATAGTCAGAGAAGACCTAATAATCAACTAATCTCTGCTGTTAAAAATTTTGCCCCCAGGAAATTAGCAGTTTTTTGTCTGTATGCTGTATGCCTCCCTCCACTCTGCAGAGCTAACAAATATAACACCACTGAAATTAGAAATCACAGCACAAGCAGGAACCTCCTGCAGGAGGACAACGGAAAAAATAATGCCTCTCTGAGTAATATGGAAATAACTACCCTATTCAGAAATATCTATTACACTTATTATTGCAGCTGTAGGGGCATGTTACAGATCACAGCACTGTGAGCAGAGCACGTCAGCCAGGGGCTTAACAATAGTATCTAGCAAATTCAGACCAGTCATGCAACTCTAACATTTTTGCTCTTTGCTATCTACTTCATGGGTCTTTCTGCTGAGGAACTGTTAAGTGTTTTATTGCATATATGAATATGTAGATATATATTTTTAAATAGAGTTGCTCAACTACAGAAATGTATTTTTCAAATAAAAAAATTGATTTTATATATAAGACACTATTTGTGTCAGACAAAGTATACCTTACCTCAGGCGTTATTCTGAAGTGTTGCAAACACGTTTCGTTTCAGGTTGGTTGTGGGAGGGTGAATTTCTGATAGTAAAAGTTGTATTTCTTAAACCTCCGTTCAACAGCATTCTTTTAAATTTAAAGGAGAAAGAGTAAGTTGGAATAGCTGTTGAAACAAAATAGCTATTTTCCTAGTGTAAGTATTTTGGACTCATTGGTTAATTCTCTTCTTTGTTCTGTTGCATAGATAGCTTATGCAGACTGTGATGAGACAAAATTACATCAGATACAGAAACATCCTCTCAAAATTCAGAACTGAAATCTTCCCTTGAGTCACTCGTATACAGCTGCTAATTATCTCATAGAATGCTTTTTTTGCAATTTGAAGAGCATCTGATGCCAAAGGAGAAACTCTGTTTAGTAATACCATAGTCTTCATTTTAACTGCGGGGATCTTCTCCAAAAAAGAAGCCCCTATCTTTTTAAGGGGAGGAAGTGTAGGCTAGTAGGTAGAGAAGTGAGAAACAACAAGTGTAGGAGACATGCCTCCATTGAGAGTTTATAGGTGAGGGAGAGATAAAGTTTTCCTTTCCTGACAAAGGAAAATGGGGGAAAGGGAGAGATTTTTCTAGTTTCATGTAGTGGTAGATGTAGACTTAGGTACAGAATATCATGTCTCCTGACAACCCATAGCTGTTAAAGCAATGTTGTACTTTGTTCTGAGAGAGGTGGAATGTGTTACATTCTGAAACTATTAACCATCCTATTTTTCATTTCCATACAGCATGTAGAGAAGCTTCATTATGTCTGAAATAATGTAGCAGTGTTTGAAAGCTGGAAACTTTGAAAAACTGAGATTTCAACAGGACATGATAAATACGTGTAGCTAATTAATAAATTTATTATTCTTTCATGAGTCCTACAAGCAAATGAAGCATTACTGAAGATGGAAACAATTTTGTTGATATCACTGGAGCTAAACAGACTTAAGCCAGAATGAAACATAAATGTCCACATAATCCTCTGTGACCTCTCAATTATTCCCACACAGCATAACAGTGATTTCAGATTGCATTGAAGGGAAGTGTAATTTAAACTTTCTATGGTATGTCTGCTTGTCCCTTTAATTTCCTTCTTCAGTAGTCATTGAGATAAGTTAATCTGTAGTGTATTTTAATTGGAGTAAGGGTTGCAGCAGAGACACTTTGGCCCTTTGTGAGTCTTTGTGTTCTTTCTAGTACTCTTTTCCATAATGATTTCATCCCTGTCTCAGTGTCTGATTACTGGAGGAACAGCCTTTGTACGCAGAAGACAATGGGCTGATTGCTAACCCTGGTGGAGCTGCACGGGAGACCAGTATTATGTATCTACAGCTGGAGCTTGCTAGAGTTAAAGAATCAGTAGTACAAAAAGTTTGCTGTAACTTCCCATGGATGAAAACATTTCAGAAAATACAGGATTCCCAAAACGCAGCTCAGAGAAGTTTCACTCAAATATTTATATTTAAGTATAAAATATTTTCTGACATACAGAAAAATCCTAGCAGTGTTCCATTGCTGCTTACAAAATTTATGCTTCTACTTTCAGAGTTTCTTTCCCTGTGTTAACCATAGCAATTGAAAACCCTGTCTCAGTTGAAATATTTGCAAGATAGAAAGCTTGTTCACTGAACTTTGGAAATTGTTCGGCATCCAAAGAGTAGCATCTTGATTCTTGAAACTGGCAAAATGTTGATTTTTATCAGTATCAGTGTTTGGTTTGGATTGTCTCCTTTAACTCTACTTTTGAAATCATGTTAAACCCAACTCCTTTTGTTACACTCTTCTTAATACCAAACCAGCTGGCTGGCACTTTTTAATATCTTCTCTGTTTACTTTTTAAATATATGCAGTTAGATGGCATTGTCTTCCTTTGGTGTTACATAAAATCCACAGGTGTAATAGCTGAAGAAAGGTTCACTTTAGGGTGGCATGTGAAATATATTGGCATGAAGAAACACCCTTTTTAGCTGGGCTGGTCATATGATTGGTATTTGGCAGAGACTCAGAGCATGACTCAGTGAAATCTTTTAACAGTGAAGCTTCTCGTATAGTAAACATTCCCAAACACTAGACTCTATAGTTTTATTTCACTGAAGTAAAATCCTATTATATTAAATTATAATGTGGAAACATTCTCTAGGTTAATTTAATGGATGAAGCTCTTTAAGTCTTCACCATCTGTTCCACCCTTTAATTACAAAACCAAAAAAGTACAATTCATAAACTCATCATAAAAAGAAGACCAGAAGTGATTTGGATACATAGGTAGGTATTATACCCAGGCTGCTGGCATCTATTACATATATGGTTTCACTTGACAGTAAGCTATACTTTGCTGGTAGCATTCCTACTGCAGAAATATACATTGGTAGTTTTAAGTGGATAAATGGCTAGTCACTCCCTCACCTAGAAACTTTATTGTCCAATACAGTGGTTCCGTTGTCATCTTAGATGTAGCTGCTTTTCAGGATAAGTGAAATGATCTTTGTGCCTGCAAGCCACTGAACACTGCAGAATCCTTCTGGACAAAAGAGGCTACAGAAATGTAGTAGATGAAAAGCCACATTATAGATGCACTTTGTTAGTGCTTTTTTGTATCACAGGCTATCCTCTTTAAAAGGAATATGTATTTTTTTTCTTCTGGATGATATGTGGAAAGCATTTACATTTAAAGCAGATGAACAAAAGGCGAGTATTTGCATCCAGTGACACTGCCGCAGAAGCTTGTTCACTTATGTCATAAACAGACATAAGAAAATAACTATTAGGTGAACAAACTAATTATGATGATGGCTTTGTTTTCTATTATAGCTACTTTGAAGCAAGTGCATTTCAGTCAAAAAATCCGTGAATGTAACTAGCAAAATCTGTAATAGTAGCTGTAACACTTCACAAAAGGGGAAGTGCAAGTTGAAATGGCTCGGAAGATCATTAAGCAGGTACAAGAGACATCTTCTGTCCTCGGATCTGTTCACCATCCCATGCTGCCTCCTGCTATACTGGTTTCACAGTATACAGTAAGAGCAAGAGTTATTTTCTTGAACACAGATTGTATTAAATAGTCACATTAAACCAGAAGAACTTGTTTTGGAAGAAGTCAGCCCTATCTCAAGGCTACTGTAATGTACACACCTTTATTGTTGAAATTCTTTCACTGGGTATATTATCTACACATGAGTAGTTCCTGACAGATTTGGCTATATCTGCCTGGCTCTTTCTCCAATTGGACACCATCAAAAAATGAGAACACTAGTGTCTATACCAAAAATATTTTTTGGAACTACTATAAATATGAATGATTTTCCCCTAAAATAGATACCAGTTTTTAATGGAAGTGTAACTATATTCAGTAGAGAAAGGGCAAAATAGGGAAAGGTATGCTGAGGTATCTAGAAGAGAGTTGCAACACAGGACAAGTAGACTTAACACCATTATGCTGTTAGGACTTTAATTTGTATTATAGCTCTGGTGCCCTGGAAGATGCTGTCTCTGAATGAAACAAATGCATTCTTCTTAGGAAGTTCTGTCAGGTTTTCATATGACTATTTCTGGTAGTAAAATGAGAATCACAAAGTTAAACTTTCTATGCAGCGTCCCAAAACACTGGGCCAATGCTTCCGTGAAGGAAAGACACCTCTGTCAAGTTGGCAAACTTCTCTCTCATGCTGCACAGCAGACAACAGAGTTCAAATACTGCTGAAATGGTTCCTGCATCACCTCTCCGCTCATTCATTCCTCTAATAAATATACAATAATTATGGAATGGACAAATTTGACAGAGAATTCTAATTGCCCAAGCTAATGACAGTTTTCTGAAACCAGTTCTCTCTGATAGTGCCTTATTTAATTATGGAATGATTATTCACCCAACAAAAATAATAATCCTATAATTTCATTGATCTTTTCAGTTTGTAAGCAGAGGAGGGAAACCACACTGGTGAAGTATACAAATTAACATAATGCTTGTGCTAGGTAGGTACTCCTAAGAGTACCTCTCTGCGTACCATGGTAACAAGTAAGGTTAGTATTAACTTCTGTTTGGATACATAGAAACTGACAGCTCTTGGTTGCGCTTACTGCCTGTGAGTGAAATTCAGCTACTCTGGAAAGCCAACATAGCTCAAGTTCAGTGTGAGCTTGGGCAGCCGCAGCCAGCTCTTTGGCTTTGTTGGCCTGGGCTTCCGACAGTTGAATGTGTGTAGCATCTGTATCAGAAATGCTATACAGTGTATTGGCACATATATGTTGTAGTCTGGGGCTAACAAGAGGAGGGAATTACTTTTGCCAGTGAATGCACTCAACCAAGGCTATATGCATCAAGAAGAAAGTTGAACATGGGAGGAAAGGAAGAGTTACACACTGGAAAAGGGAGAGAGGAGGAAAATGACAATCAGGAAGAATGATGCTAGCTTTGATGGAATATATAGGCTTTGATTGAAGAGGGAAGTCACAGCAAGCAACTAAATAGGAGATCAAAAAATAATATCTATAATTCAAATATAAGATATCAGGGTTTGTTGTTACTGTGATCACCTAGGGAGCTGGGGAGTTCATTATAGCTTATGGGAGATTTCTTAAATTCCCAGCATCAACCGGTGCCCCTTTCTGGGTATTTTTCATCCTTCCCATGTCATGTGAGTTTGATGGAGATGATGAAGAAAAGTGGGGGAAGGTGACCCAGCTCAGGGCTGAAAGGGTATATAGTGTTACCTAGGAGAAACAGAGACAGTACTTTGCCTGTGAACACAACGTTACTAATGAAGAAGCTCAGGTTTATCAAGTGTAGCTCCATCCACCTGGAGACACTCTCCTTCCTGGTAATTTACTATTGTTATTTAATTTTGAATATTTATTATTATTACACTCACAAATATTTTGACTGGCAGTGAGTTGGCATGACTAGTAGTTTCTGCTTGGGCAATACAGCGTTACCAAGGATCCTTATGCCTACGACTGAGGTGTGCTGACAACACATGATTTTACAACGTCAAACCTGAGTCAGTCTTTACATATTTATTTTCATGAACATTAAACTGTCTCTCAAATTTTCCTCAAAAAAGAAGAGACAATTCTATCTAGGCCCTGCACAACCCAGATATGGTAGTGCAAATAATTTCAGGTTGCTACAGCAGTTTTTCCACTCCACCCTTAAAATAAGGCTTTTGGTGAGAACATTCTGTTATGTAAGGATGCAAACAAGACTTGGAACAATAATAATTATCCAACTTACCACCTATTTTTAACATCCAAGATGGAAGGCACTGAAATTCAAAATGATAATATTCAAAGAACTAAACATAGCAATGAATCTGCCCATTACATTGAAATCTGATTCAATATTGGGTAAAAAACAAGGTCAGGTTATTATTTGTAACTAGCTATTACTAATAATACATTTGTTAACCACAGTGAAATGAAATCATGATCTAAGAATAAGTGTTCCTGTGCAGTCAATATATCAAGGTTCTCCTTTGTCCTTTATCACATACACAAATAGCTTTCGACAGAAATTTTCCCTCCCCAGTCTCTCTATTCAGAGAAAGCATTTCAGCACTGTGTGGAACCAAGCTTGTGAACTGATGCTGAGCCGGATGGCAAAGCAGTAGTTTAGCCAAAGCATTTTTAGCTGAGCTTGTGTGCATCTGTTTTGTCATGCAAAACCCGACCGTAACATCTCCAGAACAACATGGATATTAACATGCTTCTAGAAGTCAGGGGTGCAGTTCGCCCCAGCTGGGTCCATGCTTCCTTCACTGCAAGATACTGGCAGTGCTTTGAAAGAAATGTACGCTTACCTGGCAAGAAAGCGAGGGAGGAATACTTTGGATTTTCTTGCTCCGATCTTTTTGTGCAGTCTCACTATAATTTGACTCTCCAGCTGCTTTGCCCAGATGAAGGTCATTATGACAGTGACTGTGATGCAGTATTAACTGAAGAGTAAAAATCTGGAAAAAAAAAATGCAGTGGCTATAATAATCAGAGAATCTAATTCATTCACTCATAAATAAATAGGTAGCCAAATTGGCTACACCAGTTAGATGTTGCCTGACTTAAGCATAACAGGAACTCCAGGGACAGAAGAAAAAAAAGAGACATGGAATAAAATGAGTCCTATTTACTGGCTGAACTGCACTGTGTGTTTTTCCATTATCCACAGTACTTTCCAGGGGTGCAGTTACAGAGTAGAAATGCTATGAGAAACATGGGCAATGTCTTGGAGAGCTCAAGCATAATATCCTTAAGTCTGCAGGTGCAGTACTTGGTCCTCCTGGATTTATAGGCATTTAATAGGATTGTGGTCTTGTTCCAAAGAAAATAATCCTCCTTACAGCCATAAAACCTCCCTGGGTATATTAGCCAGCTGCCTT
The DNA here is from genome assembly GCF_003343035.1 of Apteryx rowi. Classification (NCBI taxonomy): domain Eukaryota; kingdom Metazoa; phylum Chordata; class Aves; order Apterygiformes; family Apterygidae; genus Apteryx; species Apteryx rowi. The sequence goes on along the minus strand of NW_020448307.1, from coordinate 3,706,585 downwards.
CTTTTTGATCAGTTACTGCATTTTGCCATAAGTCTATGCACCAAGATGAGAAAAGAAAATACATCCTGTAGAGAGGTTTTAGCCATAACTTGCCCATCACCCATCATTTGTTTGAGACTGAGCAGCAGTGAGCAGCACAGCCCCTTGCTAAGATGTTACTTCTTGAAAAAACACCTCTTACAAGCATTGCATTTTTTGGATTCCTAAAGCCAACCATTTGAAAGCCAGAAACAGTGGTGTCTCCCTAGAGTATGGGCAGGAAAAGCAAAGATAGATCCCAAGCCTAACGCAGGGAATGTTATGTTGGAAATGTCTGTACAAGGCATGTGGGATGTGCCAAGTGTGTGCTACTTATAATAAAAAAAATCCTGTAGCATATTATTTCCATGACAACTGCTTGTATCTATTAAGGATTTATTTTGTGCCTGAGTGCTTAAAAGTAACTTCTGGAAATGAAAGTCTGAACAATAGGAAACCTTTTCCAACGACAGTACTTGTGATGTGTAATGCATGCTGATTTGAGCATGACACCACCAGTCAGCGAGCCTCAAGGTTTCTAGCACAGGTTTCTCACGCAGGCTCAGGTGCGCAGTGATATACCTGTTTCACCTGTGCTCCTGCCGGCAAGAGGCAGCACCAAGCTGGATGCACAGGCTTACAGCAGCACAAAGCGCCAGGCTAATGCAGACGCTGGCATGTAACTGCCTGCATCTGACTGTGTAACACGCGGCTGAAGCACAGCACAAACAATCCAGGAGCACGCGTTGCAGGTAACATGCCACTTCTGTACAATGAGGAAAACACGGGGCAAAGAGTAAGACAGAGCAACAGAAGTATGTGATATAAAATATTTTCTGCTGAAAAACTTAAAAGATTTGAAAGAAAATGTGGGTTCTCAGCAAGTCTCAAAGTGAGGCTTCCTTCCACTAGGAGGACACAACATTTATGTTGAAGATTTTGCTCCTAATATTTACTTGAAGAATCAGTTATTTTTACATTTGGCATTCTCATAGGACTGCATCTTTTTAGCTTTGGTTTTACATAGCTTTGAATTTTATCTGCATTCTCATGGAGAGATAATAATGGCCACATTGTTAAAAATAAATACAACTACCTCCTAAATGCCTGATCATCTTAAATTTTAGTCCAACATCACCAATATGCTGGAAAAATAATCCCGACATTTCCACAGCAGCACATTCTGTAAGGTTTGTTCAGCTCCCTACCAAACCGTTTGTGTAAGTAATGGCACACTGGTCTGCTTCCTTCAGTCATCTCTCTCTGATGCTTCCAAGTAAAGCAAAATCCTGCTTTAATACTCCTTGCTTGATTATGCAGTCTTTTTTTCCTAAAGTTTGATAGTTCTCATCATCTTAGCAGGCCCATGTTTTTCTTTACTATGGCTAGAACATTTTTGACAACAAATTCACTGCTTTTTAGCCATCAGGTCCATAGTTGTGGAATAAATTAATTTCTAGCACAGTCCACAGAGTCAATCCAGAGGGGAAAAAAAAAAGTATAGAATTTATAGCTGAGGCTCCCCATGACATTTCTGTTTATTACGATTATCAGTAGCTTCACAAAATATAAAACCAGAAAGGATCATTAGATCATCTAGTTGACCTCCTGCATATTATGGATCAGGAAATTGCCTGCAGGTATTTCTATGCTAGGCCAAAAGTCTTAACTGAAGACTTTTGAGAATTGATTTCAGTTCTCAAGAGACTAAGCACTGCGTCAAAGGAAGAGAAAAAGAAATACAAATATGATAGCTGTGTCTGAATGCTCCTGAAATTGCAAGGAATTCAGGTATTCTGGAAGTAAGTCCCTTAAAAAGCAAGTCCCTTACTACTTAGGAAAAGGAAGAGGACCCTACTAGAGTAGAAGGCACAAAGCACCAAATGAACCCCAAAGTGCCTGTTTAGATGCCCTCCAAATATAGTGATTACAGTAATCGATGAAAATACTCTTGTGAGGTACCTAAGAAAGCACCTGAGAGCAGACATCAAAGATGTATTTTTTCATCTGTGACCAACATAAAGGAACTGAAGAAGTACCCACAACAGAATACAGTCAGTTGTGCATGAAGGACAATTTTCTTCCTGATTCTGTAAGCAAAACTCTGAAACAGAAGACCTGATTTCAATCATTGTCAATAAACGTATTTAGGATAATGAAAGCAATCCTTTCCCCACAAAGACCCCAAGAAATGGAGGGGGGGAGGAAAAGAGGAGATTCACAGGGTTACAGACGTACACAAACATAGAGTCTACTACCTCAAACAGCCAATTCCAGTTTTAATTTCCTTACAGATATGAAATGACAGCTGAATTTCTTTTGACTTCAACTTCAGGTGCTGGATCTTGCTATGCCTTTGACGGCAGGCTCTGAAAGCCCTATCAGAGAACCATGTCCATATGTAAGTACACATAGGCGATCATCAAGTCATTTCTAAACCTTCTCTTTGATAAACTAAGCAAGGTGAATTCTGGGTTAAATTTAAGACTTTACGATCTGTCTTTCAGCCTTTGGGTTATTTTTGCAGACCCCCCTCCCCCCCGCTTCCTTTTTTCTTTTTAAAAAGTATGTTGAAATACTTTTTAAAGTGGGAATACCATTACTGGGCAGGAGGTATTACCCACGCTGTGTGAAACAACAAGATCAGATCCTTACTCCTACTTGATACTCCTCTGCCAAGAAACACATCAGGTCTTTGCCACAGCACTGCACAGATAATCATCTCAACATAACCTCTGTGTGATGAATTCTACCTCCTCCTCTGATTCCCTGTTTTCTAAAATAGTTTCTATCATCCTGTAAATATCAGCTAAGAACTTTGATTCCCAGAGGTATTATCTGGAATGTAACTATATTGAAGTGTGTTTTGTTTGAAAGCCAAGCAATTTAGTCAGATACTTCCGATCGCTCAGACTGCTTCTCCTTAATTTTTACAGTCTCACCAATTTTGTGTTTTCTATAGACTTTACTAGTAAAGATTTTCAATCATTATTTAAGTCACTAAAAATACTAAATACCATTGAACCAGTAAGTAATCTCTCAAAGAACTTGCTAGAGAAAATTCTCATTAATATTTCCTTATTAAGCATCCTGAAATAAGTCAATGAAGCAATTTTTCATCCAGCATGCATCTTCTAATAATTCCATACAATTGATTTAAGAGTCAAAGTGTCATGTGGTGAAATGCCTTAAAAATAGCCAGATATACCATATATGCACTAAGATATGGAGGTATGTTTGATAAGACCAATCTTCCAGGAAACCACTAGATATTTAATCCATGTGTAAATATAGCAAAAAGGAAACATGCTAAAACAGTGTTAATGCAAATTATATAAACAGTATACCCAAATGATTCTCACAGATATAAAACACTAATTTCTCAAGAGGATTCTCTACTGTTTTTCACTTACATACTCCCATTTCACACTGCCTTTCTACTTCACCATGATCCTAGCCTTATCCTTCTGGTTTGAGAGCTTCGTACCAGATGTCCTCAAACTATGCAAAACCATCACAGAATTTATCTGTGAATTCATTTGCTTCATTTCTGCTACAATGCCTATAGGTAAGCAATTGTATGATAGTAAGTTAGAGTAACTGAGGTTAACAGAAATTGAGTTTAAACAGAAACCAAGCCAGGTTTTAAAAAAAATGATTCCCAAATAACTACCAACTTCGTTTTTTTATTTGCTGTTGATGTGAAAGTAGCATCCCTTTATCCATTGCTTTTATCTTTTTCAGTATTGGAAATACACTGCCAGTCTGCCAATCCTCTGGAATTTCTCCAGCTTTTCAAAATAATAAAAACCTAATATTGATGAATAAGCACTCTTTTCCTACTCTTTTAAGATTCTTGACCATAAAGTATTTGTACCTGCCAGTTTGAAAATGTAATTTTCAGTTACTTTACAACATCTTCTTTTGATAAGACTGTTGACTTTCCACTTTCCCTACAAAACTGTAGTGAACAGGTATATCTTACTATGAGCCAGCAAATTTCAAATTACATGTTTTGTGGTATGTGAGGTAATTAATGATGGGATTCACCCCTTTACAGACACTGTTTAATGCAACTTTTAAACTAAGTAGGCCTCTGCTGATATTACTGATAGTCAAATTCTGTCATGCACTATCTGGACTCTGCTAGAAAGAATCAAATATACAGAAATAATATTTGCCCATGATGACAAATACCTGATGTAAATAGCTTCTCATCTAGTTCCCATCTTTTGCAATAGTTTTGCTAAAGATCTGCTAAAGACCACAAGATTTCCCTATCTGAATGGGACTGAGATACAAAATGCACAATATCTTGTCTCCATCAGTGGCCAGTACCAGAATATGCAAGAAATCACATAATGGATAATTCTGGCTTAACCCAATCAGGAAATGCCCCTTTTCCCACAGAGGTAGCTGATTTCTACACCAAAGCATGAATGTTTATATTCTTTGCTTACAGAAGAATGTAGTAATTAAAAATGGTAGTCCTACATCAAAAGGAAGCGACTCAGAATTACAGTGATTCAGTATAGCTTTCTAATTCCGTATTTAGCATTGAAATGCCATAGCAACAGGCACTTTAGACATGCATTGATAGATAATTTAGAACTAGTAAGATATTTACAGACATAAATATAAGAAAACCAATTTAAGCATTCCTTACTCTACAGAGGTTATTCAACACTGCATTTACTTAGTCATATGATGCCTGAAAATATAAACCTGCATAGTTTAAATGCTGATATCTCTTTTACTCCATGGGAAATGTTAGCATTACTGCCATAACTGATAAAATTATTGCAAGTGCTAATACACAGTGAATGAGTTTCAGATTCATTCAGAACACTACAGAGTTAGTTAGCATTAAGGCTGGTACGGCAAAGAAGCTGAATAACCTACTAACTTGATTCCTAACTTGAAATGTAAGTGTAATCAGCTTGAATAGTTAACCTTTTTAAAGAATGCCATAAATATGAAACACCTGTCACTGACTCAAGTGTTAGGATTGTGTACAGCAGGAAGGACTATACTTGACTCATCATGGCAACCACACCCAGATCTCCTTAGTTACGTATCACTCTCACAAAAGCCTGGCATATACTCACATACTAAATACTTTTTGTTATTATTGTCATCTCAAAACTTATGGTTTAATTTTATTGTATATCCGACATACTGACAAATCCCCAACTTATGCAACACAACAAGTATTCTTTTATCATTACTATTTCACCTTCCTTTGAAGGTTCAGATAACTAACCGAGAAAGAAAGGAACCACGATTCTCTAACTATTGATTATGGCTCTGAAGTAGGGGAAGTTACGAGATCTGACTTCTGATCCAAGTACAGTTTACAGATTTTATTTGAAACAGTATGAGGATAAAATAGAGGTAATTGTTTGGGATGGAGATGGGAACCAAAATTTCCTCCTCCTGTGTGAGTGTCCACTTAACCAAGTTACTGAATCCTGACTGTTCCTCTGTTGACTCTTGAATTCTCTTCTGCTCAATGGCATGGTTTCAGCTGCAAGCAGGGAGTGATGATGGTCCCCCACTCCTTCTAAAGCAGCATTTATTCTAGTAGTTAAGAGCTATGACTTTTGAATCTTTTCAAACCAAAAAAGTTCATTTCTTAGGTGAGCACTCTAATACTGGAGTACTGTGAAATGAAGGTAGGGGTGGGAACCATCACATTTCCTTTAAAAGGACAGCAGTGACCATTACTGCAATCGGTAAGGAGCCCTGCCTAATCTACGCATTACCTGTGCTTTCCCCACACCTATCAGATAAAACCTCACAGGACTTTGGTTGTAGTTTCATAAGCAAACAAGCCAGGTTAAGTTTCCTGCTGCTGAGGTTTCATTTCTCCTCTCTCACTCATCTTTCCTATTCCAGAAGCAAAGCCTGCTCCTGGCAATGCAGCCCTAACCCCCTCCCACCTTTTCTCCCCCCACCCCCCTTTTTTCTGAGTGCTAAAATTGGTACTGAGTACACCTGCTTTTTAGGCTAGATCAACTATCCACCACATTGATCAATCACACTCACAGACAGTGCAAGAGCTATAGCTGGCACAAAAAGCTGCAGGGAAAGGATCTTTGTAGGCAGAAGCATAGCTTATTGCAAGATGGTCACCAAGAGGAATACAGAGATACATGCTACTGAAGTTTCACCAAGAATTCCACTGATCTCAGTGGAAAATATAGAGCTAAATATACATGCAAAATATAGCATTAAGACATTTTACCATTCCAGAAGGCCAACAGTTATTAGAGAAAATAAATTTTAACTTGGCAAGTTACACAGGAAATGGCATTATTGATTTTTTTTTTTGCATTTATTTGCTCAATATTATTTTTTGGATATTAACAAAAGATGTGCTACAAAGTAAATTCTTGCAACATATCATTTTTCAAGGAACAACATTTTTCATTTTACAACTTAATCTAAGTACAAAACTAAGAACATTTGAAGATGCAAACCTATGGAAAAATGCCAGAATATTTTGTAAAATGTTTTTGCCAGCATTAGTAAACAGAACACCCAAGTTTGACTTTGACTTGTTTGCGAACCCTGTCTGTGAGAAAATTCTGACAAGAAGAAACTGAGGCTGACATACGGAAACAAACATTCTTTCCCCTTTGCTCACTATTTAATTGTTAATTTGCTTCAATAGCAGGCTAAGAATTTAACAGTTCAGGCTCTGTATTAGGCAATCTCTGACTGAGACACTTAACACTTATTAACTGGAAACAGGCCTTGTCAGCCTGACAATTTCAACAGGGTACATTTTGTCCAAACTTTGACCCATTCAATCAGGTGAAGACCAAATTTGTGTACCGACCTTTTTATGCCTTATGGGAGTTATTTTGGAGCAGCCTTGTAATAATTGGTACTGCTGATATTAAAGATGTGACATCACAATGTATAATTTATCACTGATCACAGAACTTGTTTCTTTCATTCCTTTTTAAATGCATTTTACTTGTCTCTGATTTATCTTACTGCTGTCTTTCCTTTACATAAAAGGTGCCCACATACACTAAGAAAACTAACCTTAAGGTCCAGCACTAGTTTCTTGTATTTTGCTGAAATCTTACACTCTACCTCACTTGTCTCTCTAAGAAACGGTCGTTAATTTTCCCAGAACTCTTAAGCATGAGCTGTTCTAAAGGGAAGAAATGCAACACAGCTTCAGCTATGCCTTTCCTATCAAAGCACTGCAGGGTGGCCAATCCGACCTACTATTTAACGTTTATTTTTGAACTGAAAAGATTCATCTTTAAGTACCTAACACCAGCAAGCGCTCTCCACTTTTTCGCTCCCGGAGCGACATAGCACTTGTGCTCAGGGCTTCACAGGGAAGCGCGGAGAAACTCTGTGAAGAGCAAAAAAAAAACCAAACAAAAAACCGGTCACAGACACGCAACGCCTCTCCTCCGGGACGAGCCGCCAACCGGCCTGGCCTCCCCTCCCCCCTGGGGGGAGCCTCGCTGAGGAGGCGGCGAGGCGGGCACGGGCAGGCACCGCGGGTCTCTCCCGCTCCGCCACCGGCCCGGGCGGCTCCGAGCGGAGCCGAGAGCCGCCACAGGAGGCGCGAGCCGCCGCCGCACCTCACACAACGGGCGGGCGGGAAAGACCCTTCCCTGCCGCCCGCTCCCGCGCATGCGCCGACAGCCCCCCGCCCGCGCTCCCTCCTTTGCTCGCAGAGCGACCGCACCTCCCCCCCCCCCCCAACCCCGTTGTTTTGTGCCGCGCGGAGCTGCGCAGGCGCAGATGCGCCTCGGCGCCGTCGCCGTTCTGCCGGTCTGGCGGGTCCTAGCCGGCCGCCGGCAGCGCGCATGCGCAGTCCCGCCCGGCCGCTGCGCATGGGCTCTTGTCTCCCCTGGCGTCTCCCTCCCCCTCCCCGGAGTGGAAGCCGAGGCGGTGACGTCAGGAGCGGCGGCCATTACACGGTCTGGTGCGAGGGAGCGAGCGGCAGAGCTGCTGCTGCGGAGAGCCCCGCTCCGGCCGCGGGACTCGCAGCGCTTCGGGCCGCTGCCGCACCCTCTGCGCGTCCTGCCGGGTTGTAGCCGCCGGCGCTGTTTGGAGCGAGTCGCGGGGACCCCCGGGGCGGTGCGTCAGGAGGCGGCGAGGAGGAGGAGGAGGAGGAGGGGGCGAGCGAGCGGGCTTGCGGGATGGAGGAGAAGGTCTTCACCAAGGAGCTCGACCAGTGGGTGGAGCAGCTCAACGAGTGCAAGCAGCTCTCCGAGGGGCAGGTGAAGAGCCTCTGCGAGAAGGTGAGCGCGGTGGCGACGCCGGAGGGGGCGACGCCGCTTGCCGCCGGGGGCTGTGGGGGAAGGGAAGGGGGCGAACCTCTGCGCCGAGGCGGGGCCCGGCGCCGGGGGGCGCCTGGGCGGGCAGGGCTGGCTGGGGGGCCGCGGTGGGCGCTGC
>NW_020448307.1:3669447-3697919 GCF_003343035.1 Apteryx rowi | reverse complement strand
AAAATGGCGCCGCCGCCGCCGGGATTCTGGGCGAGAGACCCCCGAGCGCCGCCGCCATCCCGCCACCCGCGCGGGAAACCGGCGCGAACCGGCGCCGCGGCCGGGCCGCGCTGCGAGCGCTGGGCCGCGGCTTCCCCGCCGCGGCTTCCCCTCCGCAGCTCCGTGGTGCGGGAGGGCTCGCGGGCGGATCGGCGCAGCCGGCTCCCGTGACACGCTTCAGCATTTCCGAGCGGTCCCAGAAGCGTAGATTATTACAATGAAAATAAAGCTCATGGTCATCGCTTTAAAATTACAGGGAAGCGTTAACACAGGACTTTGATTTTTAATATAAATAAGCACAGGCTTATTTATAACTGTAGTTGAAGGGTAGATTAGCTTTGGGACGTGGTTTCTCTGAAGAAAATTCTGGGTTGCATGAAAAACAGAATAGACAGTTCAGATCACATGTAGCTATTTACTTTTGTGGTGACTGATAAAAACATTGAGACTTGGATGTTAGAGTACTGTGTTCACTGGTGTGTTTATAATTTAGAAAGGTCTTAAGATCAGCCCAGGATAAATCATCTTTTGACAAAGTGGGTAAATGAAGTACTTGCTTGTGTAAACTTTTATAAATTGATTAAACTGTTATGGTAGATGCCCTTTTAATTGCTTTTTCTCTTACTGAAAACAGTTGTCAGCACCTGATATTAACATATATTTGATGTTTCTTTAAAATAGCTTTCATAGTGTGTTGTGCCTGATAAATTTGACTGTGGACCTGAAGGAGGGATTCCCATGTATGAAAGTCTGTTTGTTTCTCCAGTAATACCCTCTGCTCTAATAAAAGACATTACCTATCTCTTCCAACATTGCTTTTCTGATTACTGCCAGGCCACATTCTTGGACCAGTGTGAATAAGTAGGTCTTCTAGATATGTGGAAACACTTAATACAGCTTTGAGTAAAAATAGGTTTCATTCTAGGAATGGAAATTAAAGGGAAAATTTGTTCTAGTAGCATCAAACTGCATTTTCCAATTGAATTTTAATCCTGAATATAATTAAAAATTAATAGCTGAAGACTGTTTTCAGTTACTGGAGGTTTTATATGTTCATATATTTCTAGATAGAAGGAAGTAATATTTGTGGACTGTTTGGGAACTAGAAATTTAAGGAATATGGGAAGTCATCGATGTACTCGGTTCTAAAGAAGCCTGTGAACCAACTATGAGAAGTAATGAAAATATTTAAAATTTGGCATTGCATCTTCAAATATTGTAGCATGCTGTTTCAGAAGCAAATTATTTCCAGAAAACAATCCATAAATTTATTAAGAAACTTAGTGTTTTTGAGCAGGCAGGTTCTTACTTGAGTCCAAATCTTAGCTGGCTAATATTCCAGCTGCTTAAAATTGTAACCCTTAGAAACAGCTTTTGTATTTTAAATTGTGTTGAAAGTAAGTAGCAATTTAGATGCCTACTTATTTTTCACTTTCCTCTTGATGGTAGTGGTCCAGTTTCTTCCTTATATTTTTTTTTCAAGAGGTAAGTATTCCATTTACCATCAGTTATAAACAGATGCTGATACAGCTTCCTGAACACTGATTTAGTGGGTATTTTTTGTAAGGTTGTATGATAACTTGCAGAAGCATGAGGCATCTGCAGAAAGCTTTCAGTTTACTGGGGGCTTTGGGAAGATGAGGAAAGACATACTGTTTGAAACTCCCAACAAAAGAAACTATAGTCCTGTTCATCAAAGGCAGCAGGCTGATCCCGCCCCCCCCATGAAGAATGGAAGTGAAACATATTTCTGGAAAATAAGTAATGCTCATCACGAAGATAAATTCTTGACGCGGGGTAGGAAAAAGGGTCTAATCTGAAGTATTTCTGATGGACTCAAGGGATCACAAGACAGATGCTTAGACTATGAAGAATCAGCAGTGTCTTTGGTTAGGCTGAACAAAAGCAACAACTGTTAAAGTGACTAGATTTGTGGGAATTATATATGTGGATAAAAGGAAAGGTTACAGAAAGTTACCTGTCCAACTGCTGTCGTCCTCTAAGATGAGAGATCACAAGGGTGTATGAGGTATATCTAAATTATATTTTTCAGGTAGAAGCAAGCTCACTTTACCTCGAGGTGGGTGGATTTGAGCCAGCTCCAAACCAAAAGTACTATTTCTTTGGGTACCATGACATTGGGCTTGAGCTGAAATTCCCAGTCTCCTACTACTTTGCAGTTAGTACTTTGCAGAGTACAGCCACATGACTTTCTATGTTAGGGAAAGAAGATAGGCTTTTGATAACTACAGGTAGCTCTCCTGGGACTTCCTACCTAATAGTAGCTGAGTTCCTAAGTGACTGAAGACGCAAGGAATAGAAAGTAGGCTCCAGAAGTACATGCTTGCCATTAAGTCTTCCCTACCCACTTAAAGTGGGAAGCTGTATTCTTGAAAGTGAGGCAGTAGTTGAATTCTTTGCATTTCTGCTTGGAGACAGCAGGTTTTTTAAAACGTTCCCACTCTTCCAGCCCTGAGTCTCAGAAACTGCTGAATTACGGTTCATGCTTTGATTGTCTGAAGTAGTTGGATGAATCACACCCAAAGGTTATGTTTTTCTGTAAATAGCTTGATGTGTTAAGGATAATGTCAAGTATTGTTACTATTCCAAGGGACAGATAAAAACCCTACTAGCTATAAATTGTCATTTTCATTGCACTAAACTGTAGCTTGGACTAGCTAAAAATCCTTGTGTGAGGTGTTCCCCCCCACCCACCCACCCTCCTTTATTGGATGATCTTCATGAGACTGGTATTTCAGGATCTGCTGGGACTTTATGCATGTGGACTGGTGCCTATCTAATAAGAATAAGCCTAAGGGCTCTGTTGTATTTCGGTGTTGATATCTAAAGAACTTAACAGCTATTTACAAATGCTATATAATGTAGCATAATAACTAAGTGTGGCCACTTATGCATCCCAGTTACTTTCCTAATGTATTTCATGTTTTGCTTGGTTACCTAGGTAATAGTGGCAATGTTAACTTGGCAGAAATGTCTTCTAAACCTAGCAATAATTTGTAACCATGAATACTATCTACTTTCATAAAACATTTAACTGCCACACAGAAGTCTGTATTAAGTTATTCTAAGCTTAATATGTGCTGTATATTTTATGTTACCTCAGTAACAAATTGTGTGTGCTTTAATTACTTGGTTAGTGTAAGTTTTGATGAATAAGTATTCCAGATTTGCACCATATAGCCTGCTGATAAGTAATAGCATGACAGTAGTGTTGGTTCTGCTAATGCTTATTGCTGAATTCTTTAACGGCTGTTGTGTACAGAAGAGAAAGGAAATCTTTATTGCCGGGTGAGATTTTTTTCCATTGGTCATTTAGAGAAGGGGAAAGAATGCTGTTTTGGAGTACTGTTCTCTTCTTTCTTTTACTTTGTGAGGGTTGAGGGAAATGATCTTGTCTCCTCTCTAACATTTATAAATGCCCCTTATCACAGAAGAGGTGGGTGTGTTGCATTGTTCGGGAAGGTGGGATGGCACTCTAAAGATGCACAAAGGAATGAGTTGAATTTGTGGATGGAATATCCACTGGTTATTTCGGAAGCTACCTAGTATAGGTGGAGGGAGAGGTATCAGTCTCTCCCCTTGAAATACTAGTCTGTAATTAAGTGGTCTGAATATAACATTTAGTTTTTGGAAAAAGAAGACGAGCTGCCTGTGTATGCTGTGTAGAAGTATTTTTTTTCTTTTTTTCCTGTGTACTTGAATTACTAGCAAAAAAACTTCTGAATAGACACTATTGCTCTCTAAAAAGGTTAAACTGAGTGAAGGGCTGATACTGTTAAAGACTTCCAGAAGACTTGATTCAAACCTTGCCTCCTGCAGCTTTTGATCAGTAACAATGTTCTTGGTTACATAGACTGTTGGTTTTGTCATCAATACTAATTTTCATAATATAAAAGTGTTTCTGGGCTATACTGATCTCTAGTACATGCCTTGTTAATGGTGTATTTTTCCCAATTTATTTTATTATATTTTTTCCCCGTTGCAGAGCCTTCAGCTTTGTTTCTCAACACCAGATCTTTCAAGTTAGATTTTCTGAAACTAATTGTAGATGAGAACAAACCAAACATGCATGTGTCTACTACAGCTCTATGAATTGCTTGAACTCTTTCAGCTTATATTAAGAGCTTTAGTTCTAGGAGGACAATATGTTCCTGAAGAAACTTTCTTTTGGGTCGAAAGAGGAATCTGCGATCAAAGATTCAGTTCCCATGATGCATTGGACTGACAAGTTTTGTGAAGCTCACTCCTCTGTGTTAATATATTACTGCCCTGGATCCCTTCCCCACCTCTTTTTCACATGGAGGCACATGTTCCCTTCTGTCTACTCTGCTGTTGGGGGAGTTACCTTTCTTAGCTACTTATTTTGGCCACAAGTAAACATGCTAAACTGCCCCCAGTTCAGTTAGCAAGAGCTTTTCCTTTAGTTAGTCTTTACATTCACATTTTGATTTTTACGTATAACTGTTTCTGACTGTCCAAGATAACTGTAAAAATGGATATCCCTGTCTGAACTTGCTGTATATTAGAAAATCTGCCCCAGTGGAACTGCTAGCTAGCAGGAGTTCCTGTGCAGTGGACTCTGTAGATAGTTATATGGATGCATACAGCTCATCTTTGCTGTCGGATTGGCTTCTGGGTTACCTACAAAGGGAATATTGAACTACTGCCAATGGCAGGAGGGCTCTCTTTAGTTGGTCCAAGGGTTATGGGAGATCAGAAAATGGTTTAGGGCTCCTTTGCTACTGCCTCATTGAATATCCTTGGGGATTAAGCTGTTGGTGATGCATGTGATTACACCTTGCGTCTCTAAGGAGTTATTGGTGTCTTGTGAATAGCTTTTTGTGTCATTTTAATAACTGTATATATTTAGTCATTGTGGAACACTTCTACACAAAAAAAGATCCTTTCACCCACTGTGTTCCGTTTCTTGTGACAATTGGTAACATAAAACTGAAATAGCCTTTGTATACAAAAGGCATTGGAAGCGTCAACCTTCCAAGCCTTCTCACCTAGTCCTGGTTATACCTTTAACGCTTGGATTTGGGCATGAGCATTTGTTCTTGTGTATGCCAACTCTTGTAGCTTCAGCACCTTTCCTTCGTTTTCAGTTCTGTAAAATTCTATAAAACTGAGTTGTGCTGGTATTGGTAAGGTTGGATTTTTTTATTATCATCATCACATCAATTATGATAAAATGGAAGTGAAAGATGCAGATCTTTTGGTCTTGTTTTAAAAGTCATTTCAGGTGTAGCTTAAGATAACACAAATAAGCATTCTTAAGTCAGGGCAAACTCCCACTTGTTTGGGCTTCTAACAGTTTAAGTCTAAAAACATGGATGAGACTGTAGACTGATGTCCTCTTCCAGATCTACCTGTGGTGAAGCTATTGCCTACTTGGATCTGGTGGCAGAGCTGCTTCTGTGATTGCTCCCTAGCCATTTTTGATTAGTCATCTGTGTTACCTTAAGCAGTGTAATAACATAACCTGTCTGGCTTTGACTGGCAAGAGTTAAGGAGGTCTCATAAAGCAGCTGTGCTAAAAATTGAAGGAGCAATGATTGAATTTTTGTCCTCACTTAGGAACTCTTGACCACTACACCTATATTCAATAACACAGTTGTTGCTGTGTTTCTTTTCTTTAGATAGTATGTTAAGCTGGAAAAACAGGTAGGGTATTCCTGACCAAAGATAAATACTGGAGCTCAACTGCTCAGTAATCAGATCTCCAGTATTTCAGTTGTGTGTATATATAAAATACCAATATATTTACCAATATATAAAATTCCAATTTATTGCATTACATGCTTGTACACTTCTGTATTTGACACACATGCCTACCCTCCAGCCTTCCAGTCAGTATCCTGGTTGTGCATATAACATAAACGTGCTTAGCTGTGTTTGGAGTTATTTGAGCTTTGAGCAAAAGACGACCTTCTGAACTTACTGTCCCATGAGTACAACTTCATGAAGCTGAACCCTAAAACCCTTGTTACTGCTAATGCTGTGTTTGACGAGTATAAAGCCCCTATAGGACGTAGCTGACCATCTTTAGTAGTTACCACAAATTATTTTTTTGATCCATTAGCCTTAAACCTGTGATGGTAACCTTCTACAGGGAAAGGTAACAAAGAGCTAGGGCACAGCTGGTTTTGGAATAGTTTTAGCTGCACTACTACCTAGTTTTATTTATTTATTTTAAGTAAAGAACTTGAATGACATTAAACAAATTCAGCTTGCTGCTACAGAGAGGACTGAAGACCATCTCTGTATAAAGGGTTGGCTTCATGTGTTGTCACTGTTGCTATGATTCTTAGAACTCCCATGTAGAGAGAAAGGCACCTCTCTTTCCTGAGCTATTTTGCACCTCCACAAATTTCAGAAAGATTTGCTAGACTTTTTTTTTTTTCTTTTAATTCAAAGTTGAAGGCACTGGGATCTCTTGTGTGGTTCAAAATAACGATGGCATTGAGTTCCTTCAGAGGAGCCCACTTCTATCCCTCTTTTTCCGTCTGGTCTGATCAGCTATTGATACTTAAATAGCAATTCCCTTTTCTTCTCCCAAGTCTGACTCCACATAACTCTATTCTTGTGTATTTGAAAGCAAAGTTCACTGCCTGTTTACTTTCTTGTAGAGCTTCTAGAATTCACAGGAAAAAAAAGGCAGTTGTCTCATCTAATCTTATGTGCAGCAGTGGCACTAGGATTGATCTTCTGGTTTGGGCAACATCTTGTGTTTAATTGGTCTTTCCTCTTACAAAAATAGAAATTGCTTTAAAAAAAAAAAAAGGTGAGAGAGTTAATACTGTTGCTAAGTTATGGAGCATTGCTGAAGGGACTTAGTTGTGTGTTATGATATAGGAATCTGATTGGATATTATGCATTTTTGGGAGTTGTCCTAGTTGTGCTGAAAAATAGTCATTGATGTATCTATAGGCTACTGTACTTACATTTTGAATTGAAATAAAATGTTGACTTCTTTTGTTAGTTCACTTTGTTGCTTTGGTATTCTGTCTTACTCCAGTCTTGATTTCTGTTTTCTCTTTATCATCTACACCCCATATTTCAATCAATTCTTATATCCTTACCAACACTATTTAAGAAAATTAAGGGCTACAAATACATAGTGACCACATTATGACACATGCATTCTCAGCAGCTATATTGTGACGCATTGATCAGATGTGCTTTGTTTTGCTTCACTGAGTTCTAAATTTTCAGTATTGATAGTAGTGAACATTTAGAAATGGAGGCATAGGCATTACTCACAAAAGCAGGGAGAAAGCAGATCAGGATATCTTCTAGTTCAGCCCTGGTAAAAGTTTTTTGCTGCTGTTGCTCCTTCTGTTTGGGTGGAAATCCTGTTTTTGTTTCCTTTAGAATAGTAAGTAGTTAAATGCTGATGTGGAGCTTTTTGAATGTTAATTTTATTCCTGCATACACATTCTCATTCACCTCTAATTCCTTAGAAGATTCTGATGTTCAATGTAAGTCAGTTTCCTTTTTTATGCCATACGTGATCTGACCTCTGTCTTAACATCTTCTCAGAAGGGTGATATTAGAGGCCTGATTTCTCTACTTCTTTGATTTAAAAGGTCATAAGGTCAAGGAAAATACCTATTGCTTTAAAAGCAGTGAGACTGTCTTTGGTCTGAACTTGTTTTCCTTCCCTCTCAAGTGAGAAAATAAAACTTTTAAATTGAAGCAAACATAAATGCATTCACTTTACAGAAGACTTGCTGAGTGTAATGGGATGACCTTTTCCTTGGAATTGGAATGTCTTCCAGGCCATGATTTTTGACCTGCTAACACCAGTCTTCATCCCAATTAGCTGATCATTGTGGCTTTAGTCATATCCTGTGCACCTCAACGACAGGAAATTATGGGTGTGGTTGAAGTCTTCAATCCGGACAAAATATGGTAACTACAAATACCTGATTTTTTTTCGTAGTTGCAGTATGATGACTCTCAGAACATACTTTATTAGATAGCATGGCAGTTTGCAGGTGTGAATTCTGGTCTTCTAAGAACAGCACATTACAGATTGTAACTCTGAATTTGGAGCTATGTTGTCTAACTAAAATAATGATTATATTTTCTTTCCTGAGTTACTGGTAACCCCACATTAAGTGTTTTATAGCATTGATTTAGCGTTATGCAGCAGCTTCAAGCACTGTTTTACGTCTCTACAAAGCCAAAATAATGCCTACAGGAAGGAGTAGGAATAATCAGGCGGTATCTGGTATGTTCTGGCAATACAAAGGAACTGAGGCACAGGTGAATTTAGGGGATTTTTCCAGAAACAAATTCTTTGATGCAAGGTTGATGTACTCTGCTTATGAGGCAAACTTGCTTGACCTCAACATGCAGTGAGTTGAGAATGACAGTGTCATGGCTGGATTACAGCCCTTAAGGCACTCGGCTGTGAGCCTTAAAATCTGTGGCATGCTAGCTAAAAATTGAGGCTGAGAACAAGGGAAATAGGAGATAGCTCTGCACGCATACAACTCTTGCCTTTTATTAAATAAAACTGTGCAGAGATGAGAATCGTATGGTAGCAGTTTTAATGGTCATAATACTTTAAAAAAAACAATCTTCTACGTATCTGTTTATTATAAAAGTTAGAGTTTAGTTAGTCTTGGATCCTGCATTGCCTTAAAATAATGAAGATAATCTTTGTATTTTAAGAATAGGGTTTTTTGCATAGAAAATGTGCTTGGCAAATGAAATCAACAAGAGTGCTTTACTGTTCATCCTACCATTTATAAAATATGCAGCAGTCCAGGAACGTTTTAATCCTAGATTTTATTTTCATCCAATAATACTTGGATTCTAGTAAGGTGAAGACTTACTGTTTTCTTGTCCGTTTAAACCATTGGTTTTGTTCTTATGTCTTGGGTTGGTTTGGGATTGTATGAAGTTGCTTTTTTCTCAGAAAAATGGCTCAGTAAGCAGATGTCTCAGATACTAAGTGTGAATGAACTTCAGGCACTAAAGCTAAGCTGAAGTGTATTTGATACATGCTTAATGCTTGAACTTTCAGATTGCATTGAGTAAAATGCATGTCTTTCCACCTTGGCAATGATTATTTATGACAACATTTTACTTGGTTCTGATGCTTTTCTCTTGTGAAATTGTAAGCGTCTTCTAGGTGCACGTTTTTTCTGTATAATTCATAATATGAAATAAGAGATTATTTTCACAGATTGCTTGGTTAGTTGCTTGGTTTTGAAATAGGAGACTAGGTAGTCCTGAAAAATTGTTGTGCTGCTTTGGAGGTAGAGTTTTGTAGTTGTAATGTAAAGTGTATGCTGTTGATGTCAAGTTCTTATTTAGTTTCATTCAACATTTCTAATTTGTAGAATACCATGATAAATTAAACTTTGGTGTGGGTCACTTACAAGATTAGAAGATATTAACCAGTACAGAAATTCAGTGCCATTTTAACATTCAGAAATGTTAAGAAGTGAAAAATGACTGAGAAATGAAAGCAGTGGTAAGTGTTCAAAAAAAACAAGTTTCAGAATTGCATAATTGTTTGTCTAGTGATAGACGATGCAACTTGAATGTTTCAACATGCTGATGTCAAAATTTTGTGAAGTATTGCGCTGTTATCCTTCTTGGCAATAGGTCACTGAGTTTGAGGTACAAGGAATCAGGTGTCTATGTCTTCCCCCTAATTCTTCCTCTTTGGATGATCTGATCAAGGAGTACTTTGTCTTCTGTTGAGGGCTGCTGAAATGCTATACTTCCTTTCCGTAGGGAAGTGGAGGGGAGCTGCTGGCAGGGAGTCCTGTCCATTTTGGAAGGGGAACTGACAGGAAGGGAGTTGGGTGAAGTGGCTATGCAAGCAGCATCATCCTCGCTCTCGGGGAAAGGATGGGTAGAGAGGGAGTAGAACCAGGTAAGGTTGCACAGGGTGGTGTATGATCCTGTACAAGGTCAGTGTCACAGGTAATTCAATAACATTAGTATTAATATTGGTATTGTGTAGATTTAGAGTTGGGGAATTATGGTATTACCTGTACTATTGTCTTATCCACTTTTTGCTAGTTACTAGTAGCTAAGCAGTGTATTAACACAGGCTGTTCCTTTACCCTTTTACAGGAACTGATTTAGTGCAGAAACTTGGGCTATGCTTTATGAACCGCTTGGTGGCTTGTTTTCAGGGGTGTTATTTTTTTCCGCTTTCAGATGTTGTAACGCTCTTTTGAAGAGGCAAGTTTACTGCTTAAGCAATTCAGTGTAAGCCATTGTTAATGCTGTGGGACGTGGCAGGACTGTAAATGGGCTAAGCAGTTCATAAGACAGTATTTCATGAAACTTGTTTCAGAACATGAAAATATTTAAATTGTTACACTAGCATTCTTATGTTGTAGGATTTAAATAGATTGATATTTGCAAGCTGACCTGGAACAGTCTTTTTCCATCCGAATAGTTGTCTGACTTAAGCATATGACCATATGCGTAAGATATCCAAGTGATTTAATATTTCAAAAGCTGAGGAAGTGACAACTTTAATGCTGAAAACTATGCCATTCTAATCTCTATCAACATGAAAGTTGCATACCTTCAAAGAAAAACAAATGCTGTGTTCTTTGTGCAGTGCTTCCAGTGTGGCAAGAGAATATGGGAGTAGAAAGCATTCTAATTAAAGAAAACAGTTTTTTCATATTGAAGTGCTATAGGTATCTGTAACTTTCTCTGTCAAAAGGACCATTATAAAAGCTTTCGTGGATTCAGATGGGTAATACTTCTGAATGTGTATTAGAGGAGTGCTAATAATGCTGAGGATGTTATAACACCTTCAAAACATCCGGTGAGTGTCACTGCATTAAAATGAACTTAAGTCAGACTATCTTAAAATAAATCTACGTTTTTAGTGTCTACCACAAGCCAGCAGTGACCTATCTTTAGTACTAGGCACAGCATGAGTGGAAACTGTCATCTGAGATTGACTTTTGATGTAAATATGTCTGCAAAATGATTTAACTGTTACTCATGCTTTAATATGTAAAGCTCTGTGCTGTACAGGGTACTTACCATGATTTTTTTTTTTCCTTCCCCCCAGCACTGAATGAATCTTGTTGAATTTCATGCATCTCCATCATTAAAGCATGTGTTGCTGGCACTCTTCTTGTTTGAAATGGTTACTGTGGTTGTTAGCCTGGATAATGCCTAGGAACAGTGAGACCTTGAGGGGGGGGGGGTCAGCCACTGTCCAGCTGATGGCTTTGTGGATAGAATGGAAACTTGGACACAGCAGCATGTTTATTAGCATGGTTCATTCCAATACCCAGTATTTAATATACTGTTTAGATTTTTAACTTCAAATGTTTCTTTCCTGAGCTCTAAAATCTAATGCTCCTTAAATGATTATGAATTTGTTCTGCAGTGCTTTCAAAATAGTTCGTGCTTAGCTTAGCAAAATAAAACCACAAGGTACTATATTGCTTTAGTTGTCAGGTTAGGTTTGAGAAAGTATCAAGAAAATTGACCCTAAAAATGAATGTGGCTTATTCACATGGCTCTTCTGTCAGTCTATAATACTGGTGTATACTTTAGAATATTTTGGATTCAGCATGGCTTATGCATAGGTGGTATTTGGTGCTGTTTCTGGGAGCCTTGTAGCCATCTTGGATTATAAAACTGATTGTAGTTTTGTGTATTCTGTTGTCATTCTGGTAATAAGGTTTAAAAAAAGAAAAGATTCTTCTTGGGTAGGGAAGTTGGTGATTAAAAGGCCTGGAAATCTTTGTAGAGAGTAACTTCTGAACTTGTTTCTATTTATATTTCTGATATCCTCTTGATTTAGAAATTTACTTTGGTATGCATTTGTGTCTGTTCTGAGAACAAACTAACAACTGGCAATGTGATAGATATGATTAACGGGTTCTTGCATTATTTTAATTACCTTTTTGATGCTATATTTAACTTGTGCTTCTTCATCAAATTGCCTTTGTCTGCAACTTTTATGTAGGCAGTTTCAAAAAAAAAAAAAAAGACAAAATCTGTATCGCCAGCAGGTGTCCTTTTAGCTTATAAAGGCACAACCCAGTTTCTCGCACGTACTTAAACTCAAAACTTGTTCCAAAAGGCTTTTGCAGAGAATCCACCTGTTCTGCAATTGCTGATACCACTGAACGTTAGTTACGTTCTAGCTTGTGCTTCATTTAGAACTGTTCTTGTTTTTTTGCTTTTTAGGCTAAAGAAATTTTGACAAAAGAATCTAATGTACAAGAAGTGCGATGTCCGGTCACAGTCTGTGGAGATGTCCATGGACAATTTCACGACCTCATGGAACTTTTCAGAATTGGAGGCAAATCACCAGACACAAATTATTTGTTTATGGGGGACTATGTTGACAGAGGCTATTATTCAGTTGAAACAGTCACATTGCTTGTAGCTCTTAAGGTAACTTTTTTTCTCAACTGTACAATTCTAAATGACGTTTATAACTACTACACTAAGTATGCTTAATCTCTGTTAAGAATGAACTGTGCTTGTTTTATAGGTATAAAAAAATGAAATGCTAGCTATGTTACTTTTCTGAGATCTTTCTGAAAAACCTAACTTTCAGGTGCAAGCGTATATAACTTTCTAAAACAAATGCTCTGTGTGTATGTGCCTGTACATTTCTTTACTTATTCTAGCCTAAGTAGCAATCTTTGAAAAAGCTGTTATCTCTAAATAATTTCTTAAACACAAACTTATGGATCTTGCATTATTGAACAAAGAATACTGAGTGATTGTAGTGGGTGGAGATGTTATGCTTGGAAAGACAAGCGTAAGGCATGTGGGTTAAAAGAGCTGAAATATTATAAAGGTAGGGAATTGTTTAGACTTCTGAAAACTAGCTTTATACTGTATACACACTACATGTGTGTGTATATATATGTGGAAAAAGCTTGTAATTCATCTCAAAGTATATGGCAACTTAAGGTTTAAATGTATTACCCTGTTTTTCTCAAACACTGTAGTTGAAACTTCATTTTTAAAAACATTTTTTTCACTGCTTTAGCAAAGGGGAGAAAAAGCAAATTATTTTTTTTTGTGGTGGGGGGGGAAGGCATGCCTATTTTGGTGCCTCTAAAATAAATTGTTACGTTTAGGTCCGTTACCGTGAACGTATCACAATTCTTCGAGGGAACCATGAAAGCAGGCAAATCACACAAGTATATGGCTTCTATGATGAATGTTTAAGGAAATATGGAAATGCAAACGTTTGGAAATACTTTACAGACCTTTTTGATTACCTTCCTCTAACTGCCTTGGTGGATGGCCAGGTATGTTGAAGTTTGAAAGTTTAAATGTTACTAGTTGTAAAGGGAGCTATTAATACTGTATTCTGTCAGCTCTCAACTTTAAAGTAACCTCTTGCAGTCTTAATTGTTTGTGAGCTAAAATAAATAGGGTAAACAAATGGGATGAATTTCATATATCTCTCTTTCAGATTTTCTGTCTACATGGTGGTCTCTCTCCATCGATAGATACACTGGATCACATCAGAGCACTTGATCGCTTGCAGGAAGTTCCCCATGAGGTACTGAAAAATACATTATCTAAACTTGTGGTAGGACTCATGACTCAGCATACATCTTAATGTATATCTTAATGCACACGCAGGTTGAAAATGAAATTCAAAACAGCTTAGCAGTATGAAAGTGCCTCTCTTCCTGTATTAGTTTTCTGGAGAAAATTTGAGGGGCATGTTTTTGCCTAAAGTAAGAAACATCTCATTAATATGCCTAAAATCTCAAGTATCACTTAAGGATCTCGGAGGTGAGAACTGCTTCTATGCAGATTCTTTATTCAGATTAACTTCTTAGTAGTATTTCAGGAGTTATCTGCAATAGCTGTTGTAGTTGATAGGCATTTTCTTTTTTTTGTCTTAAAGAGACACTGCAGTAAGTTGTTCAGAGGGGTGTGTGTATGTGTGGTTTTTGATTATTTTCACATGCAATTTCTGAAATAACTTAAATTCTTACAGGGTCCAATGTGTGACTTGCTATGGTCAGATCCAGATGATCGTGGTGGCTGGGGAATTTCTCCTCGAGGTGCAGGTTATACATTTGGACAAGATATTTCAGAAACCTTTAACCATGCTAATGGCCTTACGTTGGTTTCAAGAGCTCATCAGTTGGTAATGGAGGTAAGTAGTGTAGCTATCTGTCAAACTCTTGGTTGTATAGTTGGTGCATTAATACCATATTCGGTATATCTGAGATCTGCATATAGGCTTCTGTGACAACATCTGATGATACAGCTGAGAATCTTCCAGAAACTCTATTTTTGGAACTATTGATGTGCTACTATAGGAGCTTCTCAATTTGGCACTGGAGCAGTGTGGTTTGGTGTTTTTTTGGTTTGTTTTTTTGCCTTCTTTCCCAAAGCTACAGTGACATTACAAAACAGAGTTTATTAGCAGATCTGGTGTTACATTTTTGTGTAGATAAAAGGGTTTTTAAACATTTATGTTGAGTCTCTTGTTAGGAAAATACACACAAATATGTGTGTCTTAAACACGTTTATCCTTTTTACTTTAGATATGTACTTTTTGTCCTTAGGCTCCAGTTACCTCTGGCAATTACTATTTTTAAATGTATATCTGGGTTCTGGTTTTGATGACACAGCTTAAGATTCAAAATGGGTTGTGTACTTCAGAATTGCTTTTTTTAACACCAGTGCAACAAAAAACCTTGTCTTTTTGAATGTGCTTAGCTTATGCTTACTAGTAAGAAGAAACATGCACAGGCCAAAACTTCCCCCCCCCCCCCTTCCCTTTTCCATTTCAATAAATGAAGACTTGTGTGGTGGTGGTGTTGTGTGTGGGTTTTTTTTTTTTTTTTAATGGGGCTACAGATATCAGTAAGGGTTTTGCACATAAAAAATCAGTTTTAGTAGTCAGGTCATTGCATGGGGTATAACAGTTTGGCTATCATAAATATCTTTTCTTATTTTATTTTTCTGTGCGTGTGCATGCACGCTCTCTCTCTCTCTCTCTGCAGGGGTACAACTGGTGCCATGATCGGAATGTAGTAACAATTTTCAGTGCTCCAAACTATTGTTACCGTTGTGGCAATCAGGCTGCAATTATGGAACTTGATGATACTCTAAAATACTCCTTGTAAGTATATTTAAAGATGAGATTCATGCTGCACGTGATTTTAAGACAGCTGTTTTAGCAAGCTACTATTTAATTATTGTGTTGAGGTGTGTTTTTTCCCTGTATACTTTCTGGAGGTGAAATAAATATAGAATTGTCAGGTTAGTCACATCTAAAATGTTACAGACCATCAAATATGTGGAACTGTTGTTGAAATCTTGTCTGTTGAATTCAAGTGAGACTCCTTATTTTGTTCTATATAACTGGAGCTTAGTGAAATTCTGTAGACATCTGAAGATTAATTTGTAAGTAGGAGAACCCCGTCATATCTGAGATAATGCCAGTCTAGGGCAAGAGACTCTTGGAATTCTTCCCATATGTTGGGATATGGGTGTGTGTGTGGTTGTTGTTTAGTTTTTTTGTGTTTTTGTTTGTTTTTGAAGGTAGGGCTTCTAGTTAATGACTTCAA
Source organism: Apteryx rowi (assembly GCF_003343035.1). Taxonomy (NCBI): domain Eukaryota; kingdom Metazoa; phylum Chordata; class Aves; order Apterygiformes; family Apterygidae; genus Apteryx; species Apteryx rowi. The sequence goes on along the minus strand of NW_020448307.1, from coordinate 3,682,287 downwards.
CAGGAGTTTTAGAGACTTGGTAATAAACAAGGGCACTGTGTAAATTGCCCCCTTTGACAACTACTGGAGACTTTAACTTTCTAAATGGATAGTAACATCTGTCCACTTCATCTGAGTCTTAAAGCCAAGATTAATTTCTTTCCAGTCCATAGTTCTTTGGTAGAAATCATAAAACTAGTTTAAAATATGGGGATCATAAATACCTACTAGCAGGAGAAGTGGAAGAAGTTGAACGCTTGTTCTAGAAAATTTTCTTTGAAAAAACTTTGACTTACACGTTTTAAGACCACTGCTACTATGATTCACATATAAAATATATCTGAATGTAAACAGGACTGTTACAGTTTCATTAATGTGTGCACTTTTTTCAGTTTGCAGTTTGATCCAGCACCACGTAGAGGTGAACCGCATGTTACTCGTCGCACCCCAGACTACTTCCTGTAAAGAGATTTTAGACCTGTACAGTATTGCCATGAACCATATGTTGACCTAAAGAAAATGGGAAGAGCAACAGTAACTCCAAAGTGTCAGAAAATATTTAACATTCAAACTTGTTTTCACATGGACCAAAAGACGTGCCATATTCAAATACAAAGCCTCTTGTCGTCAACAACTGTGACCACTTTAGAATGAACCAGTTCATTGCATGCTGAAGCAACATTGTTGGTCAAGAAACCAGTTTCTGGCATAGCGCTATTTGTAGTTACTTTTGCTTTCTCTGAGAGACTGCAAATAATAAGATGTAGACATTAACACCTCGTGAATACATTTAACTTTCCATTTAGCTATAGCTTTATTCAGCATGACTGTAGATAAGGATAGCAGCAAACAATCATTGAAGCTTAAAGAACATTTTTAAAATAAGTACCAAGGCCTCATATTTGTTCTGAAACTGTTTGTTTGTTTTATTTTCAGGGAATACTGTTTAATTTAATTGTATTGATTTTTTTTTCGTCTGCACTCAGTTCCCTTTCCCACTCTTTGCCCTACCATTTGTCCTTTGTAATGTCCAAGCATAGTGAATTACTTTGAACAGAACTGTTTTTTTCTGTAAAACAATGTTACTGCAGGAGAGAGCTGCAGTGTTTTTCATAATAAACTTGTGAACTAAGTATGGAAACATGTCAAATTCTAATTGCATCTTAGGTCAGCTCTGGTTTAATAAACTAGCACTTCACTTGATGAGTTTTATAAACCCATCAATTTCCACCTTAAATAACTAAAAATGGGGTGATTGAAGTATGCTGAAAAACCTCTGACTTTCTGAATTCTGTCCCAGGGAACTATCTGGTCATTTGGTATCAGTAAGGTGAGGACAGAGCTTGTTTATTACTGAAACGTTGCTTTGTTTTCCCTCTTGGTGCTCTACTGGAATATTCAAAAATAGAAGAATATAGGATAGCTTCATTGATTATCGAGGCTTTTTTGCAAGTGTAAAACTAAGTTTGAGTTATTTCCAATGTAGGTGCTAATACTTAAAAATCATTTTCTGAAAAACTAAGAATAAAACCAGTTTTCTAACTATTAAAGGAATAACTTGAAACTCAATAGTACATGTATTGCCCAAGCTTCCATTTTGAAAAATAATGATGTGTTTTATGTTAATTTCTGTTTAAAATTTCCTTTCTGCCTACCTACTTGTTTTATGATTTGAATCCAGATTTGATTATTTTATTTAAAACGGTGTAGAAATTCAAAAAGTATGCCTCTTTAAGGTTTATACTTTAAAATTCTATTTTATTGGGTATATCTTCAAGATTCACTGCCTGTCATTTTGATGGAAGGCTCTTGATATATTGTTTTCCTTTCAAGACTTTAACTAGTTGGGCACAATGTAGACTTTGCAACAAAACTGGAGGATGTTTTTTTTGTTTGTTTTGCTTACAGTGCTTAATTCTAAGGTAGAGTTATTTTGTATGTGTCTAACCTACAGCTTGAAAACATGGAGGCCTAATTGCAGGCACGGACACTTCTGGGGGCTTTCTTGCTTTTCTGCTGAAGGAACTGCTTCATTCTCTAATTTGTAATGAAGTCACTTCATTTTTCTAAGTGTCGCTTCCTCATTCCTTTTCTGAAAGTCTTGAGTGGTTACTTTTCTCTTCAGCAAAATTCTGACTTGCCCTGTAGGTTGGGTTCCAAATTATTTCTGCAGAGCACTTTGGTCTTCTAAAGCTTGATCTCTTACAGGAAGAAGTGCATACTAAAAATAGGTGCATTTGAGATGTCCTTTTTTTAGTAGATCAGGAACCTTGCTTTGATCACTGTCAAAAAAAAATTTCCTTTGCTGTAGAGAATAGTTCAGTCTCTAACTCTGCTTTGCTTTTGCTTGCCAGTTTCTGTATGCGTAAATATTTTTGTGGATAGAACTTTGTGCCTCAATTGACATCACTCCTTCAAGAGTAGTGACTTTGCCCTATCTTCTGTTTTCCTTGTTACTTCAATAGGTTTGACTCATCTTTTCCAGTGGGTCAGCATCTAAACATGTAGACAGTTAATTTGTTACATTTCTATGCTCAATGCAAGCAATTGTTAGCGAAGTTGGTGGAAATTGTGTTGAAAGTCAATCCAGTTTTTGCACTTTTCTTTTTCACGTAATTATGGTCTGATTGGCTGCTTGAAGATTTCATGGAGAATACTACACTGTGAACAAATTTTTACTCAGATGGAGATTGGTGACCAGCAGTCCTAACCATCCAAAAACATGTTTAGAAAATGGTGAAGGAACAGGTTTCTTCTTATTCAAGAGTAAAAAGAGACTTTGGGTAGTAGTATATTCCTTCAAGTAGAAATAATCACTGTCTTGTTTCTTGGTACCAGATTAATTAGAAGTACCCATCAGCAAAGCTTCGTCCCCTTTAAATTGATGTCATCCACTGCAGAGAAACCAGCATGTGTAGAGTTTGTACTTCTCTCCTAGAGATCCTTTGTTGGTGTTTTGATTAGTTTTCTTCACTACAAAGAATAGTAAATTCTATTAAAGGTGAATAGGAGTAGCTAGAAAGCCAGTATTTTGGTAGTTCAATAGTATTTTGTTTTTTTTAACAAAATGAAAATTAGAGGTAATTCCAGTTTTGAATGAGGAGGGCTAACATTTGGATTTATCAGAAAGCAGCTTTCCATGAAACTGGGTACTTTTCTACAAACCACTATAAACACTTCCAATTTCCTTGTTTCTCAGAATTTGGATATAATCAATAGATTTTGTTATTGGATAAGCAGGGGAGGTTTTTGAGCCTTCCATATTGCATTTTACTTAAATCACACTTGATGTCCTGTGATTTGGACACGTACCTAAATCTGCATGTCAGACTGAAGTAAATGCCCTTTACTTGTGGAGGCCAGCCCTTCTGAATTAAGGGGTCATTTAAGTTAAAAACAACAAAATATTAGTACATACACCCCCTCTATAGAAAAACATTCAATAATTTCCATTCTTGGAAAGAAAATTGGAAAGGATTTGAGATGTATGTATTTGCCTTTTTTTTTCCCTCCTCTGCATTTTTCTACACCTTTTTCTTCTGTCTGTTGTAAGACTATGAGCTGTTGCCTCCTTCACCTGCCTCCTATCTTCTCATTGTGTTCTGGCCAGCAGCCCTGACTTGCTTGGCTGCCACCGAATTGAAGTAAGCTGCCTTAGTATAACCTGTTCTGCAGAGCTCGTGAGAACTGGGTTGGCTGTTGCAACAGCACATGTTCCATCAGTGACTGACAAGGAGTGCTGCATATGTAGCTATACATTTTCTGCAAGGTAAATCAATGCATATGTTTGTCAGTTCATGCTAGTGATTGCTTCCAGCTGCTGACATTTGCACACAAGTTGTCATTGCTGTGAATGTTTTGGCAGCATTACCTATTCTAGGTCTAACAATACTTCTGGAAGGATTCTTGACGCGCAGGCAGGTGAAAATGAACAGAGCTAGTTAACTTGTTACTCCATGTCTGTCTGATAACAGGATAAATTCTGCCTTGGGAAGAAGGTGATGAGTGTACATATTGCTGATGAAAGCTTTCGCATTTCATCTGACTATATTTCAGTCTGGTTACTGTCAAAGTCCATCTGAAAATGTTAGGCAGGTATATATGACTTCTGACAGTTGCTGATATCTGCTAGTCTATGCTTCCAAGTTTTTAAAAAACTTGGTACTTTTAAAAAATAGTAGTAAATTTTGAAACGCTGAAAACTAGTTTCATAAAGTAATTGTGTGGTAAGACCATGGGACTAATTGCTCTGGCAATTAGAAATTCAGCCTCAATCATAAAAGCAAAGGGTTTCGTCATGTAAAATACAAAAATAAAACTAATACACAGGTGTTTTTTATTTTTGGCATTTTCATCATAGTTCAGTAAATAGGCCACAACTCTTCCTGTAACAGTAACGTGTTTTGAGTGTTAATAGTAAGGAAATAAAAGACTAGATGGTGGTGGAGGGGAAACAGGAATGTAAGGAGCAGGACAGGGCTGCAGGATAAATGTACTTGCTCATTCTGGAAAAATGATCTGTAAAAAGAGGCAAGTGTGATAAAATGATAAATTTCAGATTAACTGCTGCTCCAAATTAATTAATTGAAGGTATTGTTCCACTCTCACTAACTAGTTCCTTATACACCTGTCACACTCCTTATCATTTACTCTTTAATTGCTTATTGCTTTATCTATATGCTAAGTACTCATGGAATCTCAAGATACATGTTAGTTTGCTTTTTTCCAGTCTGTACAAATACAGCTTTTAAATTACCATCTCTAAAATATTGCAGGTGTCTTGCACAGACCTACAGTCTGTGTAACTGCTTAGCAATGACATACTTGTTTTTATATGACTGTACAGCTATGTAATTAGACTTATATGTTAGGCCTGCATAGGTTGAAGCAAACCTACATCACAGAATGTCTTTTCAGCATTCCATGTATTTTGCAACCATATGCCTGGCTTACATGAGTTTAGATTTTGGAACAAAATGCTTGCAAGCAATGAATTATAAAGTCTCGTGGAATGTGTGGGCTGTTTGCTAAAGTGATCATTACATAGAATATTGGTTCTCTGCAAGTTTCAGGAGAAAATTGTTTGGAAGCAGATTAAGTGTTAAGTAAAAATTACAGTGGACTGTGTAGAAGTATCTTTCAGTACATGTGAATATGCTTTAAAAAAAAAAAAAAAAAAAAGCCCTGCAGAGTAAGCAGTTCATGACTTGGCCTACTGTGGTTTTTTAAAATGTTATTTTGGTGCTCTAATTCATTTGGCTGTACTCCTTTTGGATGAGAATGAAGGCAAGTTGCTCTCTTGAGCAAGGGAGCAGAGTTCTTTGGCATATATTCAGGAAGAAAAGGCTGAAACAACACTTCTGGTTTTAAACTAAGCAGTGCTTCATGTTTCAGCCTTTAAAAACCTGTACTATAGCTTAAAAGCATCATTATTTCAGATGGGTTGAACTACAGCTCCTGATCTCGTAATTATTGTATGGTAAATGGAACTGCTTTTGGATGAAGATTAAACTGATGGCCTTATCACATAGTACCCAAATCTTATATATGCGTAATTAGCCAACATAGGGGAAAATAAATAAAATAAAATTGGCTGTTAGTTAGCTTTTAGAATAGGAGAGTACTGTAGCACTGCAACAGGTTAAATAGAGAGGTCATGAAACATCTGTCCTTGAAGTCTTCAAAACTGGGCTAGACAAAGCCACAGCTGAGCCAGTATTGGTGCTATTTCAGGTGAGAGATTGGGCTAAATGACCTCCTGAGGTCTCTTCCATCCAACACTTCTGTGATAAAACAACATCTTACTGGGTTATAGTACACTTGAATTAACATGCAGTCTTATTCTGTTAGCTTGCTAATCAAACTGTGAAGCTGTCAAGACTTTTTGGGGGGGTTTTGTTTTGCAAAACCAAAACGGGGGGGGAAAAAAAGTCCCAGTAACTTCATATCAATTTCAGTCCATTTTTGCTGATTTTGCCAGTGATTGCATCATGCCAATTTATGCTGCTTTAGAACTTGTGAGAAAGGAGCAGCAGCACAATTAGAGGTGAATATCCCTGATGAAAACTTGCGGGCAAGTGCTTTTGATGAGGTAAGTATAGATTTTTGCAGATATCTGTGTCATTGCATAAGGTTTTATAAATCAAATTAAACCTTTGCTATTTGGTCCTGTCACTTACTTTTGCACATGTCTTCCTCATCTGACTTTCCTCAAACTGAACTGTTTTTATATAAAGTGTCTTCTGGATTATGCATTTAAATACAAAGTGCTGAACTGTCAAATGGGAATGTACTGTTTAAACTGGTAATCTCATGATCAATTGGGCTGAAAGGCATTGGCATGGCTCCCAACTGCCTTTATTTTTCAGGCAGTTGGGGGGGAAGAAAAAACTTAAAGTTTTCCATCAAAAAAAATTATTTACTGGAGCTGTCAATGTAAGAATGGACACTGACATGTTCTCTTCTGTTTACTTTTTTTTAGTATGCTTTGTACCTTTGTTCATTTGACAGTTGAAGTTCTCTGAGTTTGTTCATGATTAATTTCTTGGAAGTTATTTGCACATTGTACATGGGCCCTTTTGAATTCCCTGTCTAAAGGAAAGAACAGCATCTTTGCTAAGGAAGCTCAAGTCCTTCAGTTTCTTTTTATTTCTTTGGAGACCTTGGATTTTTTTAGGAGGTCTTGTAGCTTTCCGTTTATCCCATTTCATTTACTTTTTAAAAAATTCTATGCTAACTTTAAAGGAAGTCTGATAGTGGAAGAAACAACTCCAGACACTAGAATTTGCCTTCTCTTTAAAAATAATACCTAAAGTATACACTAAGTGTGGTTTTTGCAGAGGGAATCTCATTGCTGTAATTTGAATGCTGTCAGCATTTTCTAAGCGCTTAATCACAGAATCACAGAATCGCTGAGGTTGGAAGGGACCTCTGGAGATCATCTAGTCCAACCCCCCTGCTCAAGCAGGGTCACCTAGAGCACATTGCACAGGATTGCATCCAGGCGCGTTTTGAATATCTCCAGAGAAGGAGACTCCACCACCTCTCGGGGCAACCTGTTCCAGTGCTCTGTCACCCTCACAGTGAAAAAGTTTTTCCTCATGTTCAGATACTTTCCTCAAAGTACTTGTGAAGTCTCTGGTCTGGGAAGGTAAGTAGTTTTGCTCCAAGGATTCTCCTTGGAACAGCTAGTGCTCCCACTATTCTGTGCTCCCATATATAATACTCTGACTTGGGGAATAGCATAAATTCTCAAAAACTTGGAACCTGGTTACTCAAGTGATAGCATGTTCTGCTATGAGAAACACAAAAGGTTTCCAGACTGGTTCACAAGGTACTTCACGAAGGTGCCTAGTCTGGAGCTGCTGCTGGTTGCAAGCAGTGGTGACTGGTGGGGGGCTGGAAGAGTGCTGTATGAAGGGCTGCTGTGGTAGCCAGTCTGTGCTTGAGCCCGTTTGCCATCAGCTTCCTCCCTTTCCCCCACTGTGTTTGCCCCCAGGGAATGGGAATATAGCCTGCTGCTTTTAAAGCAGTAAAGAAGGCGCCTCACTTGTGTTGGATTCTGTCTTTGTTACTTCCCCATTTCAAAAAAAGGCTGAGGATGGAGTCTGTGTTTTGCCTGTTTCTAAGCTTCTGTATTTACTTTTCTACCTTTAGTTCAGTCACCTCAAAATTTCAGCTTTGGGTTCTGGACTGACACTTTCACTGGAGCCCCTTTTAAAAATGTTGTGAATTAGCCTGACAGCATGTTTATTCCTGATGACTTTGAAATACCAAAGTGTCTGCTATTTATTGTCCATGGCATCTATATCAGCCCAGAATCTTGCTTTTCAAACTTTGAGCAGTTCTCAGGCTGAACAACAGTGCCATGTAACCCTAGAAAGCCAACCTAATTTCATTAATATCACAATAGGTTATCAAGAATATTCACAATTTTATAAATTGCCAATTAGAGTAATTCTCAAGTTCATATAAAGCAAGTCTGTCTGTATTTTTACTCAGTTCATAGAATGAATAGTGGCAATATTCTAGCATTTCTTCATGGAAGACTTCCCTGTGTTTGCAGCAGTTTCTTACTGACAGCCCCTTATGTTCATTATGTTCATGTGCTATTCCATCTCAAAGATGACTCAAAAAATCACTGCATCGGAAATGAGAACCCAGAAACAAGGCATGGATTTTAGTAGCGGGAGTTCCTCTGAAATGCAGTGTGCCCTCTTTGAAGCGACACTCCAGACCTGCCAGAGCACTGCAGAGGGGTGACTGCAATCCAGGTGCTGACAAAGGCGCTTCCATCAGTGGTACAGGCGAGGGGGAGAGCAGGGTGGCTGGAGCTGCCGGGGTTTCTAATGCTCCTTCCTGCACCTTTGCCAAATCCTCCTCCGTCGGGAATGAGGCCTGGCACCATCTCGTGGCTGAACTTCATATCAGGCAGCTGCTCTTCTGCCTTGGTGCTCCTTCCCTGTGCCCTTCTTGGGGGTATTGAGGAAGGTCATAATGTTTCCTCTCTGCAGAAAAGCTAGGGGAGAGGTAGTGGGAAGGTCTGTTAATACAGGTTGAGCCTGGGAAAGTCACAAATGCTGCATTTGCCCCTCTGTCAAAAGTATGCTGTGACTTAAAAGAATTGGGGAGCTGCTCTGGGGCCAGCAGGGCTTAGATACAGATATAATTGCTACACTTCTATGCTACTCCGTGTAATTTCGGTACCCTATTGCTAAATGGACGCTTGGAGCAGATAACTTTAACACAGTAGCATCTTCCTCAGTACTTATGGCAGCCATAACTACTACAGGATATGAGTTTGACTCATTCTGTGCAGTCCAAATTATTTCAATGGATGCTAGGGCAAAAATGGAACCAAAATCAGTATGTTTAAGTATCTGAAGGTGCAGTGAGTATGAGGTTAGCAAGATGCTGCAGGTATCTTTAATATAGGTTTGTTTCTGTATTTCACCAATTGCTTTCTATCTTTATTTTTCTATACTTATATACAGTCTTCTACATCTTGAATCCCTGTAGTATACAAGGGGGAGAATATAAGTGGTGGTGGAGAAACAGAAGCTGATAAAGAAGAAAACAGTTGATGTCTGCTTGACATGATTTAGTTATTATGAATTTTGTCTATCATTGTCAATCAGACTCTCATCTAAAAAGTGGACTCCATCTCCCTCCATATCCAATGTCTTGCACTGCTCTGGTACAATTTGGATGAAAAGCATTGCATTCTTCTTAAGATGTACTGTAATACAGGTTTTGATGCAGTGGAAACACTTCTAGAGTGTTCTAGAATTGTAGTGGGGGCACGAATTTTTTGTTTTACTATGTTGTTGCAAGGTTGCTTTAAACAGTGGTATGCGTCTTTGGGCCTCAGCAATCTCTTTCTACCATATATCTCAGATAAATAATGGTGATGTTTTCTGTTTTTACAGTGAACCAGTCAGTTCTCTTTTTTTCTTGCCTTGTTGATATGCCTGCTTGTTTTCAAAAACATTCCCCTTTTTCATTCTTGAAAAGGGAGCATTTTTGCTGCAAGTTCCATCTCCCCTGTGTGTAGATTAGGTTCATGTTTAGCTTCAACAGTCAGACCTTCTCCCTTGCTTTCTAGCAAATTACACCTAGCTATCTATGCTAGAACAACTGTGCTCTCGGGACCCTTGAGTTCAGTCCTTGCAGGCCTGCCTTATCTTCAGTTCAGGACTTCATGAGCTTGTTATCGATGGAACAAGGCTGAGATCTTTCAAGCTTGGTTCTCGGGCTTTGACAATCCTGTGGCATACTTTCAATATTAAAAAATATTCAATCTTTTTACAATGTGTGATCTCCATAGACTGTGGATTGCCAACAAAAACACAGTTTCTCTGCCTGTAAAAATGGAGTTGGGGGCACAGTCTTCTACCTAAGAGGCAAGAGAAATAGCCAGGAATAGAATCCAGCTTTTGGGAGCAAATCCAGTGCTCTCCCCACGAGGCTGCACTCAGTCTCTAATGCCATGTTCAATGTGTTGGTGAAAATTCCCTTCCCCCTACAGCTGTGCAGCTATTCAGCTGGCTTCTGCCCGCAGCCCAGTGATGCTGCAAGTATGTAGGTCAGTGCTCTTCTGGATCTGATAAGTGTTAAATCAAGCTTATGCTCATCTTGGTTGCTCCAGTCTTTTCAGGTATTTGCATTAGAGTTAAGCTTCCCTCATCATCCTTCCTCCTCTGGATTCTCTGTGGTAAAAGGCCCTTAATTTTAAGCTATCTGTGGCTGATATGGAGCAAGATTATCTATGGCTCAGAATGGCAAATATTAGGTTCAGGATTATTTGCATTGGGAAGATTACCTATGCATGTAACAACTGAAATTGGTAACCCATCTTCTGAAAAATCTTGTTCTTTGCCTTGCAGCTTTAGTGAAGGATGGGTCTTTTTGTGTTATTAATATTGACTTTGGCTATCAGCTCTGCAGCAGCTTCTTTTTCATGGCAAAGATAACAAGCATCTAGACTAGCTTGGGAGATTCATCATGAGATATGTAGGGCACAGTGGGAGGCAGCTGTCAGTGTGATTATAATATATCTATGACAATCTTATGCCACTTTTACAGTGTTGTTTTTGTTAACTTCTAAAGATGTAACAGAGAAAATACTGTCCACAGTGGATTTTGAGTTTTGCTGTTGAATTAGAACAACCATATCAAATATAAAGCTCGTCACCCGTGTCACTCTAAATTTGTAACTCATAGACTGTAAGTAAGCATGGAATTTAGGTTTCTGCCTGCTCCTAGATTTACTTAGATTTCTCTTAAGTAGAGAGCAAAAACCATTCTCTGCTGAGTCGATTCCCAGTCTGAGAGTGAGCTTGTAGTTACTGATCACAAGCCAAATCAGAAACCTTGATCTTTGGCAGCATCAGGAAAAGGCATTTAGGAGTATTGCTTTTGCAGATATGTTGCCCACAGACCACCTCCTGTCATCTGATCCTCTTAGCCAAGTAGTTTTAATCTAAATAAAGAAGAACATGCAAGGGAAATAAAGGTAGTGTTATTTTTAATGAAGTGAATGTAGTTCTCAGCATTGCTGTACAAGATGGAGTGACTGAAGAGGAAAGAGGTAAATATGATGGTATAATCAAAAGGTCACATGGGGTTTAGATTGGAGGCTTCCTGGTTTTGGATAATTAGGTCCTAATGAATTGTTAACAGTTTGTCTAGTCACTAACACCAGGATCTCAAGGAGCCTTTGCTAGTATCAAAAGTCTCCTATATAAATATCACCAGACATTTTCAGATGCTCAGTCAGCTGGTAAGAAGTGTGTTTCACAGAAGCATAGAATAATTTAGGTCAAAAGGGACCACTGGAGGTTCTCTGGACCAAGCTCTTGCTCAAAGCAGGGCTAACTCTGAATTTAGATCCATCTTGAAAGTTAGATCAGGTTGCTCAGAGTCATCTTCAAGTGCCCCATAACTAATGAGCTGCTCAGCATCCTGAAGCCTGTAATACAAGTTTCTCAAAATAGGCAGTCTTCTCTAATAGTTCTTTGGAATTTATCAAAAACCCTATTTAAATGATATGACACAATGTAGAATAGCCCCATTGTCATCTGAGCTCTAAGAGGTTCTTCCTGGTTGAGAATCCCTGCTCCTGAGTCCCATCTCTGGAGAGGCAGCCCTAGCCAGCAGGCTTCAAGGAACACTACCAGGGTGCTCTGTGTAAAGTGAACCTGCTCCTGGTTTTGCATTAAATACTTCTAATATTTGCATTCTTGCTGGTTTTGTCACTGGTGAATGTAGAAAACTAAAGGTTAAATCCCTTGTTAATTTATACAAAGCTGCACACCTCGAAGAAAGGAAAGAAGACTCAGTATCTTAGTGGCTGGGCTGCTACCCTGGGCGGTGGACTCAAGTCCACACTCCAAAATGAGCAAAGCAAGCTCTCGAACTGAGAGTTTCTAAATTCCCGGAAAATTCTTTAGTTTATTAGTTTAGGTGTTTTCTGGTGGCTATTGCTGTTATTTAATTAAAGCGTGGCATGTAGCCTGGCAAGCTGTGACTTAGGGTATATTTGTGCTCCGCAGTGCAACACTGCCCTGGAGATACCAATCTGCTTACAGGCAGACTGGATATGTATACACTGCAGTGCTGCAAAAGCATACTCATGTTCTAAGAACGTCAATAAAGATTTGGAGTAAAGCAAACTGTCCCAAACATAGGTTTAACCACGTAAGTATCTTGACTACTTAAAAGCCACTTTGCCACGGACAGCTGAGGCATGGTGCGGCATTAATATGGTGTGAGACAGCACAGTGCTGCGCCCAGTATAACCAATACAGTTACCTTAGCCAGGTCCTCCCGTCTGCCTTCCCTGCGGAGTGGAAAAGCTTCAGCTCTCTCTTCTCAAAACCTGATGTCTGTGACTGTCTGGCACACACTCCTCCCTTGCCCTTTAGAAAAGTCTTACCTGGGCAGGGGCGCGCAGCTCAGGGTGAGCGTTGTGCTAGTGCAGCGCTGGCTGTGCTGCTTTGACGTGGCTCCTAGCTCTTAGCCCTCTTTCTGCACAGCTTCAGTCGCTGCAGATCCTTTAACGGGCTCCGTGGCTTGCTGTGCATTTTTTTTTTTTTTTTTTTAGCTAAAAGGCCTTGGGCTGCTTCACTAAGTAGCCACCGAAGATCGTATTTCTTGGCTTTTACGGGTGAAATGCTATCATGAATACCAGAGCTAACCTTACATAATTCATGACTTCAAATTACCCCCGCTGAGGTGTTTATACCCTGCGTTTTTTCAACCTTCTGATTACGAAACTCCAGTAGAAGGAAAATAGCCCAAGAGGGGGGGGAGGTTAGGACGATTCAGGATCACCCCGAGTCACTGTTTTTAAGTCCAGCA
>NW_020448307.1:3585804-3668707 GCF_003343035.1 Apteryx rowi | reverse complement strand
CCGGCCCGGCCTGGCCTGGCGAGGGCGGAGGCGGCCGCGGTCGCGGTGCTCCCGGGGGCCGCCGCGGGGCCGTGCCGTGCCGTGAGCCCTCCCCTTCCCTTCCCCCCGCCCCGGGGCTGGGGGGCCCGGGAGCCTTCAAGGAAGAGGGGGGTTGTGCGGGGGAGCGGCGCCTCCGGGCCTGCCCCCTCCCCGGCCGCGCAGGTGCCCCCTTCCTCCTCACCTGCGGCCTCTCGGGCACCTCCGGGCGCCCCGGGCCCGCCTCGTGGCAAGAGGAGGCTCGTTTTCGCAGCTAAAATGCGAGCGGAGCGTCTCCCGTGTGGCTTTAGTCGATAGATGCGGCCTTTCACCCCGTGGCACGGAGGGGTGGAGGGGGAAGGACCGGGCACGCATCCTGAATAGCTTTGCAAGGCATAAAGTTGCCCAGTAGCGCTGTGGTAGACGGCCGAGCTCTGCGTTTCAGGCTTGTGCATGCAAATTACCGTTGTAATTGGGGTTTGTCTTTTTGACCAACTCCCAACGTGCTTTGATGTTGTCAGATACAGCTTTGGGGACTGGTCTGCTTAGTCACCCTATTGTGTTGCTATCCATGGCCTGTCTGTTTCCAGAGTTGTATTGCAGTTCACTAAAAAGGACTGTTTTCTTCCAGGAGTCTGAGCTCTGTGGGAAGAAATAACAAAATTTAGATACAGCCTTACCTTTATCAGTAAAAAAAGCAATAGATTAGCATCATTCTACCTGATTCAGGTTCCTAACAAGGGTCTTAATGCAAATATTCATGTAGGGGTTAAACTTGCTAAGATAGCATCCCTGTCTTACTGGCTCAGTTGTGCTTGTGGCGTCTAGGATTACATAATGCTGCACAAGAAAGCTGGTATATCAAGCTAGATTTGTTCTTGAGTGCTCTCGGTCTGCCACTGCAAGAACAGATATGTTAAATCTGAAATGTGCACTTAAATTTCTTTTTCAGAGCATTCTTCAAGCTGCAAACTCAGGACTCTGTTTTAATCCTAATTTTATTTGTGTGTGTACATATATATAATACATATATATTTATATATATGTGTGTGTGTGTATATATATACATACATATATATATCTGGAACAATCGTGACTGTGTTCCTTCAAAACACACATCTTAATTAGAAGTAGCACTGTCATATAAGGTTACATTGCTGTATAAACATTAGCTAGCTACTGGCTCTGCCAAATGGAAATTAAAGCAATGAGGACTTCAAGCTGGTGTGAGCTGCTTAATAACGTATGTTGGCTGGCCTCCATTGGCCTTGGTTTGTTGCAGTACCGTCCAGCTCAGCAGTATTGAGGAGCTGCAGAAGGCACTCAAAAGGGGATAATGTGAGTTAGCTGGAAGGGATGCAGCTTACTTCAGTTTCAGTAGTTCAGGTTACCACTTTAAGGAACTAGCATGTATAGATCTTCAGCTTGGCAGGGGAAGAACATGTGAAAATGATAATTCTTTGTCCCTGCAAAGTGACTTGTAGGCTATATCTATAAATGTATGTTTTAGAGATTTTTTTAAACAAGTAACTTGCAAAAAAACTAAACTACTGCAATGCTCTGCTGCTAAGAAGTATTTTGAATGGTAGCAGAATGCATTATAACATGCATCCTAGTAGTCTGTCTAATCTGATTTATAAAATTTTTTGCAACCACTCTTGTTCGTCGTACACCCTTTATATCCACAGTTGATTCAAGTGTGGTGATACCCAATTAGGCTTCTATGTGTAGCTTCAGGCAGAAGCTGTAACCTAGTGACTACTGTATCAAGTCCATTAGTTCTGTTTTTGAGTTGTTGAATATCTGGGAAGATGCATTTCAGTAAAACTTAATTACTGTTTTACTGATGGCATAATCTTTAAAGTCTGCTGCTCTTTGTGTTGTAGCTCTTATCACAGTTTGTTCCAAAAACTTTGTTAAAATACTTACTCATCTTAATATTTCTTAATACCAACAAGGTGTTGATGTAATTTCCTACTTTGTATGAGTAGTATAAAGTGCTGAAAGCTTTCCTCATAGTGGTATATTGTGTGAGTTTTTTTGGTGTTTTTTTGTTTTTAATCTCTTCAGAAAGTCAAACACTTTTCTGAAGGAGAATTGTTCGATCCTGAATAACTGGTCAGTTGATCCTGCTTTGAGTGGGGGCATAGGGGGTCTAGCCCATCTCTAGCGATCCCTTCCAACATCAAGTATTCTGTGATTTGGTTCCAGGACCTAGAATTTGAAAACTGCTTTTTGGATCTGACTTCAGCTGAGTAGTTATGATGAGTACCAATTGTTTGGATTTGAAAACAAGCAGTGTTTTGGAAGTATTTGTGTCATCTTAATTCAAGAGAAGGATAGCTCTAGTGTTGGACCGCAAAAATATAAGCGTTATTGACGCTAATCAGTTTTATGGCTCTCTTATGCTTTTAAATTTGAGAGTTTTTTTTTAATGGGTGTTTTTTCTATTAATTTCTTAAACATCAGGATTAGTGAATTTAGCCCTGTTGATCCAAACAGTGAATAGTCTGAGCATGCGTGGGTGACAGTGGACTATTTGCTGTAAGTAAGAAGCAATATAAATAATAAAGGTAACTTGCAACTTTGAGGCAGATAAACTTTGCATTGTAATGTGCCTGCAGAACATTGTGTGAAAATAACTGTCCTTCTCTTGCAGATGCCTTCAATTAAACTGCAGAGTTCAGATGGAGAAATTTTTGAAGTTGATGTTGAAATTGCAAAGCAGTCTGTAACTATAAAGACTATGCTGGAAGGTAAGAGTGTGAAGCCGTGAGGATCACTAGCTCCTGCTGAGGTAGCAGTGTATTTGGGAGGCCTCTCGGGCAGGAATTCTGACAAAAGACGACAAACTAATACTGCGCTGAATTGAATTCTGAGGCTTATGAAATAGCTTACTATCTCACATCAAAACAGTTGGAACAATTGCTGTTGTAGCTTAGA
This sequence comes from Apteryx rowi, assembly GCF_003343035.1. Lineage (NCBI taxonomy): Eukaryota > Metazoa > Chordata > Aves > Apterygiformes > Apterygidae > Apteryx > Apteryx rowi. Next base: position 3,665,749 of record NW_020448307.1, on the reverse strand, counting down.
CTATATTTTGAGTGAATGTGCTCTCTCATAAAAAGCTTAAAGTTCATTTGCCTTGATAAGTGCAATTATAGGGAGGCTAGTAAAATGTAAATCCCCATTGTTTTGCTTACAGCCTGCTTCAATTCTGTGAAAGTTAAGCAAACTGAGCATCTAGTATATACTAACACTTATTTAAAAATACAAACCAGTCCTATTGTTTAAATATCTTAAGTGGAATGGGGAGTCATAAACTAATGCAATCAATAAGGAACTGAAGTGAAACCAGTATTGTGAATTTATGGAAGCAGTTAAATTTGGGGTAAATACTTAGTGCTGATCTCTCACTGACATAAATTTGAGACAAAAGAACTTGTGGCGGGGGAGGGGAAATCCGCCAGATGGCTGGGATACAGAGCAAACTGTGTCTAATCTGTCTAGTGCAAATCCTCATTGTTTACTGTTTGTTCAGTTTTTGTGTGTATTCATGCATTAACTTACAAAAAAATCTTCCTGTAGATGTACTAAAGTGTAAATCTTTGAGGCTGATTGGGAGACCTGATACATTAGAATAATAATAAAAATAAGGTTGAAGTACTCCATCAATCTAATATTTTCATTCTGTACCAGCACTTAAGACCTTGATTATTAAGATGCTGTTGAACATAACCAGTAAAATACAGGTAATATGAACAGGAAGCAGAGCAATCAGTTGGAATACATTACAGGGTATAGCTCCTTTTGGTTTTCTCTTGGAGAAGCTGTGGCCCTGGTAGTGTTTAGTGGCACGCAGGTGTCCATGAAAGGGAGGTTGCACGTGGTAAGATGTTGTAAGCCAGGAACCAAAAGAGCAGTGTGACCTGTGTCTCGACTGGCCTTCTACTGGTGTGAGCAAGAGCCAATGTACTAGTACAGATAACGTACTTTGGGGTACGGCTGGTTATGCATCATCAGTTAACAAATAAACATTGTTTTTTATATTGGATGCAACAGCCAAAAGGGGCAGAGTTGAAAGGTGGATTTGCATCAAGCATCATGACATCACCAATAAACTCAGTTTTCTGATAAAAGATGAAATTGCTCTTTTGGAGGGGGTGGGGAAGAATTGAGCATATAGTTGACTAAAGCTGAGGCATTGCTTGAATTATTTCCCCAGACCGCCACTTCTTACACTGGTGTCTGCAACTACATTCAAAGTATCCATTTGAAGTTTCCAGTAATCAGTGATGTATGCGGTACCCTTTAATGTCAGTATTTTAATCTTTGAGCCTTTGAAATTAGTTATTCCAAACAAAAAGTAATACTAATTAATATTCCCCTAATGACAACAGTAGTGTACTTCTGTATTTAGGCAAGTCAATGCCCTTTTAATTGTTGTGCACAAATATGATCGGTCGTGATCATGTGACAGTTGTTTTTAAGAATTACGTTCCCTGGTGATGTAAGATTGGCTCATCTGTGTATAATGAGTGCAGGTCTGTTGTGTAGTTATTCAGTTTCATAACTGATACAGCTTGCTAATCTAGGACAGTTAGGATGTTATCCAATGACTAGCACTTATGTGAAAAAACTTGTGTGTTCCTGCTCCAGGATAGCTACTGTGCTATTTATTCTGTGTTTTGAATCTAAATCTTAGTTTTTAAGTTTGTTTCTCCTTTCAAGTTTTGACTTTGACTTCTCAATCACGTCAAGAGGGCAAACTGACAAAGTTTATTCAACTTTTGTCTTGAGCATGCTGATGGGCTTTTAAAATGGAAGTTATCAAAGCTTTGCTTTCTAAGTGCTTTTTTTTCACTGTTTTGCTGCCTTAGCATGCAAACTTATGTGGCTGGTAATACTCAGTACAGATGCTTTAGAGGCCAGATAATTGGCATCTTTATGGCTACAGTACTTACTGCTTCTGCAGAGGACAAAACATTGTTTTTAACACAGTGGCTCTAAGTGCTTATTTAATAATAAATTGAATGGGAGGTCTCATTTGGAACACTTGGTTTTAACTTGTGGCTTGGACTCTTGAAAGTGGTAAAAATATATAAATATTTGCCTTCTAGTTCTTCAACGTATTCCATTCCCAGAACATGAAACTAGCAAGTTCTACTTTAACAAGCAACCGACTGCTTAACAGATTGATACTCAAAGTATATCAGCATCTTATTTAATTGAGTAGCTTTATTAGCTATTTAATCTAAACTTGGTATAGCCTAGTATGTGTAATGCAGCCATGGCACTACACTCATGTAGGCTTTCTTAAAGATTCTGACTTCACCGGTCAAGAGATCCTTTGCTATAATCCATTTGGTCTCAGTATAGTCGCTCACTGTGGTGCAGCATTAGTGAAGCAGCCCAGCTTGGAGAAAGTAAATGGTTTAGCCTGTCAGTTCCTTAATCATCTTTCCATTTTTCAGATTTGGGAATGGATGATGAAGGTGATGATGACCCAGTCCCTCTTCCAAATGTTAATGCCGCTATTTTAAAAAAGGTAAGATGCTGAAAGTGGTAGCTTAGTTCCACGTTTCCATTACTGCCATACAAATGTCAGAGTTACTGTTAAGGCATATTAGTATTTCATGGTATTAAAGCACCAATTTTAATTGGATTCTGTGAATTGAGGTGGCTGTTCATGAGGTCTGAATATTAGGAGAAAAGATCAAGGGACAGACAGTGGTGAAAGTCACTGGCACTAAATATACTGTGCAGGTGCCATGCTTGTGCTGCAGTTACAGTGCTTAAGAGACAGCACATGCTTGGTTGTGTTAAATTTAATAATAGACCATGATTGTTGTTTGGTCAAATGAGAAAAGCAAGAACAAGTATATTGTTCTCTTCTGAGATGCTTTTTGCTCTGTAGGAGAAAGCTTTGAGCCAAGGTAAATGCTGAAATGAATTGGGGTAAGTACAGGGTTAGGAATTATTTTCTAGTGAAAATGTGCATAAATAACTCAACTTCTGAAGTCATGGCTTGGTTAGGCAGAATGGAACAGGATTTTACTTGGAGCTGATCCTTTCTCCTTTTAATTATCAGGATGATGAGACAATGTAAAAATAAATACAATTTAAGTAACTTGGAAATGTACAAAGTTTTGTCAGGTGACCTTTGTGCTGGGGTGAACGTGTCTTGCTGATGACTGGTACCACTCTGTGCTCTTCCCACATGTAATATTCTGCTTAACAAGAATTACTTGTTTCTTGTTCTGCAAACAGTTTCAACACTTCAGAATGAGGTTTAAGCTTCATTTGTACGGTCTTATGTGTGCTAGCACAGGATCTTCACACCAGCAGCTACCTTTAAGATCCGAAGTATTTAACTAGCTGCTGTCTCAAATGGGATTCTTAAAGGCTGTTGCATTCCAGTATTGGGACTTGACTCTCCTAAGACCAAAAAAAAAAAAAGATAATGGAGCATGCTAGTACATCACTTCTGTAATATTAAGCTAGAGAAAAAGGTGTAGTTTTTCTAAAAATGAAGCTGTATTTGGGTGTTAATGGTAGAATCTCTTGGATGAAACTTTAAATATCAAAATCACAATTAGGTGATTCAGTGGTGCACCCATCACAAAGATGATCCACCTCCTCCTGAGGATGATGAGAACAAAGAAAAAAGAACAGATGACATCCCTGTGTGGGATCAAGAATTTCTGAAAGTAGACCAAGGAACGCTTTTTGAACTTATCCTGGTAAGTATGTTCAAGAGGCATAAAGACTATATCTGCCCTCCGCTTGTGCACTTTAGTCGTTAATACTCTTTGAACGGTTTCTTATCAGGAGGATGTAGGGGGCAAGTAGTTTTGATAACTTCCGTTTGACAGTTCGGAGTGAAATTGTCGAAGATGTTGTAATGTCTGTTGACTTAAACAAGTATACATTAATGCTTAGCATTACCTACCAATTGTCATACTTTTCTGAACCTGGGACCCTGCAGCTGTCGTTTTTTTCCCCTCCCCTCCTCTTCTGGCTTTTAAGTCTTAGTTGGGCACTACTTTTACTTGAAACTGAGTTCTTTAATGGAGATCTGAATATAAATTTAAAAGTCTAGCTTTGATTTTTAAAATGTCCACATTCTGTAGTACTGTGACTGTATATTACTTAGCTAGTTGACAGCACTTAAGATCTTGGGTGTTTGCAGGACTCTGAAATCCCTTTCTAAAAGGGGGTCTTTCACGATACAAACAACTCATTTTCTGTTTGGCAAGAAGCTTTAGGTACCTTTTATTTCAAAGTTATAGTGAGAAGTTTATCAAAGTGGAGATAGTCTGCTCACAGTTTACAGCATTCTACAGTTTCAGTGTAAGCATAACTTTGGGGAATATATCCAACATTGCTATGAAGCCTTTAAATTTGGAAAGTCTTTTTTTTTTTTTTTTTTTTTTTTTTTTTCTTCTTCTTTCTCCAGGCTGCAAATTACTTGGACATCAAAGGTTTGCTTGATGTCACATGCAAGACAGTTGCAAACATGATCAAGGGGAAGACTCCAGAAGAAATTCGCAAGACGTTCAATATTAAGAATGACTTCACTGAAGAGGAAGAAGCACAGGTACTTGATCATCTGTATTTAATTATAATTTAGCTGGTTCACATAGTGAAGAAATAGTTCCAGCATTCAATAGTGAAACATCTCTCATTCTTTCCAGATAGAACTAGGGTCTTAATTTTCATGCTGAATTAATGTCTGGTGCTTCACAATAATTTAATGTGTGATGCAACCAACATGCTGTTAGCAATTTAAGTAGACTAATGTATTAACTCTCATAGCTCAGTTGTAACTAGTGAAAGATCTTACAGCGTCTACTGTGCTTGCAGCACATTACCTGAGGGAAGTCAAAACAAGCACGTTGATTTCTTAGCTCAGATGTGTGTCTTGCAAGAAGAAATAAGGATTGTTCCTGGCAGCCTTAGGCTGCTGTTTTTGGAGCCCTAGTAACAATGCTAAGGATGCACTGTGGTACGTGGCTACAAAGATGAGGTGCTCAGATTCTCTTCTTTAAGTCCTGAACTCATTGATCCTAGAACTTGAACAAGGAAACAAATACAAAATGGCAAAGTTGGGGAAGGTCAGCACAAGATGCCTTGGTTGAAAAGGCGGTGAATTGCAGGCTTTGGTTTGTCTCAAACGATATGTCATGAAATGAACAATTTTTAAGCTGGTCTATTTGCTTTACTCAGACTAACAATTAAGTTATCAACTGTAGGCATGAGGCATAAATTTTTCCATTTATATTGATAAAACAAGTCAGTTTGGAAGTCTGCTTTGATTTCTGACTTTTAATTACAAACCCTGAATGAAAAATGGCACTAACTTAGGAGCAGGTTCCTTCTTGCAATAAGTAATCCTGAATGCTTATGGGAATTTACAGCTAACTTTTAAATTTTACTGCAGCATATTAACAGGTAAAATGTAATATGTTTCAGGTACGTAAAGAGAACCAGTGGTGTGAAGAGAAGTGAAGTATTGTGCCTGACACTCGAACACTGTAAGGATTGTTCCAAATACTAGTTGCACTGCTCTGTTCATAATTGTTAATATTAGACAAATGCAGCAGCAAATGAAGTTGTGTTAGCAGGATCTTGTTCCCTTTGCATGTGTAGTGTTTTTTGAGTACAAATTTAAATCCTCTGAGTTTTTACTAGTGTAATTGGATGTCTTTTTACTTTACTCTGCAATGAATAAAACTCAATTAAGTGTGGATTCTGTATGGAAAGTAGCACTTAAGGTTGTCATTTTCATTACACTTTTTAACTGTTCAAGTCTAGTTACAATGTTAAGCATTCAGACCCTACCATTGTAAATAATACCACCTGCAATTTTTGTCCTCAAACAGAACAAAACATTTTTATTCACAGGGTATTGATAGTTTAAAAAATAAAAAAAGGCAAAGCAAAACTAGGAAGTGTCTCGGGGAACTAGTCAAAGTAGAAAAGTTGCTGGATTTCTTCCAAAAACATTATATAAGAAAAATAGTATTACTTAAAGCTATATAGCTCTCATGATGGTTCTTTTTCTGCATTAAAAAAAAAAAAAGGGAGGGGGGGAGGGAAATCTTTGACCACTTTCTTGTCCTGTTAGTCTTGCCTGATAGACTAGCAAAAAAATATGATCTAGACCTGAGCAAGCTCCTGACAGTTAAATTGGAATATTTCAACCATGTCTTGAAGACCTGCCTCTAGCTGGTAGCAGATGAAAAGTGCATTGCTTTGTGCACAGGACAGGCTTGTGCTTTACACTCTTTAATGTTAACAGTGGAATCCAGGCTTGACCAAAAATATGACTGACATTACCAAAGTTAATATTATTGACCTGTGCATGCCATTAGTGGCTGTTTTTAGGCAATTTTAAACAACCCTTGTGATGTAGCTCTTTAAAACATGGTTTCATGTGTCCACAGGAAATCTTTTGCCTCTGTATGTGATACTTCAGCTTGTAGAGACTTAATTATTGCATACGAAGCTAATGCAATATTGAGCTTGACTTCTTTGGACAAAGCCACTTGCAACTAGTTAAATAGTAACTGGTTTTCTGATTATTATTTTTATTTTATTTTTTTTTACAGTTCCCTTATAGGGAGTAGGGGATGGTTGTGTGGTAGATCTTTGAGGTGTGCTCTTAGCTTGTATTGCATTCCATTCTCTGTATAAACCTTAGAGTAGAATGAACCTTAATAAACATACTTATCTCACTTTAAATATCAGTGTTTCACTTTGGAATTAATAAAGGGCTTTTAAACTTTTGTTTGCAAATGGTTCTAGTTATTTGTAACTAGACAACCTTACTGTCATTTGTTACTGATGGTACATATAATAGCACTGAGGCAGCAGTTAATTGAAATAAAATGGATGTAAAGATTTTATTAAATAACTCTTGTGCAAGCCACTACTTGGCCACAGTGGGCAACTTCTCAAACTAAGTCTGGAGCTAAGTAACAAGCAATCCAGATGGATATTATTATTTTTTTTGGCTTTCCAGCTTTTAGGTAATCAGCTTGTTTTGATTGTAACCATTAGTGAAAGCATTCCTAACTCTTCTGAAGCAACACTCGGAACCATGTGTTGGATGCAGCTGCCTGTCACATCTGCTTATTCATGAGGTTGCTGGGCTTGCGTTTGTGCTGCTGTTAGTATCGTCAGTGGACGTAAAATACTCCAGTGCTACAGATGTGGCTATACGATGAAGCCTCTTATGTAAAAAAAAAAATAAAATAAAAAAAATACTTATTTTAGAAGTACCACTAGAGGAAAAATTTATGATGACAACTCTTTCTGTAGTTATATTCGTTGTACTTAATGTACCCTGAATTCTTACTCATGGGTAGGTGAGAAATTTGTTCATCTATCTGCATGTAAAGTTAATGTTTCAGGATATGCTGTGCTCTCTTTCTAACGCAGAAGAATATATTGTAATTGTGCTCAGTGGTAGAAGCCCACATATAATTCCTTTAAGTGCTAATCATTGAACTAGTATCCATGTTCCTGTTAGCATCTGCTGCCTCACATAAGTGCTATGCTGTAGGAGGAGAAAGAGAGAAATGTGAATGCTTCTCGCATTACCTTGCTGCTTTGTTTCCTGTATGTGAATCAAACACATCTATGACCTTGCAACTGTGGTAGGACTTGTTATTAGAACAGCTTGCCTAAAAAATGGCCGCTTGTAATCGCTTGCCTCAATGGTGGAGCTTACGGCTTCTGCTCAAGCTCCAGAATCATGCCAAGTGCTTGGTGCTGTTAGTACTTCAAGCTAAACTGCTGCAACTGTGGTAGCATAGCGTAGTAGCACGCAGAAGAAATGGCTGGTCTTTGCACTTAGTAAACTGAAGAGAGGATTTTAAAATAGTCAAAGGATTACATAGCTGTGACAAATTTTAATATTCTTATTTGTCCTAGTAATTATGACTGCATACAACATATTTCCTCTAATGAAAATTCCCAGCAGACACTGTCTGAGACAGAATACCAGCCTCAAATCCTGTAGCTGCATGAAATGTATGTGGGTTTTAAAAAGAAAAACAAATCTTATCTCTTCTATCTCAGAAGATACTGGATAAGCTGGACCTTCAGTCGTCATCTCCGTTCTAGCAGCATTAGCCCTAGGCTGTAGAGAACACCCCTCTTCGCAAAGGTGCGGTGGGAGAGCTGGGCTGCGCAGCGCGGCTGCTGCGTGCGTTCTCCCTCGCTTCTAGCTAAACTCGGTGGTTGTCTGCTTCTGCAGTCGACGCTAGCTGTGTGCTTGGAAATTCTTCAAGGGGGGAGAGTGACTGCCCAGTCTCCCATTTTGTTGAAAGTTTTATGTCGCCATTTAACTTGTGTGCTGCTGCCTTAACTTTCTTCAAATCACAGCATGATTAAGGCACAAGTGATTAGATGGGGGGGGTGGGGGAGGGCTGTCAATAGTGATGATTGTGCATAGAAGATATTTTCCTTAGTCTTGGTTTACTGTTTCAGTCTTGCCTATTGGCGGCTATAGGTGGTTATTCTAAAAAGTATTTATACATGTAAAACTGAAAAAATGCAGGAGTCTTTAATTCTATGAAATAATTATTTGACAATGTTATAGGATTATAACTTCCAGTGGCCTATTTTGAATAGCCAGTCTGGCAATTACTTTATTTATAAAGCTATAAACATATTTTGAACATAAAAGCCAAAAAATACAAACTTGATGAAGTAAAAAAAATTACAACAAATGATGGATAGTCATTGGACAAATGAAAGTACATCTGCAAAACATTTATCCTTGCTACATACATACAGTGGTTTTACTTGGTTTAATGAAGTGGTATTTCCATGACTTCTACATTCAAACTGGTTTCAGGAATTCAAATGTGTAATTCTAAAGAGTTGAAAATGCTGTAAAACTAAAAAAAAAAAAATCTTGTTGTGATAAAAACTTAAGGGCAAAGTTTTCCTTCTATTAAAAAAAGAAAAGTATTAACACAAAATAGTAACACTTCATATAGCATTTCTAAAGATGCTTTTTTGGTATTAATAAGAGTAACTTTCTCTGTTTTGGCATGGGTTATTAACCAAAAGCATGTAACAAAAATTGGTCTTGCTCACTATGTTCTCTTGGAAACGGTCAGCTTAAAGGTCTCTTTCTTGCGTGTTTTGGAAAAAAAAGATTAAATTCTCTAAGATACACCAGTATAAACGGAACATGCTATACGACACCAAGTGGGCTTCCGAGTTTACAGTGTGGTAGCTGAAAGCACAGGATAAAGCCTGGCTATAAACCCGTCCGTACGGAGCAGAGCGTAGGTCAGAACAACGCTGCCGTGCCGGTACGAGCCCCGTCCAGGAGCAGCATCGGGCCCCGCGTGGCTGGAACTGCCCCGGAACGGGGGGGGGGAAGGAGGTTTTACCAACAAAATCTTGCAGCAGTTGGATGGAATAAAAACGATGAGAGGAGGCTGCAGTACAGCGGGGCCTTTTCCAGGTTGGTATGCCCCGAGCCGAGCAGGCATCCCGACCGCCGCAGAGGGGCTGGGAATAGCTCTTAACTAAATGGATGAAAGTCCCAATGAATGAAGGGAATGCCGGCCGTTCTGTTACGCTAGTACTGCTTGGCCCTTGGTCGAGGGGTGCAGTTTCTGCTGTGCAGGACTTTCCCCCAAACCTCCTGTGATGTTATTTAAACGCATCTGCTTTTTCTTTTATACCCACCTTTGCTTTGCTGCTAAGTTGTATTTGTTTCATGCAACCACAAAATACCAAGAAGAAGGTGTAAGTTATTCCTGTTTTAAACAGTTTTTGAGTTATGCTGCACCACTAATGGACATTATTGCTGCTTTGCTATCTGTGGTTTTTACAGTAGTTGACACTTACACAGCACCTTACCTCAGAGGGTCTCAAAGCAAAAAATGGTGAGCTGAGACTTTTTTCTTTTTTTTTAAGCAAATTTTTTTTCTTGATCAAGTCATAGAAAGAGTCTGTCAGATCTGGGAAGTCTGCTGAGTTCCTCTGTTTGGCACTAGACCATGCTGTTGTCTAAACTTGCTAAAATAATTTAAATACTAGCAGATTGCATATTGATCTAGTGCTACATAATTAACCCTCTGAGTGCAGTAAGTGTATGACGTTAAGTGTACAGTTAGCAGTCCGTTCAGATAATGCTACTGCTCTAAGGGTTAAATGGACTCTTTCGGATTTGCGCACGTAGCTTTCATTCAGTGCTTCTGAAGTTACATTTACACAGGAGAGGAATAAAGCGACAGGTTTAGATCTTCTAAACTAAAACTGGAATTAAAAAATCTATGCTACTATAAGCAAAAATACCTAAAGGGAATAAACCCAAAGCTGCTCTACAGAGTAATCTTTTTTTTTTTTTAATTCTGGTCTTTGATGCATAAACTTGTTTAAAAAGTTATGTTTAGTCCAATGTAAAAAATTAGGGTTTTTTTGCGTTAAGAAAAAAATATAAAAATATTTTGTACATTATAAAGGTCATCTTAAATTTTTTGCAGTTCTACAATAATATTACTACATTATTTGTATTCAGTACTCAATCCTATTCTGTAAAGTAGAAAAAAATAGACCCCTCTCTCCCTCCGTGTGTTGTTTTTCTCTTCAGCAATCTAGAATATATTTCTTTTAAGCAGGAAAAAATATGCAGAGGACTAGAGCGTGATCTCTGTGACAAGTGTGTAAATCTGGGATAAATCCAATAGTTTTGGATTAATTTAGGATTTACATCAGATAATGGAGATCAGAATCTGTCCACAGTGTTTTTTTTGTTTATCAAGCTCAAAATATAAATAAAATACCAGAAACTGGTAAATGTTTTCAAGCTGGAGAGAATATATGAACATTTGGCATCATCACGGGGTGGAAGGAGGATCTTTCAGAAAAAGCTAGATTGTTTTTGTTTTTCTTTTTAAGTTACACACCAATCATTAAAACTGTTTTGATCTTGCTCAGGAGAAGTAGCGATTGATGCTTGAAGCAAAGAGCAGGGTAGTGTGCTGTTCTGCTTCCAAACTACCCCTACGGAAGGGGAGAGCTGAGGACCATGGTAAAGCTCATCCTACGGCCTGTCCTCCGCCCTGGATTCGCTCAGTAAAAATGCTCTTTTGAGACAGAGCGTGGCAGTGCCTTGAGGAAACCCGCCGGGCGCTGGGTGGGCTCCGCGCCTGCCCTAAGTGCTCCTCGCGCGTGCCGGCGCGTGGCTTGTCGCAGAGAGGCCGCCCGAGGCTTTAGTAGCGAATTGGTTTTTGAGTCTTTCTTTGCACAGGCTGTTTTAGAAGGATTCTGGCTACCCGAATCTGCAGTGAAAAATTCCTAAGAGCAGGGGAGGACCCCGCACCTGACCGACGCGGGGAGCGAGGAGCAGTTAGACCTGCTGGCGGCCAGTGCAGGCTGCTTCCGCCGGCTGCTTAGCGCTCTCCGTTCTCCTCTGCCGGGCTAACGGGGTCCGGCATGTCTGCACAGAGACCTGTCGCCTGTAAACAGGAGTTTCCTGTTCTCCAACAAGAAGTCTAAAAAATTCGCCTCGTTCGTTTCAGCGTTTTGTCTTTCTGTCATCCAGTCAGATCAGGAATCCGGCATCGCTACGTTTAGTCTTCAGACATAAGGGCTTGAAACAAATGCTCCTATTCCAGCTTTTCCAGCTTCCTGGTGTAACAGCTACAGGAGATCTGTGACTGACTACAGTTAAAGCAGCTCGGGTGCGGGAAACAGAAGCCAACGGGTAGAGTCACAGCACCTACCGTCTACTGCAGCAAGCTGGGGCCTTTCTCTGCTTTCTGCCGTATCCATAGGGGATGCAGTAAAAAACAAACAAAAAAGCAGCACAGGGCAGGGACAAAAGGCTTGTTTACTCATCGGCGCTTTCAATTTTGGCAAGTACTTACTTTTACCTTTTTTACGAGCTTTCTGTCTTTAACCCCCCACCCTCCCCCCAAACCAAACCAAACGAATTTCCCAGCATCCTTACATCAGGTTGCTGCCTAACTTTTTTTGCCAATGCCAGTTTTACAGTGAAACAGGAAATTTGGAAGGGCCTCTGGTCCATCGCGGTGTGGGCAGCAAAACCAGGCGGGAGAGCGAAGCGCCCGGGGGCTCCGCCAGCACGGGGGGAGAGCGGCACTACGTGGCTGCGGCCGAGCCGCGGGGCGCAGCCGAGCGCCTCGTGGTCGGTCTGGAGGCGCCGGCGGCGGTTTTGGCGAGGACGGAGCCGGGGAAGGGGTCGCCGTGTTCGCTGTGCGCGGCGGGAGCGGCAGGGGCGGCAAGCTTGTCTGAAGGAAAAGCGGAGGATATGCGTTGGAGCGCGTCCGGAGGAGAGGGAGGGGAGTCTATAGCACTTCCATCGGAAGAAACTGGGCTGGCACAGCGTCCTTCTCCTTGTAAGTACCGAATGCACTTCTTTTTCCGCCTAAGAACAGTGAAGAGAGTTATCTGTAAATAAAGGGTGAATTTACGGTCATATATAAAATGTAAAACATTGCAATATTCAGCGCAAACGTGGGGGCGCGCAGCAGAAAGGAGTGCTCGGGGCACGGCACTGAAACCACCCCCGCTTACTGCGACCCTCGGCCGCTCCCGTTCCTCTCCCTGGCCTTTGGCTCGGTTGTGCTCCCCGCTCGCCTCTACCGGCCTCGTCAGCCCGGAGGCTCCCGCAGGCCCGGGGAAGCCTCCCGGGGCGAGTTTCAAGGGGATTAGCTGGCCCTACTGCACATCCGGGCCGGCGCGACAGCGAGCCGCCAGGTAGCCTGGCTTCGGCTTAGTTTATCTTCCTTGAATGATTTAATGCAAGTTAACTAACACCGTGACCGAGAGAATTTGGAGTAATTTTCCCGCGGGTCGGCCCCCCGGAGGAGCCAGAATTATTCACAGCTCAAGAAAGTGCCCAAATGTCAGTGTACAGTCCTTGGGCCAACTAAGGGCCAAATGTCGAAGCCACTAATCTGTGACCTCCTGCACTATGTTACCTTCCAGAAAGAGCAAAGAGCTGCTCCTGACAGAAGATGCTTCGCCTGCCTGTGATCCAGGCGCCGTATCTCTGAGGTGAAAGGAGCAGCTGCCTTCACGGCTGGCCTAAATACAGGCTCAGGCCACAGGGCTCCGTGGACTGGTGGCGCCAGCTTCCACGGGGTCTCCCCCCCACTATGGGCTGCTCCAGCACAGACCCTGGTTGCTGGTACCCCTGCCCCGTGCGAGGCGCTGGCATGGACTGGGGGGACCTGCTGGTGGGACACGCTTCCAGAACGTGGGGCACGCTGCACGAGTCTTTGGCCTTGCGGTATCCTTATTAGATGGGAAGGAACAAGCCCCACTTTTTTTCTTGGAGAAAGTGGCCCTTCCCGTGCCCCACGCCTTCCCTGCTCCTTGCGACCGGTACCCTGGTTTTGCTGCTGGAAGAGCACACTGTTACGTGAGTTGCACTCAAATGAAAAGGCCTCGACCCACAAAATATGGAAAAGGAGGGCATTTCTCACCACCCCAGCACTAATGCCACCCATCCAAGCGTCTCTGCTTCTGGGGTGCTGAATGGGGCAAAGGGGCTCTCGTGGGGGTGCTTAAAGACCATGAAGTGTGCCCTGAGCACACATCTGCCTGCTGCACGACCAAAACGAGCCCCTGCACGTGGCCAGGTATGTGGGTGCCACGCTGGTGCGGGACTAGGTGCCGCTAACTCGTGGCCCACCACGCACGTGAGCGTCTGGTGCGTGGCCCAGAGCCGCACTGGGGACGTGCCCTCAGTCGGACACGGTGTACCCAGACAGCCCCTCTCGGGAAAAAGGTCTCGCTGATGCCCTGCCAGGACATCTCCTGCCCTCTCCGAGGAACACCTGGGAAAGTGGCGGCAGGATGCAGTACGCTGGCCGGACACTTCTCGCTAGTTCATTTTTGGCTTTCCTTCTACAGCAAAGCGAGTCAACCCAAACTCTCAAGGTAAGAATGTCTTTGTGTGGGGTCCATTTCGCACCACTTTCCTGGACTTGTGCAGACTACATCTACTCACTTTTTCTGCAGCAAAAGCTTTTGGTCTCAGTCTAGACATAACATCTCTGAATCTCAAAATGCTCTACGTTGATTCCTGCAGGACCTCTAATGACGGTTCAGTGACACAGTTGATTTGAAAGTGCTCAGCTGCTCTGGGTTGAGCAGGAAAGGGAAGAACATGGCATGGGACTGGCTGGAAGAAGACATGGTCTGAAGCTGTGAGATCCCTTTTTTTTGGACGTTAGCCCAGTGGTGAGCCTGAGAAGCCGTATGTGGCGTGGGGATTCTTTATAACTCATCATTGCTATTTGGAGGGTAGATCACCTTTTAAACTGCTCCTCTGTTGACTAAGCTAAGAATAAAAGATAATCATGACAGTGCCCACGGCTTTTCTGGGCAAGAAGAGATTGCTGTGAATTGGCTCTCAGGAAGCAGAGCTACAAGTAAAAAATGCAATGTGGACGGATGCTAGAGAGAGATTAGACAGAACAAGAAGTATCTGAATGAACCTATAACCAGACCTGTGCTTCAAAAGCTTCACTTCCATAGTTTCTTTTAATGGAGCATGACAAATAGCTCTGGGGGAAGACTTACTCACAATAAAGATTGCATAGATAAGTATCCAAATAGCAGCGGCTATCTCTGCTTTTCCAGTAAGACGTCCCCGGGGACTGGGCAGGTCTCAGAGACACCAGGGCCCGTGGAGCAGGTGCAGCCCCGCGGGCGGCTGGAGCCACAGCTGCTTCCCTACGCAGGTCACTGCACGCTTCACTGAAGAAGCACATTCGCAGTCCCCACTTGTTCACGCGTTATGGTCTCGGTGCTTCAAAAATGCAAAAGTCCTACACCAACCTTTCTATAGCTGGATTTGGGAATGATTTCACCACTTCCCTCGACAATTCCACTGTTTAGGATCCTTGAAAGCAGCAACACTTAGCCTGCGTTTGCCCAAGTTTCGGGTGTCACCTCATACACTGAGATTACTTTTACTCCTCCTGCCTATTTACTGTTAGTACCTTGTATGTTGTCTTAAAGCAGTCTGTAGTGAGCATTCTGGTTTTCCTTCTCTTCCCGTGACAGATCTTTCACGTCACCTGCTCCGAATCCTCTAGAGCATCTCAGCACAGATTTAAGCAGTGGAGTTCTCTAGATGCCACCTTAATAACATTAAGGGCACCAATTCCTCTGCTGGAGGTGATCTTGATGACGTTACAGCCATCCAGCTAGGAGGACCTTCTTCCTACCGGTCAGCTCCCTGCCTCAGCCGTCTCATTTGAGGAAAGCAGAGCAAATGGAGAGCTTGCTAGTGCAGGCACACACCTTTCGCTGAGCTTACTAGTGAAAAACCAGACCGCGTTAGCATATGCATTAACTAGTCCAGTGTTAAATATGACTTTGCACTGGACGTGAACAAGAGATGTGGTATTACTAGTGTCAGCGTCGTAGTTAGCCAGCCATGGTGACCCAGTTAGTTAATGTGATACGAAACCCAACAGCCCTGCCACACTGAATATTTAACACTGAGGATATTTTACACTGGCTGCAATTTTACAGTATAGACAAACCCTGGGAGAAGTTATATTTTTCACAGACATTTCAGAAGCAGCTGCAGGAAGAAGAGTTTCAAAAACCTATTTATAAGATGATAGGTATGTATCCATCGATTCACTGATCTGATCTGATTTAAAAATACAGATAAAAAGCAGATCTGATGTAACAGATTACTGATTAAATGAAGCCTTTAGTGGCCTACAGTTAACATGTCTATTATTCAGCTAAAAGGATATATATATATACACACACACACACACACACACACACACATATATATATATATATACACACACATATACATATATATGTGTGTGTGTGTGTATATCTCCCTGTCCCTTCCGGACCTATAGCAACCTGGACCAGTTTGTCCCAGGGAGGAAGAGGAAGGTGAAACCTCAAAAGCAGGAACACGCTGTTTCAACCAGTTAAACGTCTCCTGGCGTGGAAGGGAAATTCTCTGGTGGAAGTTTCTCTTAGCAGGTGTCAGGACCAGAACACATACGGCAGAAGCCCTTGAGCTGGCAGTAGTACATTAGTACTGGAAATTGCAGACCGGCTGTTACTAAACAGTATTTGAGTGGCAAAGGTTAAAAAAAAATTGAGAAAGCATGCTAAGGTGTAAGAGCAGCTCAGCATTCGTGTTACTTGGGAAGCAATGCAAAGTGTTAGCACTGGAGCTGAATTAAGGGAGTTCAAACGAAGTAGGAGTGAAGCGGTAAGAGCTGCCCGAAGACCTGCGGTCAGGCCCTGCGCTACTGTACGGGAGGCGGCAGCCCAACGTTGGTCTTCATGTAATACATGAAATAGTTTACTTGTAATACATTAATACTTTCAGGGAAAGTACTAATGAGGCATTCAGGGAGTTCTGTCCGGGAAAAAAACGGTGCTTGAGTGACATCATCCCCTGTACAAAATGCAAGCGTGGGCTGCTTCTAAGCTGCTATTAAGTAGTAAAAAATGCCCAGAGAGAAAGATAAAGCGCTTGCTGTTTCACAGCACCCAGAAGTACACGAAGGACTTTGTTCAGCCTCCTTCTTCCTGCCCGCTGACACTGAGCTCAGGGCCAGGGCAGCGACAGAGCTCCTTCAGGAGATAATCAGTTGAAAAAAAGCAGGTTTGTGGAGGGTAGCTAGTCTCGGACAGTTTGGCTCAGTCCCAAGTGATTTGAACACTGGCTGGCCATCACTTGGGTTGCTGCTAAGATCAGTGACCAAGCAGTGTCAGGACTCCGGGTGGCTACATTTCTGGGATTCAGGTTCAGAGAGATTAAATAATTTAGCTGGTTCTAGCTGTGATAAGCACACTATGCATTACTTTCCCCTTTTACGCAAGGCCAGCAACTCTCAGATTTTGGTAGGCGGACTCTTTAACATGTTGGCATGTTGCTCTGCGCTACGGACCGTAAACCTCTGCTGAGGCTGCATCCTCTCCTTGCTTGGGTGCCTTGGCCCAGGGATGGGCCAGGAGCTTTCTCTGCCTGCATCCATTTGAAGACACCCTGAACCAGGTCATATTTATTTGGCTCAGGCTTTAAGCTTTGCTATTGCCTTTATGTGTTCATTCCTTAGAAGCTCAAGGCATGGAGCACTTGCAAGGTGTCTCGTTGCTTGAGGTTATTGCGCCCCTAATGAACGTGGGCGCAGCAGAAGCTCTGGGCCACTTGCTGAGCCAACAAGAGGTGGCTCTCAAAATACAGGGTTAGTCCCAGGTATAAATAGGAAAAAACCCCACCTGAACTACTCACTACTGGCCCTAGAATGGTATTTTTGTGATAGGGAATCGTTAAAAGGGGAATAGAGATCCCACATTAGGACTCTTCTTGAAAACAGGGTGGGGATGAGAAGCGACTCAACACCAAAAAAGAGAAACGTCTAACACCAGGGAAGCAAGCGACCCAAAAAAACACGTAAAACATGCCATGACCTTGCCTGCCAGGGCAAGAAACACAGGGTGACGTTTGGACCTAGCGACTCGGACGGCAAACGCCGCGTGAACTGCGCCCCGAGAAAGGGCAGCCGGAGGTGAGGGAGCCCCGAGAAAACCCCCCCGAGCCGCTCCGCCGGGAGCAGCCCCGAGCGGTGCCGCCGGCTCGCTCGCGTGTTAGGAGCGCAGACCGCCGGAGGAACATGCACAGAGACGAAACCGCACCCGCGGGAGAAACCCCGGCCAGTGCCGGGGCGCAGAGGGGGAGTTTCCGATACACACCTGCACGGGCCGCACCAGTCCGTTTGTTGGTTGAGGCCAAAGCGAGCTCTGCATTTCTTAGGAGAGGCAGGATCTGAACACAGAAGCATGCGTGGCGGAGAATGGGCAAGGCAGAGGCACAAAGAGGAGGAGCAGCAGGAGGAAGAAAAGATGCAACGTCATTTTAGCCACTTTTAGCACATAACTAACAGACTACAATCCGGTTCTGCCGCAACGCCGCTATGCCGGCACCACCTCTCCTGTAAAAAAGTGATCGTTAGGCAAATATCAAAGATCACGTCTAGCAGGCTGGAGGAGGAGGAGGAGGTTTGGAAAACGGCCTCCAGCTCGAGATTTGGTGCGTTTTGCTCTGGCTCGCTTGTGTTTCCCTAGCTCAGCCATTTCCTTCCCAGTTCGCAGGCAGGATTCAATCCCAGTACGGGCAACCACCAGGGAAGTCGCCGCTCTTTGCGGCGTGTGAAATTCCTTCGTTCGGAAACGGCTGCCAAACCAAGCAGCCGCCGAGCGCCTCCCGCGCGCGCGTCCTCCCCGGCGCCCGCCTCTCCGGCGAGGGCCGAGCGGCCTGCCGGAGCCGTCGCGTTGCAGAGAAGAGGAGGAAACATTGCAGAAGCAGGTTGAAAGCAGGGTCAGCACCACGGAGATCTCGGCCTGGGCAATGCCACGCTGCCTCCCCAAATTCCCCTTCCAGCGCTAATGGGAAAGCTATTCTCCGCGGCCTTTCCCGAGGTCCTGCAGCGTTGCTGTATGAATACGGGACTGATGAGGGTGAGGCCCTGTTTTCTTTTAGGTACATCATGTGGGTTTTTTTTTCCCCTCTAGTGCTGTAAACGGGATTCGAACAGCATATTTCTGTGCTAGCTTCAGGCTTCCTCTTTCAGGCACCACTAGTGTTTCCTGCTGTACCATCAGCAATCGTCTCCCAGTACATAATGGGTGAAATTATTATTTTTATACTACACATACAACATGCATAATATAAGCCTAAAAGATTGTATTTCCCTTATCAGCGTAGGCACTGAATGAGACCAGCAGTGTTAACTAAACTGAAGATATTCCTGGGACGCATTTACGGAGTTGCATGGACAACTCAAAGCAAAGAGGTCACCCGGAAATGATTAATTAAGCTATTGACATAACCTGAGCTTTATGAATTACCGCAGGTTGCAGGATTCTGGCTGCACGGAAATGTAATCCACGGCTGTAAAGTTAGTCAAGCCAGCGCTGGACTCCCACGTAACAACCGACCAAAGAACGGTCCGGACGCAGCCAGCCGGGCGCCGCCGGCTTCCCAGGAGGGCTCCCGTGTGGAAAGGTCTTTGCAGCCCTGCCTGGTGCAGCAGCCCGAGCGGCTCCGAAACCGGCAGTCTGCCCGGGCGGCCTCCATGGCGGGCGCTTTCGGAGGTATCCAGCCAACAGCCTATCGCCTGATTAACTCAACTTCATCAAAAAGCAATAAGCGGTGAGCAACCGGGACGCTGAAGGGCGGCAAGAGCTCTCGGGCGGCCGGCAAGCGCGCGACGCTCGCGGACCGGCGGCGCTGGGAGGACCAGGCGAGGCGACGCCAGGCCGCGCGGCGCCCGGCGGGCAGGGGCACCCGCTCGGTGTGGCCCCCGGAGCAGAGACTTTTTATTCCCGGGATGGCAGAAATGCTTCAAAACTCAGCGTGGGAATAGCCTTGGATGAGGCAGGGGGAAACGGGCGTGGGAACAGCTGAAATCTGCCACAAGGTTTCTAATAAACAGAGTTTTGTAGAGTGAAGAAACCTGTCATGCTGCTGCACGGGTTTTTAGTACGACTTGACTTGAACTCGAGGTTACTTTGAGAGGAAAAATGATCTTCATGTCTTTCACTGCATTTAGTCCCCCCCACAATATTGATGCATTTGAGAGGAGTTTTCTTCAACTAACTGTATCTAAAGGGCTGACAGGGACATCGTTTTGAGCAGATTAACTTTGGTGATAGCTTATATGAAGTTACGCACTTGCCAAAACCTCATCTTTTCAGTTTTCATGAACTACCCATGTTCTAATTCAAACGTGTGCTTATGAGTAAGTCACAGAAATGTTAATTTACTGTGCCTTAAAAAAATAGCCTATTTCTTTAGTTAAAGTCAAGAGAATAAAATAAAACATGGTAAAACATGACAACTGCTTTTCCCTTGGATAATCCACTCCGAGCAAAACCAAAGTGACAACTACGGAGAAGCGCACTTGACTTAGCACCAAGGCATTTACCTGAGTTGGAATCTTGCTGCTTTTCCCGTGTTCGTCTTTTCTTTTTCCCCTAGGACACGAAAGGAAAAGACCATTAGTCCATGCTCCCAGAAGAGCGAGGATGCTCCTTGAGGCAATCGCCATGGGGGCCCTGGAGCCCCGGTCCGTGGTTCCCGGACCCCGAGTGCCCAGTTTTATTTATGCAAACACCCCTTTTTTCCCCCCAAACAACCCAGTTCAAATACCCTGAAAAGAAATCTGGTGGGAAGTCCCAAAGCAACTGCCACAATCAAGCGTTTGCACAAATGATTACGGCTGTCACTTAAATTGCACAGATTTATTCTGGGCATGTACGGCAAAAAAACCCCCTAATTTCCAGCATCCCCGAGCCCCAAACCATAGGTGTTTTGACTAACCCCCAGCATGCCAAAAACCACTACGCACACAATCTGCGCAAGAGCAGCGAGAGAAACTTGGAGACCAGGGAGGCCGCGTGGCCGCTGCCGCCCAGCCCGCGTTCGACAGCACCTCTCCCTAGCGTGGTGCTCCCCGACGGGTTTGGGCAAGCTCAGACCGCGTTAGGTGCCTCCGCGGTCGCAGCTGCGCTGCAGCTACAGCTGAGCCCTGATTACACTGCGGTCTGCAAAAGAGCTTGCAAGAGAAAACGTCTGTGAACGCGACGCAATAAAAAAGTGGGTCATCTTTGCAGAGCGTTATTCTGCGTGATAATCCAGCTCTGTTACCCAATTCAAAGACGCACCGGAGTAAATCACAGCGAGGTTTCGCCCGCGCTGCACGGCAGCAGGCTGATCTAAGGCTATTTAGGCAGAAACGGCCGAGGCGCCGCAGAGCTGCAGCGGCCCCGAGCACGTCGGCGGGCGCCCACAGGCTGCGGTGGCAGCGGTTGCTCTGCTTTGCGTAGGAAAAAAATAAGAGCCAGTATCTGAAAGAATTCAGGATCGGAGGTCGATCAATGGGAAAGAAGGTTTTCGGAAACCCCCAGAGACCGTGTTTGGCGATACCCATCTCTGTGCCGTCACAGCTCAGGACCCACCTATCTTTCTTCTGTTTTCTTCACTCGTTAACAGGAAAACACAATTTTTTCCCCAAGCTGCCTCTCTGACCCAGAATACATACTAATGCTCTTTATATCCTCCTGACTTTTTTAATGAGGGCACAGGAGAGCTGGAGCAAATCTGGCCTGCGTGAAGAACGCAGCTGGCAGTGCCGCCTTTGACCCGCGACTTTTTATATGACTTCTTGTGGTTTGAGTGAAGGTGGAAAGCTCCTAACTGCGGTGAGCTCTTCTGCAGTGTGGGAGCAACTGTATTTCCTGTCTGCGATCCGAGTCACGTGCCGCGAGGTGACCTACATTCCCCCTGCCCGCGCTCCGGGGACGGATGAGCGTTTCTGGCGGAGACCCCGAGACCGGCTGCAGCTGCTGCCCGGCTCCGGGTGAGCCGGTGCGTGGAGGCCCCTGGGCGTTTTTAGAGCCTGGGTGGCCCCTCGCTGCCGCGGTCCTCGGAGGGAAGGCTCTTCTGGAGGCAAGGAGCCAGCTGCTTCGGAGGAGGGACGATGCGGGGGGACAGGGCTGAGCTCCAGATCACGCAGCGGAGCCCTCGAGTTGATGGGTGGACAGCTGAAGACTTGCATGTGCTTTAGAGCACAGGTCTCTAACGAGCTTTTTTGGCAGGGCCCTTCATATGCAAGATCAGAACAGCCTAGAAAGCCCCTGGAGAAGCCTCTTACTCTATCCTGTGCTTTTGGGGCACTGCTACACCTATGGAACCTCATTTCACTTGCTGCCTCTTAAATGATTAACATAGCTAGGAGGAAATGAATTTTTTTTTAATAGTAAGTTTTAAAAGTCCCATGGGCCAGCCCGGAGGCTTCCCAATCGTCGGTCCTACCACCACGAGCAGGCGAGCGCTGCGAAGCTCGAGCTCGCACATGAGCCGCCGTGCGTTAACCGCGGCACTGCCCTCCAACGACAGGCACCGCGTCTCCCTCCTGCTCGCAAAAGGGGCAATAGTACTGGAGAGAGACCTAGGTGCCTGTCTGCTTTAACCATGTTTTCTGGGATCTGGTTAAAATGTCTTCTTTGTATCACTCCATTCTCGATTCTCCCCCCGCTAAAATTCAGCTAATGACTCCGCGGGGTGAGACTGTCAGAGCGGCTCAGCGCTGGTCCTGCCCTGCCACCCCGGTGAAACTCCGTTCAGAGCTGCTCACTTCTGAAAAACCCATCTCAGACAGGGTTAAACTGGGTGTCTAGAAAAACCACAGTGCGGGTTCCTCTGCTTGTGGCCAGGGACTCGGTTCAGAATTGGTCACTGAGGCCAGCGAACCTCCTTGGAGGTCAAACTGGGGAAGACCAAGGCCGTCACTCCGGCGCTTTGCCTCGGAGATGCTCCCTTACAGCTCGTTGGCTACGGGCATTCACAGCCCCGACGCTCAGCGGGTTTCAGGGCCATCCTCGTCAGCTAAATCTCCTTGCCGAGAACCGCTGCTATTTGACGAGTTGCTCAGCTGCTCTGCTCAGCAGCCGCTGCCTGATTTGGGGGTTGCTTTTTCTTTTTTGATCTGGAAAGGGTCGTTTTTTTTTTTTTTCCCTATCGGCAACCTTGGTTGGAGAAGAGACTCCCCGAAGAACCGGGTTTAGCTCGCAAGCTGCCAGCGCAAGCACCGCTGTCGTCCGCGTTTGCTCAGACTGCATTTGAATACTTTGAACGCAGCACGCTTGAACTGTTTAGGCTCCTCTCACAACGGCAGGTCCGGGTGGAACCGCAGCACCAGGGGGACGGCAGAGCCGGCGGCGGCCGTCCCGCGGCGCGGCCGTCCCCGCTGCGCAGCGTGGGGACCGCCGCTGGTGGAGCAACCCCACCCAGAGGTCTGAAGCTGAACTCCACAGCCTGCAACGCTCGGGCTTGGATGCAATTCATACAAAGCAGCTTTCGTTTTCCTATTCCGCCTTTTTTAAACTACCTTCCACTGCTGCGGAGGCTTCCCCAGGACACAAATTGCAAACGAACCGTACCGGAGAACAAGCTTAGCTAGCAAGGAGAGCTTCCCGGCGCTCCAAGGCACCCTCAGCCTGGCACCGGGCAAAGCGGTGGGATTCCCCGTGGAAAGGCCACGCAGGTCGCTAAGGTTTAGCAACTTTGCCGTCTTGTTGAGCACCTGGGAGTGCGGCTCCGGCAGACGCCCTGAGCTAGCGTGAAACCCGCAGAGCCGCCACGGCAGCGCAGGATTCAGCAAATCCCCCCCAAAAACGGAGCGCGGGCTGGGGCTTAGCGCCGCGCTACCACGATTACGGAGCCAGCGGTGCCAAGCCAGGGAATTTAAAGCCCATGGAGGAGGCACTAGCGCAAACCGAAGAGTTCGGTAAACTGCAACGGCCTTTTTAAGGCTCTCCTGCCTTCTGCCCCGAACGCCAGCTCCTCCCCGCGTTTCTCTTCTGAACCGCTACGCGACAGCCTGCCGCCACGGGCTGCCCTGGGCCAACGTCTCCGCACTGCTGCCTGAGGGTCTCCAGGGAGGGGTTTCCGTGCAGCTACATCTCCAAAGGTCATCCACATCACTCCTTAAAAGTTCATCTTGACTCAGTTCGAATATACGGACAATAAGGAAACTGGGTGTGTAATCTGTAGCAGTGAGGAAAGTATAATGTTCGTGCTGCAGCTGTGCAATGATTAACAGCCAAGGGGATGTTCAAAACATTGCCGAAATGGGTATTTCCATACGCACGACTGCACAAACGCCCCGCGTGGCACTACCGCTATATAGCATTAGAAGGAGCGCTGAGAGGCACCCTCAGAAATCACCGTATCACGAAAAGACAGGAGATTTGGTAGAGGACAGTTTTCCGATTCACCAGCTCATTCCTAACGGCGTGGTGGGTGTGTGTGTGTGGGTGGGTGGGGGGGTCATTAGCCCCCGGCGCATTAACCACTCACATAGTTGTCCCTGGCGGACCAGCCTGGGTAGAGCTGCATGTGGAGTTGCCGCTCCTTCCGCGCCAGCTCGTAGTACTTGGCCTGCTCCTCCCGCGACAGCGCGTGCCACTGCAACGAGAAGCGCCGGTGGTGAGCCGGGTGGGACTCACCGCTCTGCTCGGGGCCGGGCAGGCCCTTCTCCCCCCGCCACCAACCCCGGCCACGGGCGCTATTGCACCGCGATGCCCCGGCCACGGCGGGGAACGTCTGACTTTGCAGCGTGCAGCAAGAGCACGCAGCTGCCCGGGCTGCTGCGCGGCAGGTGCTCAAGAGAAGCAGCGGTGGGCAGCAGCAGGCGAAGCGGCACTGCCCGGTGGCTCTCGCCGGGGACAGGCGTCCTCCCTCGCCAGCGCTCGGGTCTCACGCTGAGCGAGGAGGACGGAGGACGCACCCGTGGGACCAAGGTGGCAGCAGTTTGCTACCCTGAAAACTGTGATCTCCCTCCGAGCGGTTTTCCGTCGGTGACAGCAGAAACCCTTCCGCTGCCGTACGGGGCAAAAATGGGCTGTTTGCAGGCCACCGATTGCTCAGGGCCCTCCGGAGAAGAGGCCTGACGTGACGGAGCTGCTCGGCTCCCTTGGGGACGGCGGAGGGGAAGGCGGCTCTGCCCGGAGACGCTGGGCCCTGAGCCCTGCCGCGTGCTCTCACCCTCCTTCCTAGGATCTGGTTGATGGCCGCGCTCTCCTTCAGGGTGCACTCGGCGATGACTTTCGCCCGCATCTCTTTCATATACAACATGAAAGCGTTCAGGGGCTTCTTGATAGTGGGCTTCTTGGCTTCCTTCTCTCTCTTTGGTTCGGGCTGAGGTTTCCTTGGTAGAAACGAAAGAGAAGCAGTTAGTGCCGGAGACGCCCCGCCGCCGGCTGGGGCGGCCGCGGGAAACGCCGGCGAGCGCTAAACCCCCTCGGTCGCAAACATTATCGGGGATAACTGAGGTGCCCGCCGAAGCGTTCGTGCCGTCGGGAAGCCCTGGCTCTGCCCGCCGTGACTTCCGACTTACATGTTCCGGTCGTAGTGCTCCATCTCCTGCTTGCCGGAGTGGGGCACGATGGCCGGGTGCGGGATGCCGGTGGTGTGCATGCCGGAGCCCAGCATCAGCGGGTGGGTGAACCTGCAAGAGAGCGCGCGTGAGCTCGCCTCGCCGCCGGCGCCGCTCTCGCTAGATGGCACTCTGGCTTTGGAAGCCGCGGAAGCAAGACGGTAAAAGCGGGAGGACGCGGCAAGCACAACACTGGGTGCTGCCCGGTGCGGGCGGGCGGGCGAGCGAAGCAGCGGCGGCGGCGGCGGCACATCTGGCACATCTGGCGAGGCCGGGGCGCAGAGCGAGGGGAGCCGGGCTTGGGCCCTGCCTTTCCCGACGCGGCGCTCGGCTCCGTCCCTCGCTGCAGCTTAGCGAGCGGTCCTCGGCCACCTCGACGGCGGCCCGTCGCCAGCCAGAGCGACCGCGCGGCAGGCGGGGAAAGGCCTTTGCCCTCCCAGAGGCGGCTGTAAAAACCCATCTGCCGCCCAAGGCAGCCTCGCAGAGATCAAGGGCTCTTCTAAACAGCGTTTCCAGCTGCTCAGACCTCTGTTGTTGCAATATCTCGTTAGCGCTGCAGAGAGAAACAACAAACTCAAGCCAGCGTTTGGATGCGAGGTGAGGACCACCCCACACCTTTCCCTTAGCGGGAAAAAGCCCAAGTCGGAACGTGGTCCAAACTCAACCCCGGGAGGGGCGCCTCGCCCAGGCGACGTGACCCGCAGCGCGGCGGCGAGCTCAGGAGGGGTCTCACCAGCTTTCAAGCTCCGCCGGCTCTCCGCGGAGCTTTGGGGGCAAAGCCGGAGCCGCTGGCTTCGCCGAGCGTGCCGCCGTCTGCCCGCAGCTCGTGACGCCGGCGCTGCCCCCGGCAGAGGAGCTGCTCGTTAGCTACGCTGGCACCGAAAGAAAAGCTGCTTAATTGAACCCACCGGCGCAGTCGGCAGCCTGATCCTTATCGGCCCAGGTGCGCTCGCTCGCCTGCGCGGCCCCGGGAGCTCCCGCGCGCCCCGCGACGCCGCGGGAACCCTTAGCTCCTTCCCATCGCCCGACCGAGGCCGGGACGGGAGACGCCTCGGAGAGCGAGGTGGCTCCTTTCCTCTGGCGAGGATGAAATCCGGTGGGAAACCTTCCCTGCGGGGCTGCCGGTGCTCTCCCCCCCGCGTCAGGACAAGGCGAAGCGGAAGCGAAAGCCGGCGGCGCGGACGCACGTTGCTTGCAGGGGACGCGGCGGCGGCGGCGGCGGCAGCGGCCGGGCTCCACCGGGGAAGGGCTCTGCTCCGCTCGGGAGCCCGCCCGGAGGCACCGAGCTCTGCGGCTGCGGAGGAGAGCGCGTGAGCGGCACTGTGGTCCAGGGCTGAGCCGCGGAGTTCGACCTCCTCGATATTTGGGGTCATTTACGGTCTGCGCTGCCGTGGGGGCCGGTGCAGGCTGGCCCAGCCTCCGGGGCAGCCGGCCGCCTCCGACGGGACGGGGCGGAGGGGACGGAGGCTCCTTCTGCCACTCCAGCACAGCGCCCCTCTGCCCCCCGCTTGCTCCTAAGACCGAGACCGGGCAAAACTCATCGGTCTCCGCGCGGCAAAGCTCTGGCGGCGGCGGGAGGACGGCCAAGCTCGCGGCGAGGAGCGAGACCCTGTCTGGGCGCCGGGGTTCGCCCCGTTCTCGCCGGAGGCGGCGTCTCCTGGCTTCGCTCCCGGCCGCGCGGGCGGCGCGGGGGCCGGGGCGCCTCCTCGCCCGCGGCCGCCCCGGGGGGGCCGGCGGCCCCGCTGCAAGCTCCTACCGCAGGCACGGCAAGCGGCGAGGCCGGCGCATACTCACCTGGAGAAAGAGGCCCCAGCGGAAAGCGCTGACGAGTACGGCTGCCTAAATCCACATGACGGGAGCGGATAGACAGACTGGCTCTGCCTGGGATCGGGAAGAAAGAGGCTGTGAAGTATCTACAGCTGCGCGGCCGCTTCCTAAAGCCACCCTCTTCCAGCCGGGCTCGCCGGCAACGCCGGTGCCGGAGCCCTGCCGCAAAATTAGGAGTCGGGACCGCGGCACAGGCGCTCGCAGCTGTTTCTGAGGCAGCGGCATCAATGCGAAGCGAGTTCCTCCATCGCTCTTGCGCAGGGAAAACCGCCCCCCCCCTCCGGCCCCGTTTTCACACGGGGGCAGCTCAAAAACGCCCTCGCGACCATCAACCGCGGCAGCGTCCGGCTGCCCGGCGCTGATACGCCGGGTGCTTTTCGGGGGTAAAACACGGCTTCTGCCCCCGCAGAGCCCTAACGGGAGCGGCGCGGCCGTCGGGGCCCCGGGCCACAGCAGGGAGGGGAGCAGGGCGGTTTCTGCTCCGGCCCCTCACGGAGCTGCCGCATCTCGGCTCGGAGGGGATCTGGAAGACGTGTCTGCGGGAGAGGGAGCCGCGGCGGGTGCCAGCCCCAGCCCCAGCCCCAGCCCCAGCCCCGCTCAGAAGTCGGCGCGCATAAACACACCAACAAGCAGCCAAGCGCTGCAGCCCATCAGGAAACCTAAACAGCCTTTGAAGTCTCGCATTCCTGCCCCAGGGCTGAGAAAACACTCGGAGTTAATCCAGAAGTGACAATCGTTACTCCAGCGGGCCAAGATATTAGAATATAAAAGGACCGTGGCACTCACGGCTTCGTCCAAAGCGATTCTGACACGCAAATTAATTCAATTGCAGAATCAGCCCCTGATGGCTGGGAATGTGCAGTTACGGCTTGCGTCGCCCTGGGACGGACGGGGGAGCAGCTCTGGAAGAAAGACGAGCGCAGGCGGCGGAGGGGCGAACGAGGCGCCGCGGGCGCGTGAACCCCGCGGCTCTCGGCCGAGGCGCGCAGCAAGCACGCTCGCCGCCCCGGCCTCTACCGCGCTCGCGTTCGACGCTCCCGACCGCCACCCCGGCTAAGCGCGGGGAGCTGCGGCGGCTCCTCCTCCCAAGGCGCTCGGCAGGAGCAAAGCGCGCGCCGGCCAAACTCGAGCTGCATCCGGCACGCCGTCGGCTCCGCGGCACGGCGGCGAGCATCCCAGGCTGCCGCGGCCTCGGCGCGCCACGGGGCCCCCAGCGTCTTGGCCGCCCTTTGCCGTTAGCGTCAACGCTACGGGAGCGGCCAGCACTTTATAAAAACGCAAATTAATGCCCAGGCTTTTTGCAAAAATCATCCCACAGCATCGCTCCTTCCCTCCTTCAGGAGCCCTGTTATTCCCACGGGGAAAGCCAAGCCTGAGATGCAACCGGGCCTTAATGCACCTCCGTGCAGAAGAGTCCACCTAAAAGCAAGCGCGGGACTTACTCCGGGCCCTTTGCAAGCGGTTTTGTGGCTCTTTCTGCGAATTTCAGGCAGCACGAGCGTTCAGAAAGGCTCCGCTGCAAACGCGCGCTGCGGGAGGCGGCTGCTCTGCCCCGCCGGGCTGCTTTTCCATTCGCTGCTTCACCTTATCTACCCTATTAGTCACCACTGAACGGGTCTGACCAGCTCGGCGGAAGATGCCAAGCCCTGCCAGACGCCGGAGCGGCTGTCAGCAACACAAACTGCCTCCGCGGCCAGCAAACAAACGAAAACGCTCTGAAAAACAGAATATATATAGCCGTATTTTTTCCACGTATCCAAGGCTGCCTTTAACAGCTCCCCATCCCGGAGAGGGGACCTTGCATTTGGCAAACAGGCTCCTTTCTCACCCCCGACAGTGTCTTTCATGTTATAGCACAGTCACTCCAGTACTTGTTTTTCCTGAGGATGAATCATATCATATGAGGAGCTAAATCATCGCCCAAGAGTAGCAGATTTAGCACAGAAAGCAAAATGTAATCTCTTTGAAGCCCAGCTCTGTATCAAAGGCCTCGGCCTCTCTTTCTCTGTGGTTATATATCTGGAACGCAAAATTCATAAACAACAAAAAAAAAGAGGCTAACTTTTTACTCGGTGTTTTAAGGTGTTTCGCTTCTCCCATTTTGCAACGCGGCCTCACGTCCCTGTGCCTGGTGTCTCTGCCGGGGTTTGCCGGGTTTCAGCAGCCGGCAGCAGGGAGGACACGGCTCCCTGCTGCCCACCCGTGACATCCTCCTCGGCTTCAGGCTCGCCTAAAGGCTGCCGGTCCCCGACGCAGCCTCCTAATCCCCCTCCTCCAGCCACGAACCTCTCCTCACGCCTTCGCAGCACCGAAATGAATTAGGAGCTCAGCTAAAGAGCCGCTATGGGAAGACAGCACCTCCCGCCCCGCCGGATCCGCTCCCGCAGGGTCATCCGCTGCGGGACACAAGCGGCGACGAACAGCACGGAGGCAACACCGCGGTGCGGTGCGTTAGCTCCTGTCCCGGGGGGGGGGGGGGTTTCCCCGAGGTTTGCAGGATGCACCTCCAGGCCTGCCCGCGCGGGACCCTCGGGCAGCCGCTGCTTCCCCGCGGAGCCGGCACCGGGCGCCCGGCGAGGGGGCGAGAGCCGGAGGAAGGCGGCCGGTCGCGCTCCCTCCTCCTCCTCCTCCTGCTGCCCACTCCCTGCCGTGCACATCCGCCCGCCGGGGCGGTAGCGGCCGTGGCGTATTCCTTCCCCGCATACGAGAAGAGGGCAGCACGGCCCGGTGGCTGGTGCGTGCAGCCGAATGACGCTGAGCCGGCGGCACGCTCGCGAGGGGGAAAATCACCTCCGCGTCCAAAGGAGAGGCTTTTGTTGGGATTGGAGGAGTGGGCAGAGCAGCTCTCCCGTGTTTTCTAATCCATATCGGGGCTTAGATGCAAGGTAAGAGGTGGCTTTGAACCAGACAAGTAGCTGGGTGCAACCTCAGCTCCGCTCCGAGGATGCCTCAGCTGGGACAAGCCAGCAGCTTCTCCGCGGATCTGCTTCCCGTTCGTACAACGGGGTTCATAACACCTCTCCACCACTCAGGTCGCCGGAGGAACTGGGCCGGGGTGAAAGCACCGGCAGGACTGCAGCCAACAGTCGGTAAAACAACCCCTCGCGGTGCGGGAAGCCAGCGCGAGTCCCGACGGGAGGCGGGAGCCCGGCGAGGCCCGGGAAGCGGGGTCGGGGCCGCGCCGGCTCGCTGCGCCCGGCTGCAACGCGCAGGGGCTCACACTCACCATCCCATCGAAGGAGTGATCTGTCCGACTCCGCCAGGAGGGAGGGGGTAGAAACCAGGGATATCGGATGTCTGGGAAGGACGGTGCACTCCTAGGAAAAGGGAGAGGAAAGGCATTGGACCAAGCAGCAGGCTTGGGGACAGCAAGGAATATATACAAAACGCCTTGCTATTACACACCCCGCAAATGGCAGGACATTGTAGTTGCTATTTTATTGCTCTGGTTCTCCTGGTAACGCACGTGGAGATGCGGCGGATAGCACACACGGCTGCAGGAACAAAACCACTCGTGCAATCATTTAGGGAAGCCGGCTTGCTCCTGCACAAGCACCATCCATGGTCGCACCTGAGCGTGCCGCCGCCTGTCCCGGTATTCCCCCGCTGCGACTCCCCGAGCGCCCAGCGGGAACGCCCCCGCGGGAGCATTGCCTGGATTTTAGAGGATCTGAGTCTCCGTTAAAAACAGTCCTTTCCTGCTGCTCCGCGGGAGCCAAGGAGCCGCAGAGCTGGGTACCGCGCCAGGTGGGAATTCACCTTTCGCAAGGGGAATCCCTGTGGGATCTTCAAAGCCTCTGGCACAGGAGGGGAGAGGAGACAGCCAGAATATCTACCCTTTTCTATCATCAGCTCTATCTGGGCTTCAGAACATGCTACGTGTCCTCCACGAGCAAAGAGAGGGAGAGAGACCGTGTGTGCGGCAGGGCGAAGCGCTGCCTGAGAAACGTCGTGCCGTGCCGAGACACGTGAAATGGGATCCAACGGTGCCTGATGCTCGGGCGGGATTTTAGCCACGTCCCGGGATATGTGCTAGCTGGCTGGACTCTGCAAAACACTGTTTTCCAAGACACTTGAATTTTTTACAGTTCACCCTGGCGGCTCTCCGGTCCTATCTCTGAGGCCAGCTCAGCGGATGTTCCCGTCAGGTATCTCAGGGGTAGGATCGATGAATTTTGCCGAATTCTCACCGAAAATGAATTCTGATTCCCGATATGCAATATTCACGCTGATGGCTGGACCTCAGGATCACAGATCACTCGGAGAGGAAACAGATACACACTGCACCATCTCTGCATCCAGCTAAGACAGTGTGACTTTCCGGTGTAAAACACTAGCTATCAACCACCCGCAAACCGGCCTCACGGAAAGAATCGTGCACTGAGACTGTTCAGCCCCTGTCCTGGACAATAAATACGTTTACTAAATCTGTGATTACTTGCAAGCAGTTTGCAAACTCAGGAAAAGTCTGGATTATTCACCAGATGCGTTAATGATAAATTATGACTTAGGAATGACACCAACGGGTTCCAAGCACCTTATTAGAAGATAATTGAAAGAAATACATAAGTGAAGGGAAAGGGATACCTAACTAAGTGCGGCGGTTTGCCTGGAGCTGTGCTGAAGGGGACCCAGCACCCCAGCCTAGATGACACAGGGTCCAGCTCAAGGTCCAGCTAAACCCAGCACCCGCATTAGGCGGCTACCAGGATTTCCTGAGATTTAGACCTCCAATAATAAAAGCTGCGTAAGTCAGAGCACACATTACTCTCGATGGCCCGGAGGTTAAGCGCTAGCCATTGGCTCAGAAGATCCTGGTGGTGCTTCCTCGTCTGTGGAACAGACATCAGCAACAGCAGCACTTGCAGCAGTAGCTGAAGCAAACAGGCAAATGATGATACTCGGCCAAAAGTTCTGCTCACGCTGTATATTGTGGAAGGTTTTCTTTTGTGTTGAAATGCAAGGGAGTTATCACTGTAGTCTCGCCTCTCTAGGTCATTTTACTAGTGACTGTGACTTGCGGATTCCAAATAAATTCAAATTGATGAGCTTCTCAATAAAGTACTTGCTAGAGTGGGAGGAAGCTATGGGTTTTTTTGTTTGCTTTTTGCATATTCAAATTCTGTTTATGTTACTCCTCTGAGGGTAGGAAAATGAATTGAAACGAGTGTTTAACTTCTTTCTTAAGCATCGGGGTGAGAAAACAAGAAATAAAAGACAGGGGCTGCTCTCTGTCAACTCTCCACCCATGAAATACTTTAAAGGGAAGCCTGTATGATAATGGGAGACATTCCCATGACAAAAATAGAGATGGGTCACATCCACATAAAGGGGGAAGGAAGCCCCTGCCTTTGACCGTGAGCACAGGGATGAGGGACGCAAAGGTGACCGTACCGTGGAGGCAGGTCCCAGCTGAGGATGCTGGTCTGAACCTCCCAGCAAAGGGATCTGCGGGATCTCCGGTGCCTCCAACATGCACGAACGTGGGCACCGCGTGGGGAACAGGAGTCCGGAGGGACCCCAAAGACGCAGGCTGGCGCATGGCCGAGATGGCTCATGGATGGCCCTACAAGCCGTTCCCAAAGGTGGCGTGGGCAAGGTGCGTGGTGCTGTGTTCCCTCAAGATCCGAGGGAGACGCGCGGAAATGTGCACGCTTCCTTCTGAGATCTGGAAACCTGCCACTACTTGAGTTTTTAATCTGTTAACTCTTCGTATTTTTCTACTGAGCTTATTATACTCTGGTGGCTGACAAGCATTTGTTGGTTGGAAGAAAACCAGGATGCGTCCGGGTATCTATTACCTCGGACATAAATCCTTCCCCTCAGTGCCACTGACGGGCCCCAAATGTGGCCTCCGGCGTTCAAACCAACGAGAGTTCAGCACCACTTCCAGAGCATCCGTGATTGCAGATTGGTTTTAGAAATGCAGTTGACTGGGCAGAGTTGACATCTGCTGGACAGTTCGTAAAAGTGAGCAACTACGGAGATCTTCGACGAAGGACTTGCCCAAATTGCAACAGCTTGTTGTCGTGCCTTGGGTTTGGCACTGACTTCTTTGCTCGGATGAACCCTGAATCCCTCCCACAATGTAGTTTGACACAGAACTCTGAATTTGCTCACTTTACATGAAATCAAGACTAGGTTTGTGCCAAAGTTTGGGTGGTTTGAATAGGTTTTTTAAGATTCTGTTGCGCTAGCTAGAAACCTGAGAAAAGTCTGACTTTACAATCATCTTGCCTCTAACCCCCAAAGAAAGCTGCTCTGTGGTGACTTCTGGCCTATATTTTACAGCTCAGGGTTTAACCTCTCTGTACTGTACTTTCCTCCGTAGTCTCGTGAGATAACTGATGTGCACTGGCCTAACACAGCAACCCGGAGAGTGTGACAACCGCATAACGTGTGGCCACGGACTGACACACAGATATAAAAATCCAGTTAGCTATCAGACACCGATCCTATTTAGTCAAAATATTTCCTGTTTCAAACATTTATTTTCTCAAAATGACAGCCTGACAACAGTCTGGGTATGAGTCAAAGGAAAGATTACTTTCCATTTTCTGGTTGACTCTTCTGCATCATCTCTCAGGCTCCGGTCTGATCTCGAGCTGCAGAGGCAGCTTGCACAGGCAGCTAAGCACATTCGACCAGCAAGGTTGACGCTTTTGATATCAAACGCCCATTGGCCGAGATTATAAAGAATTGCTCAGAAGCTAAACCTCAAATAAACTCCTGTCACCGAGCAATGCCCCAGTTGCTCACGGTACTCAACTTTTCCCACCGATTTGAGACCAGGGTGGTGGCGCCAACCCTTGGTTTTCCCCGGTCTTGGCCCCCTCCCGCCGTTACCTTGCTTCTGGTTGATGTCGGCGGGCAAGTGGGGCGAGTGGGAGCCGTGGCTGAAGTGGTCGTTGCTGTAGGGAATGAGCGGGGTGAGCGGGTGGACTCCGTGCGACGGCTGCACCACGGGAACCTTGTTAGACTGCAAGACACAAGGGGAAGGGAGCAGAGGGGTCAGGCACGGCGCCGGGGGGGCTCAGCGTGGTGGCAACCCGCCCGCCAGCCCGGGAAAGGGCTGCCCGCGAGCCTCCGACGGGCAGGAGCGCCGGAGCCATCGCCAGCCCTGCCTCTGCGAGGCTGCAGTGAGCAAGCGTCCCCAGCGCCGCTCCAGGACAAGGCGGAAAGTGCCCTCGCCTAAATAAATAAGCAGCGCAGCAGCCTGCATGGAAAATGCAAAATCAAGCAGTGACACAACCGCAAGCTGGTGTAGGTTTGGCCAATGCAGCAGATGAGCACGGCTAGGTATAGATCAGCTTTCAAAATCCGGAAGAATTTCTTTTTTAATTCGTTTCCAGTATCTGTTATTCCAGGATGACCGCTACAAGCACGTTACCAAATGCAGCGCCCTTGTTTTCTGCTCTGCGCCGGCGCAGCTCGCCATCGCCCGCCCGCGCAGGGGCAGGAGCACGCGCACGTGCGTGGGGTCCCGCACACCCGCCTGGGTCTCGATCCGGACGTGCACACCGCGCACTGCGGCGTCGGAGCGGAGAGCCGCTTTCCGACCCCACGGCGCTCCTCCGCCGTGGCGTTAGCAGGGCCAGCACGTACCCGGCGTTTTTAGGAAAAAAACAACAAAAAAGCCCCCAGTTTCCCTCTCTCTTTTGCAGTGACTCCCGGTTCCTTCCAAAGAGGCACCTTTCCGAAGCACGCTGCTCGGTTCAACGCGCACGCACACGCACGCTTCGCTGTCTACCTCCAGCCTCCGCGCCCCGAGCGTCGGGCTGCTCCATACATGCCCAGTTTCGCCCGCGGTTGCCTTTCAACCCCGGCCGACTTCCCCCGGATGGCGGAACGCTAGGATTAGTCCCAGTTAAAGCCGGAAAGAGAAACAGGACTGATCGCACAGCGAAACTGGGAGCAAACGAGAGCGGCCCCCGCGAGAAAGCTGTGCAGGCGCGGGGAGCTGGGAATCGCTACCCAGACCTTCAGCGTTGCACCGGGGCATCTGCAAAGCGTTTGCTGCACAACTTTAGGCAAGTCATTTTAGACCTCTGCACCTGATTCACTGCTGCCTTTCACTTCGGTAATGATTTTGCTAGGGCAGAGTGAGCACGAAACGCCGGTCGGATCTGGGGGGGCCGGAGGACCTGTCCGGGGACCTCTGTGCCGAGGCTGGGAGCTGCCGGGAAAGCAGGTGGAGAGCCTCGGGCAGGTCCTGCGCTTTGCGTCGCGGCTCGGCGGAGGAAACCCGAGCAGCAGCGAGGCAGGCAGAGCGGAGCGATGGAGACGCCGCTTTACACGGGCCTCTCCCACAAAGGTTCGCTCATGCAAATCAAAAGCAAGAGGCACGCGGTTTTTGCATTTAAGAATGACCGCAAACCTTACACCTTGATGCACACGAGGTGCCGCTTCGCCGCGTGCGGGGGATATCGGGAACGTGACCCCCGCCCCAGCGCAAACCGGGGCGATCCCGGCGCTCCTGCCCTGCCGCAGGGCCGCGGAGGTCCGGGCTGCGCCTGCCCCTGCTTAGCCCATCCGGAGCGCTGAGCTTCGGCTACTCCTGCCCATGGGAGGAGGTGCAGCAAAGCCTTCCGGGCATGGCTTTAAAAATAGCTACGGCTCAGCTTATTTAAGTGCCGCACAGCCTCAAGAGGGACACGCGTTTCTGCGGGCGCCCCTCAGCACCAAGCCGGAGCAGGACGAGCTCCGCGCTGAGCCGTGCCGTGCCGTGCCGCAAGGCTCCCGCGCGGCGTCTCCGCCGCTCCCAGCGCCGCCGGCTGCCCGCGCTCCCGCGCTCCGACCGCCGGACACGCCGGCAGCTCCGGAGTCCTGCCATCGACCCGCAAAGTGCAGCCCGCGGCCCCGCTCCCGGCTCCTGGGCTGGCGGCCGCGCGCGCCCTCGCAGGGACGTCAGGCCTCCTGCTATGAAAATGAACGTGCCGGAGGGGAAGCATCATTTCCCCTTTTTTTGTAAGGTCTAGATTTAGTTTCTGCAAATCAGCTGCGGCACATGAACCTTGGAGAGAGTCTTCAAAGCCAGAAATCACAGCTGATGCTGTGTCACGTGCTGTAAAATTAACCCCACAGTAAACGTTTTCTGCCGGCTGGACTGGATTTAGCATAAGGGCATTTATAGTCTTTTAAATAATTTCTGCAACTCGACTTTTATTTAACTTTCAACCTACAGGTACCTTGAAAAGAAAACCTGTTGGGGGAACGAAAGTAGAAGTCGAACTTGTGCTAAAGAGGCTGAACTGCTTTGCCGGCTGCTCGTTTTTGTGCATTTTAACTATTTCCCCTGGAAGACCGTGCCGCGGGATTGCTCGTTACGGGACTGGGACGACGTCCCATGTTCAGGCCAGGTAGTTTTCTCCTTCCCCCTTTGCAGGGCAGCTGGGACAATGAGCCGGTCAGCTGGGACCTTGCCACGGAAAAAACGTGTATTTACAGCAGTGTTTACCGGCGTTTCCAGGTGGGACAGAGCAGCAGAAGGGTTTTTGCTCTCGGGTTTGTGGCCCTGCGGGGACCCCGCGGCTCCGGGGTGCCCCACACCTGCCCCAGGGCGGCAGCCTGGTCACAGCTACTCAAGATTTCTATATATATGTATTTTTTTGACAAAATGTGGGTTTTCATTAGAAAATGGTGATACATCGTAACCAAAACCTTTCTGGAAAACACCTGGTGTTAACAGGTATTTTGACTCATTTTTTTTAAGACCGATACATTTAGTCTCGACTTGCTAAAAATGAGTAGTTTTACATTGCTGGCTCAGTTTTACTTTGCCGGCTTGAAAGGTGTTTTTTTGTTTAAAAGCTTGACCTTAAGCATGGCACAATGTAACACAGAAAGTCAAAAGCCAAAATCAGAATGAAATGATCAAAACTACAAACTTCCATCGACTCCAGTGTTCTTCGGGGTTTTAGTTCTGTGAAAATATTAGAGATTTTTTTTTCTTTTCCCCCAAAGAATTTCTTTCCGCTGGACGCACACCTGGGGCGTCACGTCTGCTCAGTGCTCAGCATGCGCTTAGGAAAAAAAAAAAGGGAGAAAGGAAGAGGCAGCTATCCCGCGGCACTAGTGCGCTGGGAGGAGGAGTAATCCTAGCTGCCGCGATTCAGATTACACCGAGGAAAGGCAGCAGCTCCTCTTGCGGAGCTGCTCCCGCTCCGCCTGGCTGCGCGCAGGCACGGGGCGCCCGTCCTGGCGGCGACCCCGTCTCCAGTTTGCAGATGCCTCACTTTCAAGAGTTTTTATGTTTTCCCCGCGTTTTGAACAAAAACAGAATTAGCGAAACGCTGGATTTTTAATAGCTTGTTTTTAAAGCAAAGCCACGTAAACGATGCTGTTGTGTAGGAAAGCAGCGTATATTTTACAGATTTTCCACACGTTTGAAGTACGACTGATTTAAGAATTGCGCTATCACCTTATAAACGCCAGCCCTAAGCACCAGGGGATTTGCAGCGGCGGCAGCCGAGGAGAAGGGAATTCTGAACGCGCAGCAGCGCTTTGCTGCAGAAGAGGACGATCCTGCCCAGAGCTGCTCCGCTCCCCGTTCGGAGCGGGGCAAAAGCCTGCTGAAGGTTTTTTCACAATACTTTCAGACGTCTCAGCCCTGCTACGCCATTCCTATACTTTTTTTAAAGAGGTTTTAACAGCTCCTCTGCCACGAGCGACAGCATCGCTGGAAACTGCCTGCCCTTGGCCTTGTTCCCTGGCCTGGCGGCAGGGATCCTGTGCAAGCAGGACACCCCGCACATGTAGGGATCCCATGCACATAGGGAGTCCTATGCACATGGGGGATCCCATGCATGTAGGGGACCCCATGCACATAGGGGATCCCATGTATGTAGGGGACCCTGCAGGCATAGGGGATCCTACATACATAGGGAGTCCTATGCACATAGGGGACCCATGCACATAGGGCACCCTGCCCTGTATATAGTATAGGGGACTCCACGGGGCGCCGAGCTCTCTGCAACGCGGCTGGGGTGCACGGAGGGGCACGAACTGAGGCTGCCGGCCTCCGAATGCCCAAACCCCAGGCAGGGGGAAGCACTGGGAAATGCCTGGGACAGCTGAAGTTCCTGCGGTCACCAGCACCAACGGAAACCAAACGAGGGCTGGATGGCAGAAAAGCCCCTGCCGAGGGAGCCGCCAGCCTGCCTGGAGCAGCCTGGGAGACTCATGTCCCGTGGAGCATCACCGCATCCCGTGGAGCATCGCTGCATCTCGCGGAGCATCGCTGCATCCTGCGGTGCATTGCTGCACCCCACGGAGCATTCTGCACCCTGCAGGGCATCACTGCGTCCCGCGGAGCATCGCTGCATCCCGTGGATCATTGCTGCATCCTGTGGATCATTGTTGCATCCTGCAGAGCATTGCTGCATCCCATGGAGCATTGCCTCATCCCGTGGAGCATTGCCTCATCCCGTGGAGCATTGCCTCATCCCATGGAGCATCACTACATCCCACGGAGCATTGCCGCATCCCGTGGAGCATCATCACATCCCATGGTGCATCGTTGCATCCCGCGGTGCATCATTGCATCCTGCGGAGCATCGTTGCATCCTGCAGAGCATCGTCACATCCCGCGGAGCATCGCCACCTGCCCCGGCTGGCGTTCCCACAGCCCCCCCGGCCGAGCGCGCCCGTGCACGGCCCCGCGTGCTCGTCGCTGCCGCTCTCCGGCGCCCGGCGAGGCAAAGCTGGAAACACCCCCCGGTCTGCAGATGAGTAGTCCCCCGCCGTCACTAAGCCGGCGCTGCGCCCAGGCCGGCGGCGGCGCCCGGCGAGCGCGCGCTGTGGTTTCCAGCTCCCGCCGGGGAGCCTCGGCAGCGGTGAGGCGAGATTAGTCATATCACTTTCAAATTTTCCCACATCGCCGGCCCCAGAAATAGCGAAATGAGAAGGCCGCGGGCCAGCCCGGCGGCGCCCGCGCAGCGCCGGGGGCCTGGGCGTCCCGGGGGCGACGGCGCCGGGCACCTGCGGGGGCGACGGCTCTCGCCAGCCGGGCGGGCGGGCGGCGAGGGAGCACTGCCCCGTGCCCCCGAACCGCCCGCGGCCGGGCCAGGACGGCGCAGCCCAGGCCGAAGAGGTCACCCCTGACTGCGTCGGCTTCACGTCACTTCTCAGAGATGAGTCTACGCGTCGGCTATGAAAAACAAAACCTATGAAATTTGCTGTCGCTGATTCAATGAGGAATCAATTCCTTTTCTCTGCAAAATTAGTCATCGCGCCACAGAAAGCAAGGCTTAAGGTCAGGCTGCACGGAGCGTGCGCCGCTGCTGCAGCCGGCACCAGCCGCCGGCGTTTTGCTCTTCGTGCGACCGTCGGTGCAAACGAGCAGCTTCGCAGGGGCCGGGTCCGTCCCGCGCCCCAGACGGCTCGGAGCACGGCGCCGGCTGCTCGCGGACACGGACCTGGAGCGCACGGCTCGAATGCAGAGCTGCAAAGTTTCGGGGCACCTCTGAGTTCTGCTAAAACCGCCCGGTTTGGCCCCCCCCCCCCGTTAGAACCAAACCAAACCAGATGGTGCCCACAGGCGCTCTCGACAGTTGTTTCCCTGCGGTATCGCGCGAGGAGCTGCCGCGATGAACCATCGCCCCAAACACCCGTTGCAGACGGCGTGCCGCGGCGCCTGCAAGCGCCCGTGCGCCGGCCGGGGGACGGAGGAGACCTCCCCGCGCGCCAGCAGCCGCCGGCGCCTAGTCATTTCTCGCGCCGGCACGCTCTTTCTCTTTTCTCACTTTTGCTGCAGTCACCTCTCTCCAGCCCGCCGCCGCAGCGGAAAGGAAGCAGGGAAAGTTAACGCCGCCCACGCTCGGGCGCTGCCCCGGCTCGGCCCCAGCCCCGCGTCCCTCCGGCGCAGCCGAGCTCCAGCAGGAGCGGCACCTCCGCCGTGCACGGTGCGCGGTGCACGGTGCAGGGCGAGCGAAGGGCTCGACGCCCTGTCCCTGCCTCCGCCGCCTCTGCCTCCGCTCGGGGCTGCGCCACCGGCGCCCACCAATATTTGCAGGCGATGGTCAAACGAAGGGCGAAAACACGCGCTGTTGAGCAGGCACGCGACCGACGACGCGGAGCTGCTGCGCTTAAATGTACATCCCACGTAGGGGCGAACGGCGTCGCTAGCTCGGCTTTTCATCCCTGCGCTTCGCACCTTGAGGCGGGCGGAGCGCTGTTGACTCAGCTCTCCGCTTTCCCTCCGGTTTCTTTCAGCTTCTTTAAAATCCGGCTCTGCTTTGGTTCCCAAACCTTTTGGTTTGAAAGCTTTCAGCGAGCCTTTGGGTTTTGTCTTGCGTCCGCGCTAGCGAGGCGCCTCCTGGACGCTCCCGCTCCCTGGGTACGTTCACGGCGAGGCGCTCGCCCCCGTGGCAAAGCCCGGCGTTCTGCCGCGTTCGCTCGCCCGGCAGCTCTCTCGGGGGGGCACCGCGCCAGGATGCTCCTCGCTCACCGCTTAACGCTCCGAGCAGCGTTAGGAGCCTCCGTCCGTGCCGGGCTCGCTGCACGAGGACGCGCAACGCCCGAGGCCCCTAAAGCTTTGCGCCCCAGAGGTCAGAGCCGTCCGGTGCTCAGCAAGGCTCCCGGCGACAGCGCTCCACGCACGACGGCAAGAACAGGGAGCTTTTTACAAGTTTTCACAACTTTTTACGAGTTCTCTCTGAGCTCTTCCCTGGCCCAACTCGGAGGCCGTCGGGCTTTCCCTAGGAAAACCCACGATGTCCTGGCCTTGCCGCGAGAAGCCTGATGCTCCAGAGTGGAGCAACGCGCTGCTCCGCAGCGAGACTCCCTGTGCTGCCGCTGCTGCTGCTGGTTTCTGTTTTTAAGCAAGGATGGTTATTATTTTTAAGCTAAACTCTGTGGGGGAAATAGCTGAGCTTTTCACCGTTTACGGGCACAGGAAGAGCCGTTTCGCTTCTCGAGTATTTATCTTCTAAGAGAAAGATGTAGGTGGTTCTTCACGAAAAAAAAAAAAAGGCATGGAAAAATAAAGATGAAAAGTCCCTCCCAGAGGCTGCTTCACTTACGGTGACAGAGGACAAGCGCTGAGATAATTACGTCCCCTCCCAGAGGAGAGAAACCCCCTGCAAAACGAGCTTTTGACATCACTGCCCAATATTTACAGTCACATTTAGAAGACGGGCCACCTCACTTCAAGAAGGCTCCTCAACGGTGCAGAAAGTCCCGCTGCTCTCGAGCTGCTTTGCCCACGAAACGCGGCCGCTGCGAAGTTAAAATCATCGGCTCAGCGTTGCCCTTGTCGCAGGGGACGCGCGTGTTGCCAGAAAATCCCCCCTCCGGCCCCGTTACGGCAGGCGAAATGCCGGCGGCGGCAAACGCCGGCGCTGCAGGCAGAGCTTGCAAAGGCTCCGACCGAAACGGCACCGGCTTGACCCCCGGCGGCTGATAGCATCTGACCTCCTTTATCCTGCCCCGGCTCTCAAAGCAGAGCAGTTGGCGAAATACCCAGAATTAATCAGGAAAATGCCCAAGGGGGCGAGGCAGGAAAGCGAGAAATAAAAGCGTGCAACAGGGCCAGCTGTTGCACTCGCTGTAAGAAGTCCCGAGCTACCGGTTCCAGAAGCATTAGGGAAATCGATTTTGGCTCGTCCGGCATGCAGCGAGCACCGAGACCCACAACGCAAAACGGCACCAAGGTTCGGTGAAATGCAGAAAACGGGCTCCCACGGTAAGATCTGCATCCCGGTTTCAGACACCCGGCAGGATCGGGGGACAAAACTCGCATCTATCTAGAGGAGGGCTTGGACCTGACACGAAGCCAAAGGGGCTTTTGGCCTCGGCATTTGGTTTGTGAGTCCGTCTCTGGTCAGGATATGCCGTGGCAGCAGATGGAAAATTCTGTGAGATTTCTCGGTATATCTGTTGGCAAATAAACCGAACAGGAAACCTTGAGGTGTCAGCAAGGCACATTTTCAGGCGGCAAATGTTTGCTTACATGTCATCTGGGCTCTCGCAGGAGGGCTTGCAGCTGCTCTGCTGGGTTTTCTTTTCTTTTTTTGTTTTTTTTCATTTAAAACAAAAACAAAAACAAAAAAACAGCCCACTGACTTGAAAGAGCACAGGGGAATTAAAGAAAAAACAAACAAACAAGAAAAAAACTCCGATGCGATCGAAGGCGTTTCGATTCTCCTAACATCAGAGGGCGAAACCTGCCCCTTGCGCAGGCGAGCGGGGCCGGCGAGCGAAGCCGGGAAGCACCCGCACGCCCCGGCCAGGGCCAGGCGCCCGCTCGCCGGCCCCTCCTGGCTGCCACTGCCACTTCCCGCGGGATTTTCCTTCCCGCCTTCTGATATTCCCAAAGCCCCGCTACGGCGGGGGGGATCTTAGCAGGTGGGGATGCCGCTGGGTTGAAGAAACGCGCAACAAAACAGAAGCGTCTAAGCTGGTCTGAAAAGGAAATCCCCAGCTTGGTGACTGTGCTCGAAAAAGCGATAGTAATAACAGTAATAATAATAACAGTAATAATAATAATAGCAATAATAGTAGTATTGGTATTCTGACCCTGCCGGCTCTTTCAGAGAGCTTTCTCCCACCACATGCAGCTCCCAAGGCCGTGCACTTGCACAGTGTCAGACGACACCAAGAGAAGATCTTTTAATGTCAGATATGGTCATGCCTTAGGTGCGTGCAACTGGCTAAATGACAGATAATAAGGTCCAACAGGGGAAGATAAATTACAATAGTCACCACCTTTCTTCACCATTCCTTCCATTGCTATGGTGAAATCCTTTGATACGTATATGGGTGTCAGAAGCGCTTCCAACACAGACGACCATGAACGAATGAATGACAGATGACCAAAATCTTCCCCAAAGCCTTTCCTAGAGTGTTCTGGAGCAGGAGGCCGGATGCTGGCCCGGCCCCCGGGAGCTGCCCGGCCGGCTGCAGTCCGGCTCTGTAGCCCACACCAACGTCCTGGCCCGGCCAGCCTGGAGCTTGCTGGCTGGAAGACCAAGAGGCAAGGACTACGGTGTGGGCCACCACGAAGGGGCAACCAGAGCCCCCCTGGGGTTTGCACCCTGCTCGCCCCCGCCGTGGCCGGGAGGAGCTTTGCCTGCAGCTGCGGCAGGACCAGACCTCACCCAGCGAAGGTGGGCAAGTTACCGACGTCACCCGCCGAATTCGGGACCGGTGCGCGGTCCTGCTCCTTCCCTGCCCGTGACGGCCGCCCCCCTGCGCTGATCGGCACCGCCGCGTATTTCCCAGCCGCGGTGCCGAGCTCCTCTCTGGAGGAGGCAGAGGGACGCTGATCCCCTTCGGAGTCAAAGGCATCTTTTATGGACACCCTGCAGCTTCCCGCGCTCCTCGCTCGCAAGGGCGGCGTGTTTACAAAGAACGCTGCAGCCGCTAATCCGGGATGACACCGTGTGTCTGCCTGGGAGAAATCCTAATTTTCTCGATATGAGGAATTAGTTCCTTTAATGCTTAACACCCTTTTTTTTCACTGAAAGCAAGCAAGTGTTATTGTGCGCAGAATGAAATAAACATTTTAATTAAAATGTAGAATTTATCTCGCCGCGGAATTCTTGAGAGCCCCCGACAATATGTCAAACTC
Organism: Apteryx rowi; assembly: GCF_003343035.1. Taxonomy (NCBI): domain Eukaryota; kingdom Metazoa; phylum Chordata; class Aves; order Apterygiformes; family Apterygidae; genus Apteryx; species Apteryx rowi. The sequence goes on along the minus strand of NW_020448307.1, from coordinate 3,622,444 downwards.
CACTTTCCCATTTTGAGTCGTTCTCTGATCTCTTAATGCGAATGGCTGAATTAAAACCTGGGCTTGCTGGATTTGCATATAATTAGACGGCAAGGGAAATTAATAGGGAATTGGATGGTTTTCTCCTCTGCCCATCTGATGTCTTTACCAGATTAAAACCAGAAGAGTCGATTTTTTTAATTACTGTAAAAATGTATTAAATGTTATTTAACCTTTTTTTGTTTGGGCGGGGGGAAGCAGACAGGGTAAAGAAGCAAACTTATACATATGATAACGAACGCCTCCTATCGTGGGAAGCAAACAGCATTGTAATTAGGATTAGAAAAGAATCCTAATTAATCTTGTCCTGCCACTTGACTTCTAGAAATTCCTTAGCGGTTGCCCGCTAATCCCCGGCCAGGAGCGGCGGTGGCCGTGGCCGGCGGCGGGGGACACTCGCACATCCCACGCCGCTCTGCTGCTAGATTTCCCAGTATGAACCAGGCAACGAGAGAGCGAACCAAGAGGCATATCATGCATTAAGCACCACAGCGACGTCTGACTCTACAAATAGTGATCCTTTCTGACCTTTTATCATGTTTTATGTGGTATTGCCTACAGAGTCTATTTAGAAATACTTATGGGGCTCATTTTTTAGGGTGGAACTGCAGGTAAAGGAAAGAATAAATCAGGAAACTTAAGCTCTATTCCTGTCCTATGCCTTGGTTTCATCTTCTGTAAATTTGTGATGATAAAGGTAGCCTATCATACCGGTCTTAAGTCATTCATTCATATTTTAACTCAGCTCTTGTCATGTGTCATCAAATCCTGTTCTTCAGGTATTGAGATTCTTAGGTTTAATTGCACAATATTTTATTATGTGAGTGAAAGGTAATATGATTATTTTCATCTTTGGGTCTTCAGTATGGAAGTTAGATTTTAGAGAGCTGGTTGTTTCCAAACTTCAGACCTTGTCTGAAAAGTTTAATTTTCTGCCTCTGATACTGCAGCTAAACATAATGTCAGGTGATGCTGGCCGTAAAGGCAGGGTTATAACTTGGACTAGTCCCGAAACACAGCAAAGTGCAACTTCTCTTTGCTTTCTGCTAAATAATAAATAGCAAATGACTACTGCTACAGCTAGGACAGCTTCTCGGCAGAACTTTTTCCAAAAACTCCAGTAAGTTTTCGGCTACAGCTTTATGAGAGTGACCCCGAGCAGCAGCCCGGGAATAGCATGGTTAGTACAGACATGAAAAACCTCCACGTCAAAACCGGAGACCACACAAAATGCACCCGGTCTTGAATTTCATTTTAAACCAGGCTGACCAAAAGTTCACAAGCCAGGATCGATCAAAGGTTTCCCACTGAAAAAACGAGAAACTCACAATTTCATATGGTTTTAATGAGAAAAATAATTGACGAAACTTTGCTCTTTCAGCTTGGTTTTGCTTTGAGTTTGGGGTTCATGTGAGTACGAAAACCAACAACGGGTGCAAACCCGCAAGGAATGAAATCACCGAGTTTGGTACAGTTTTAATGACCAGACTCTTACAACCGGAGCGCGTCACCTGCTTTAGGACTGCATAAGGGTCAGGAATTTTAAAGAATTTTATTTTTGTAAGAAAACGCAAGTCACGGAAACGGCAACTCTCTGCAGGACACACTTTCACCAAAGTTTTGTTGGGAAAGTTTTAGGTCCAGGGTAAAATTTCGAACCACTGCCTGGCCGATGCACTTTCCCAGGAGGTGCAAGACCCAGATTCAAGCCCTGCTCTTTCTGCATCTTTCTTTTTCTGTCTGTACGCTCGAATGAGAGGGCTGCAGGAGCAATTTTTTACCGGGCCGACCTGCGGAGAGGGAAGCTGGTAGCGCCTTTCAGTTTCCTTTCGCACAAATTTGAGATATCGCAATTTCATTCTGATGGCGAATGGGGAAAAAATGTCAAAATACTGCCTTTTCTAGCCAAAGTCAGAGTCTTGCTGCCCAAACAGCTCTCCCTCACGGCCCGCCAGGACACAGATATCCAGGAAAAATGCTTTGCAGAAACGTTGAACCCGGCTCGGTTTGCTGGGTGCTGCCACGCCGGAGGCGACCACGCGTGTCCCGATACCCAAACTCATTCAGATTAAGCCCAAGCCGCCCACTGCACATCTATTATTTCCTTCGGTCTTTTTTGGCATTGGAGCTCACAGTAGACACCAAGGGGTTTCCTTGGGGGATTTACTGCGCTTAATGACTTGGGTCCTACTTTGTGGCTGCTCTTGCCATTAAATACAAACTGATTCAGTACAGCTGCTTCAGCGCTGAGGTTCGTTCAGAAGAAAGGAAGAAGCAAAAGAAGCCAAGAAGAAGGAAGAGGAGATTGTAATCCAGGGTGCTGTCAGTACATCCAGATTCCTGGCATTCTAGTTTTTTTCCCAACCAGGTGGTTAACTAATTTATACCGCTCCCAGGGATCAGCTGTTTAACTGTAGGTCACGTTGTGTCACAGTTTATTTTTTTAACTTACTTGGAAATTCCTCTGATTTATTACCATAACTGACAGGAGCATTCGCTGAATGACGAAACCGGGGTTACACAGAGCATCAGTTACAATAAGAAATACATCCGCCACACCTCCTACCTGCGCACCGCTTCCACGTGCCTACACAGCGATTTTCTAAACTTTGTCAACATTTAGGGCCCGAGCCGGCAGCCGGCGTGTTCACATCTGCATTACAAAAGCCTGAGAAGGAAAAACTTCTCCTTCCATCTGGACAATGATCCAAGGGCAGAAGATCCCCCCTTCAGCAGGACGCCACCACATCATCAAGCCCTATACTAGTATTTTTTTTTTTTAAATAAAAGTCCTCTTCCTAACAAATGGATTGTGCATTTGTTAAAAAACGCAATTAAAACTATTTCAGTTGGTTTACATTTCCATTTTTCCCTGTAATGTTTGCAATTCAAAAATAAGATCTTCTATCTTATGGTCATCATCGAAGCTACTTAGAATGCAAAATGTAAAAACCATATAGGTCGTAAAGGATTACACATTTTTACACTTCTTTTGGTTTCAACGGAGGAGCTACACAGAGAAAGCAATTTATTTTTAAAAGATATAATTAATATAATAGCGTCCCTTCAATTTGTTGGCTAGCTTTCTCCACTGTTCCAGAACATAAAAGAGCTTGGGGCTTTCTGAAGAAATAAACCCTCAAATATAGCCGAGACCTCGTTGATGGGATTTAGAAGGAAACATCACCTTAGGAGAGGCCACTTCCAAAGGCATACAGCTACCTGCCACGCTGGTAGCAGCTATCACTCAGGTTTTTAGGTACTCCTAAGCATGGAAAAGGCTGCACCTCATTGGCCTCGGAGACCGCAGACGCTTGATCTGCAACATTTTCTTTTTTTCAACATGCTTTAGCAACGCAAAGTGTTTTTAATTTGCCAGGAGCACCAGTTCTACAGTAGCACACGTGGTATATGCACAACATCTGGACGAGAGAGATGCAAAAAAAGCATCCTTAAAAGGGTAGTTTAACCCGGGCAGGAAACGTCGCTGCGTTGAGCGCCGCGATGGCCCTGCTCCGGCTCTCGTTTACTCATCTCAGAAACCCGGCTCCCGTGCCGGGCGAAGCCCTCGGCGCGCCGGGGACGGCGGCTCCTGCAGCCGCTCCGCGTGTGCCGTCGCCGCTCGGCGGGGCCGCGCTCGCCCGGGAAGCCGGGCGAACCACATGAAAGGCGCCTGGTTTCGTGCGCGCGCGCGGCAGCCGTCTCCGGCGCTCGGCTTTCCCGCAAAAGGCGCGGGAGAGGCTCCCGACGCCTCCCGCTCGGAAGAGACCGGCAACGTGGCCCGCGACACGCTGCGCTTAGCGACTCGCTCTTATCTTCGCCTCTATCTGCCCGTAGCCTCCGTGCAACTGCGTCCTAGTCGTGTAGGACCATGTTCAGCCCAAGAATTCAACCCCGGTTGCACTTCTGAACTGTAAAGCGTTTTTAGGGTGGAGACTTGTTATCTTCTACATCTGAACAAGGTTAGACCTCAACAGACTCGCTGCTGGCTGTGACCCTTGCAACACAGATAAGAAATGCTGTTCAAAGTAGTGTGCTCTTGCACATAATATATGGTATATAATGTATATGCATATAATATTGGTATATATATTTATATATATAAGGATTTATATAGAATAAGGATTATTATAATTTACTGCGCGAGTCCGCACGTTCAGCTCAGCGGCGCCCCTCTGCCTCCCTGCACGCATCCCGCAGGGAAAGAAAAGGAGCAGAAATGGAATGGGGGGAAGGAAAGCTAGCAAGAATATTGCTTGATCTTTATGAGGATGAATTTTGCCACCGACTTCGGCAGCAAGATCCATGTAGCCAGGCTGGCACCGAAAAGCCTTCGCCAGGCCAGCGAGGCTGCAAGCACGCACGCGGGCAGGGGCGCAAGGAGTGTTCCCGCGAAGCCCTGGCCCACGCTGCCGTCCCGGCGGGATTTGCAGCTTGCAGGGAGCGCAGGGAAGCAGAGGACAGGGCTCCACGCCGGGGCCGGCACGATCTGGGCAGGTGTCCCGGGTGGATCAGGGCAGCCCGGCGTGAGCGCGTCCCGGCACGCCTGCACCGCCGCCAGCTGCCTCCTTTCCCGCACCCGGAGCCGGGGAGCTCCAGCTGCGGGGAGAAGCGGGTTCGGACGGTTTGCGGGAGGCCCCGGGGGTCTCTCCCGCGGGGCGGGGAGCCGTCCCCCTGCGCCGCGACGGACGTCCTATCTGCAGGTTAGCGCTACCGGGGAAGCACGAAATTTTTCCCAACCGGTGAGAAAACAGCAGTAAATCACCCGGCTCGCCGGCCCCGGCCAAGCAGGCGCGGCGACCGCGGGAGCCGCGAGGCGTGAACGGGGCCGGCGGCACGGGCACGGCCGCCCGCCGCCCTCACTGCAGCGCCACGCTGCAAACCGCCCCGGCAACGCATGCACAAAAACCAGGCTTTTATGGCCCGTTTCCAGCAGCGTCCTCCCCCCTCTGCCCCCGCCGGGGAAACCAGCCCCGCGACGCGGCTCGGAGCCGAGGTCAGCCCGGCCCTTCCCTTCGCAGGAGCCAGCGACCACCATTAAACGCCGTTCCCCTTGCATGCTCCTTTTCTTTCTTTTTTTAAGCATTTAATATTTTAAATTGCTATAATTTGCGCTGGGGACTAATAAATCATAATTATTCACTGGAAAACAAATTGTAGCGTGGAATTTAATCCCTCATATCTACTCTATCTACTATAAACGAGCTACCAGTGATCTAAGAACGAGCTACCTGGCAGTCAGAGATCACATGGTTCACTTCTTTTTTTTTATTTCGATTCCCCATTGGTTGCTATCTATCTGAATACCTGCGCTGCCTCCGCTCTCGCCCGACGCGTCCTAAGCTGCGTTGGCTACGATGACATCTGCTGGTGATTACACACTTTCTCAGCCGCCCCAGGTATTTTTATCCGCCGAAGGCAAGAGAAGTGGCAACGCGCTCCCGTAATTTGGGGGATTTTTTTTTTTTTGAATTTTTTTTCCTCCTGTCGGCTCAGAGCGGAGCTATGGGACGGCATTTACGCGAAAAGGAGCAATTACGCCGCCTGCGAGCAAGCTCCGGAGGTAAAATCACCGACCCACCCAAGCGGGCCGCAGAACGCAGCGCCGCGCCGACACTTTTTGGTGGTTTCTTTAAAAAGCCCATTCGCCACGGTTAAAAAAAGGAAGGGGCGGGTTTCGCAGCCGTGGAAGAGTCAGCGTAATTACAAGTTACTGGATCGTGGCGAAACCCAGGGTAAAGCAAGACGTTTCCAGTGGCAGGCCTCCAGCAGCTTCAAGGAAAGACAACCCCAGTCCCGTCTCCGGCTGGGGAAGGCGCACGCATCCGAAACGGGGCAGCCGCAGAAAAGCTGAGGGCTGCACGGATGCCCCCCCCGTCTGGGCCAGGGCCCGGGCGGCGCGTGCCCCAGCGTACCCACAGCGCGCCCCGCTGCGCGGGACTTTTGCTAGAAGGCGCCTTGCTAGGAGAAAAAGCACTGCAATATAACGTTAGAAATTCCTGCTAAGAGCCAGCGCCCGGAGTAGAAGGACGGGGATGCAGCTTGGCATCGCAGCTGCTCTGCGCGAGGGTGCAGCAGGGAAACACTGCCCATCACCGTGCCCACAGGCCCTCTCTCTTGCGATATTGCAAGAAGTTAGAGGAACCTGAATTCTGGAGCTAGTGACCTTAGGTTTTAAATGGGAGGGGGCTGCAGGCAGGTTTCCTTTCCTTTGCTGCTCCACTCGCTCCTGAGACCCAGCCGGATGCTGGGTGAGACCAGGGCAGGACGGCGACCCGTGGGCACTAAAGGGCTCTTAGTTTTGCCTGGCGCTGGCACTGAAAAAGCCCGGCTACGAGCTTGCGAGCTTTGAAGAGACGCGCTCTTAAAACCGAAAGAAATAAAAATAAAATAATTAAATAATCTAAATGGCAGCCAACAGACTGCTCACCCAGCATTTTCCCACCTCGGGCAGGAGCTCTGATTAATGCTCATCAGCTTATCTGCACGTTAGATCCTCATGATTCATCACTTACTACCCTAGGAATTATGACGCACTGGGGAGAGATATATTTGCAGATTCCATGGGTGTATGCCATGTCTGGAACACTTAAATGATTTTGGCATGAAAAGGGACCAACCACAAGCCCAGCTAATCAAACCAGCATTTCTCAACCTACACCTTCCAGTAGTTATAAAAAAGATTCGGAGCAAAGACAAGACTATGGCAGTGAAGACAAATTTATCTGCCTCATCAGTGGTGTACAATCTTTGCAGAACAAAGGACTTTATAGGCAGCCTGCCAGGAGCCTGTGGCTGCTCCTCGTTTGCATATAAATTTAAAAAGAATTTTAATAAGTGTTAAATGCACATGATATTATTTTTTATTTATAGCTGAAAGTAGGTGTATGCAGCGCTTCACAAAACACACAGAAAGAAAAAGGACGTTTGGAAGTCTGAATGGAGATCAATGGAAAACCTGTGACTGCTTCTCTTAACTAACTTCTCGGTACACGGCTTTATTGTTCAGGTGGCCACGGGCACAACGGAGACGGAGCTGAGCACGTCACGCGATCCCAGCGCTTTCGCATGCGCGGCGCCGCACCGGCCAGGACGTGCTCGCAGATGTGCGCAGATGTGCGCGCTTCCAGAGAGAGGCGCGCAGGTGGCTGCCCTCCCCCTTACCGCCGGGTGACTGCTGCTGGAAAACAGTTCCAGAAAGGGAATAGCGTTTCTTCAGGACGCTTGGATCGCGGCGGCCTGCAACGCGCAGATACTCGGTTCTGCGAGGACTTGGGCCTCGAGCGTCTCTGTAGTCGGCTGCGAGCAAGCACGCCAACAGCGTGACGCTTCCCTTGTGCTCCTCTCTGGAACTGTTTTTCTTTGCTGGTTTTTGAACTGTTGACTACATAAACCCCAAACCTACATTTCTACGCTGCAGGAGCAGCTCCTACTCTCGTGTTTCCTGAGCGTTTGTCACCAAGTTGCTAAGTCGGAAAGGTCACTGCGTTGCAGCCATCGTACGAGCCGACTCCGGCACCTGCTTGGTTTTGATGTAAGCGGGATAAGAAAAAGAGGCTGAATTCTTCTGTGGGGGCTGAAGATTCAGCTATCTTTCAGACACCAGGCAGTCATGAGACATTAAAGATCAAAAGAGTTATTTGAGAACTTCAGAGCTATTACTGGATACAGTATCTTCTTATTAAAACATCTTTACCTCTTCTGTAACTCAAAAGAATTTCCTGGGAAATATATCTTTGCTCCGCTGCTAAGTTACAGTCCACCAAAACGCCTTACTTACTTACAAAAGGAAAATATTCTAGCCAAGTGATGTCATCTTACAGTGATGACATCAGATATTCTTCCCTGAAACCTTTTTCCAAGGGAGACTTTTGTCAGATCATGCAGCTACAGTATCACTTTTATTTTATCCATATGACAGCAGGCAAAGAAATCGGGGACAGCAGGATTTCCCATCCTCTAATTCAGGAAAGCGTCAGCAGGCAGGCCGGCCGGCCACGCTGTCAATGCTCAGCCACTTTTTCCTAGCTCATAGGTCCCTAGGGCAGCAAAACATTAAGCCCAGACTAAACCCTAAACTTGCTTTGGAGGATGATATTAACCTCAGACCTAAACGCAGCCAACTGGCACCTTTTGATATTCTATCAAAACGTAGCCTTGTGGCCCTGCTAAACCCAATCCTTCCTCTTTCTCCACCTACCTTTACCAGCTCAGAACTTAGCTCCAGCCCTAAATCCAGCTGCAAGCCTCCCCAGGAAACCAGGACGGTCCGTCCCTCTCGCAGCAGCCCTGCCCCGGCTCTCCCCAAACCCGCTGACCCTCGCGATGCCAGACCTCAGTGCAGTTTGTACCAAAAAAACAGCAGCCTGGAAACCCCGTCTGAACCCTGTTTTAAGGCAGCTTGAACACAGCTTGTATCTTTATGACTTAGGCTAGAGTTTTGGTTAGGGGTAGTGTTTAACGAGGGGAAAGTGATGATGGTGAGGTTGGAGAAGGGGTCAGGATTATAATCCAGGCCAGGATGAACAGATGAAATTGGGCAACGACAGGGTTCAGTGGAGGCTGGTGGGTGAAGTAAGGGGAGAGGACACAGAGCTCTCTGAGTTCATCTTCTTCCAGGACTGGTGATGGGTCCATGAGTTTGTGAAGGGCCAGAATCACAGTTTTATCAAAAGAAAGTCATGGGCTAGGATAATAAAGAGATTTGGGGGAGATGGCACCAATTTGAAAACTCACGTTGAGCGAATCCGTGACTCCTTTGAAGTCTGAAGTGATTAGGAGTCACTGGACTAGTGAAAGGGCTGAGGTTGAGGTTAGAGTAGAGTTTGAGTCCAGCAGATTATACGGTGGACTCCCAATGTGCTGCCACATCTGGAACCATTATTAGTCTCAAAGTATATTTAGTCTGGGAACAGGGAGAAGTTCCTAGGGCTGGGCTAACACTGAGTGTAGGATTAGGGTTTGAATCAGGAGAAACCAAAGAGTTTGCACAAGAGAGGGTTTCTGAAGAGGTCACCAGACCAATCTGAGGGCTGCTTGTACACCTGGACCACACTTGGACTTACAGCCAGCAAGGCACTGTTGAACAACGCTCAAGGTAGTAGGCGAAGGCTCAGAGGGAAAGAACCAATTAAATAGTGTATCATGGGAATTCAGAGGCGGTGGACACTAGCTACTCTGTCTCATGGCTTTTCCCAGCTAAATCCTAATCCTAAACTATCTTCCTCCTCTCTGGTGTTCCCCAGCAGCCCCCAGCCCTAGGGCAGGTCAGTGCTCTGTCCTGGTGTCCAGGCTCACCTTCAGCCGTCGCTTGTCCTCATTTAGTTCTTATGTCTCTACCAGCCCAACCCTTAACCCTAACACGTGCCTTATCTAACTCAAAAACATAGATTTTTTTCTTTTGCTAAACTGTGCATTCAAGCAAATACATCACAAAATTGTTGCCATGAGCAAAATAACTAGGTCATGGTTCTTTCAATTGTTGCTAGTCTTCTGTATTTGGTTCACTGGGGGTCTTTGCGCTAACGAAGAATGTAAAGAGTAAATGAGAATGAAAAACTACACATGAAATCCATTTCCTCTAGGGTGAGTCTACTGACCTGTGAAACCCACACGTGTTACACTACAGACTGTAAGCCTTCAGCGCTGGAGAGGGAATCAAAAGTAAAAGCAACTCTCTCGCCCATACATTAATACATAATGATAAATACATCCAAGGGTTCTTTGCACAGAGTCTCTACCGGGAGATTTTTTTTTTCCAGTACCAGATTGGAAACTTCTCATTTCAAATGTTTTATCACAGAACTGGCCAAACATTACTTCTTCCCTGATTCTTTGAGTAACAAATATTTTACAAATAATAATAAGACAGAGACTCACGTTCTGCCTTCCCTTTCACTGGCACGAGTCACTGGAAATTGGGAAACAGCTGTAATTGTGCAGTTTAGGGATAAGACGCTAAAGGACTCCCCACCCTCCTTGCATTTTTGGGCTTTACTCCCTGGATCTTGATCCTCAGAGCATCTGAAAGCAGAGCAGAGGTCGACTAGAGGAGATGCCCTGTGAACACGTAGCTCTCCAGAGAGGAAAGGAGCTTCTTTCCAACTCAGCTCCAGCAGAAGGGCCACAGCCTCTCCTCTCCCTGCCACTTCCAAGCTGGGAATACTCTGCTCTCCAAGTGGCAGGTCTTACATGAGGGAAAGCAAGGGAGATTTTTATGCTTGACTTCTGGGAAAGTGCTTATTAGGATTTATATGACTTGAACTTATCTACAAAGACTTGTAGAGCACAGCTATCTATTTAGGTTTATACAGGCTACGACTAAAATAATTTCCACCTGAATGTGTTTGCACACGAAGCGTTTATGTCACCGCAGGGGGGTCGGAGCGTTGCACCCCGCAGCCCAGCTCCGCTCCGGTGGGCGACGGGGCTCGAGCCCGGCCGCGGCCGCTGCTCAGCTCGCACAGAGCAAGCCCCCGACTCGCACCGCTCTGAAGTGGCCGCAGACTTCACCACCAAACGCGACCGTTCTGCAAGCAAAAATGGTACTAGGAAATCACCTGAGAGGAGCATGTGTGTGCGCATACGTGTGCGTTTTTCTGTATTTGTCTGTGTGCACACTGAGGAAGTTAATTTTAGTTTCATATCTAAGACTCTTCACTGTTCTATCTACACGGTCTCCTCTGCCTTCAGAGTGTGTGTAGCGAAGTTCAGGTGAAAAACACCGCGTCTGTATTTTCCATGGTAAACCACAAGGGGTTTAAATTCACATCACTGTATTTGCAAACAAGCAACTTCTGCATGCACAGAATCCTGTTTCACTTGAAACCCTTACCCCCAAACTGTCTTAACTTAAAACTCTTTCAGAAAAGAAAAAGAAAGTTAACTTCTCGACCACAAGCAGAAAACCTCACACTGGCCCCACTGTATCCTGTGCACCATTAGCCAGAGAGGAGCCTGTGTTTTGATTTCCATGCCAGGTTGTCTTTCTGGTCTGTCTAGGCTTGGTCTAGACTGTATTCTGAACAGCACAAGCTAATTCCTCACCTCCCTTTCCCTGTGCACCTCTGTGACGTGGAATGAGCTCTCAGGCACCAAAGCAGGAATAATCACCCTCCAGGACCGTACATTAATTTGTTCTACGCTGCTCCTAAATTCAGTCTCTCCACTTCAATAATCACTCTTGGTTTCCACCCAACCCACAGCGTGAGATTTTGCAGACTGGCTATTTCAGACACGAGGGCCCAGATCCTAATTGCCCATCTCTGCTCTTGCGTTTCCACAGCATGGGAATCTTTTCTTTGCTCTATACGTTGACTTCAGAATGGGAAGCTAAAGCAGGGCTCTGAAAACACTTTTTTACCACCCAGACACTTCACTATATTGCTCCCTTTTTAGCAGCTGCCTTGAACAGAAACATTCGACCGAGGGAAAAGAAGATTAAACCATTTGCGAACGGCCAGATACTCCTATTAGCACGGGTTGCTAGCCTTTTCTTCAGGAGGTTGCACCACCGAATCTGGCTTGCCTACATTCTTTGCAGGTAATGTAATCCTCATTTAAAAGAGAGCTTGTGGCTATCCAACGTCACTTGTTACCTCCCTTCCACAAATAGCCACTTACTACCAAAAGCAGTGGAAGGCAGCAGATGTAGAAATCAGACCTTATTGCTAATTTGTGCTGTGGGGCACGATAGAGGCCGAGTGTGCCAAGACAGAAGTGAACTAAAATGGGGCCAGATAACCTGAATTCCTTGTCCCAGCTCTCCGAGCACCAGCACTGCCGGGAGCTCCCGATGGAGGTGCCCAGTGATCCGGGGCAGGATATATTTATTCACAGCACGCCAGGCCCTCGCTGCGGCTCCGAGCGCCTCCCTGTGCATCCCCGTGAGTAATGTGCGTTATACCCTGCCGACTCATGCATTGCTCACGAGCAAATCCCTGAGTGCTGGCTTGGAAATGAAAAATAAAAAGAGATTTTCTACAAGTATATATTTAAACTTCTTGCTGAGACTATTAGCTAGACTGAGAAAGGAAGCGCTGTGCAAGTCCGCGTTTGCACACGCTAGCCAAGAGGGTCCCCAACTGTAGCGGGGTTATTCCCAGCTTTTCCAAGGAGAGGCCCACCGCTCGCTGTTAGACTGTTTCCAGACATCTCCACTCCCACCTGCGATTACAGCAGCCTGAGCTTCTCCTCCCTCTCTTTCTGGGACATTTTTGGGTGACCCAGCAGTAGCTTGGATCTCCAGAACCGCTGGTGGCCCCAGTGCTTGAGGAGAACACGTTACCCATGCTCTCCCCATGAGACAGCAGAGCTGGTTTTCCCTTGTTTCCAACTGCTTTTACCCAACCTTCCCTGCAAGGGAAAATCCAAAGATCTGCGAACAACTTGTCTAAGAGAGCAGGGGAGCAAAGACCAATATCCGACAGCTCTCAGCATGTCCTGCTCATCATTTAAGAAGCAGTTTTTAAAAATAATATCACAGTAGCAACATTTTGCTACTTTTCTGCTGTTTCCTTATCTGATGCTCATGGAACGCATTATGTCTTAACCAAACACACCGATGGGCAGAGCGCTGGCAGCCGATGAATCACCCTAAACGGCGCACCAGGTTGTACAACCCAAGTTACGAAGCCCACAGTCATTTCTGCCGCGTGTGGAAGTCGCGACATTCCCCACACCTGAAACTGTTGATATAAAGCTGTCCTTTCCCTAAAGCTGATCAGGAACACCTGTGCTACGCTACAAGGCAGGGAAATGCAATGGAAGCAGCAGAGCCCTAAATGCACGCGGTATCCCGGGACGTTGCTGTTCTCCTGCCCCGGCCGTAGGCGTTCCTCTGGGATTTGGTACCCAGGACACTGGTGTCACTTGTTTAATTCCCCGTTTCGCAAGCGCCCCTGCCACGGTGCTGCTGCACCTCCTCCCTCCGCGCGTTATCTCCATGTGGGCACTGCTCCAGGAACGGGAGCGTGGAGCGGCTGGGCAGGACGGAGCAGACCTGGGATGCTCCCCGGGAAGGCGGGCTCAGCCCCGGGCGCGCAGGGATGCGGGAGATGGCTCCGCTGCGGAGAGAGCCCTCCACCCCAGGCAGAGGTGGAAGCACCAAGGAGGTCCGTACGCCTCCGCTGCCCCCCTACACAGGGGCCTCCTCCACGGGGCGAATTCGCGAGGACGGCGAAAATCCCACAGCGTCACCAGGCTGCCTGGGAAAGGCGGAGGAGCGGAAGGCACCTGCCTCCGTTCACGTCTCCAAAGCCTCAGAGGCCTCTGCCAGTGGAATATCAATGTCACGGCACGGGATCGTTTGCGGCACCGTGATCCCTTTTCATATAGGTGTTTTGAAAAAGTTGGCTCACCACCACCTGGCAAGACAACACCACAGCGTGAGCAAAAGGTGTACCTGAAAATCCTCTCCAACTGCAGAAGAGGTGCTCCTAACAAACTGAAATGATTAAAAAAAGATAAATTTACAGTTGGTTTCCAAAAGAAAGTAGTTAATTTTTTTTTTTTAATTCAGGTGAATGAGCACTGGAATCACAGTTCCAAAAAATGCCCATATAAGATTCAATGGCTGTCAAATTATGATTTCATGATGCAATTTCAAGATTAAAATTAAATGACTGTTTTTTTAATGTTAGTCATGCAACCTTCCCCCGAGATCTGAATGTCAAGCTGGGTCAAGCTCTCTCTTTCCTCCACATGATCATCAATTCTAAGGTCAAATTTTATGCAGTCACTCCGGTAAAGCTATTATTTCAAATTATATGCCAATTATGTATGCCAAATTTAGCAGCTCTTCCTTTTTAAATCCAAGCCTACTTAAAACTCCTGGTATCTGCAGCAAAATATTTTGCTCACAGTTGTGGTCCTGAATCTGCAGAGGACCAGCAGTGAATGAAAGTCGTCTTCACCAAAGAGCCATGTAGTGGCTTTGAAATCAAATTCCAATAGTGACAAAAGCTCAGCTTTTGGAAAATCTCAGCACCACATTTGTCCCTAATATCAAGAGGGAGGCAGAGAATTGAATGGACATAAAAAGTAGCTATGTTTGCAACCTAAAATAAAGGGGGTTAATCTAGAGCTTTCTATATCTTTAGCAATAACCTTTACCCACAAAGAAAATTATATCAACATATAATTCAGGTGGAGCTGGGGAGGCTGAAATAGAGTTATGGTCTAACGAAAACATTAAAGAATCGTATTGCTTGTTTTGCACAGGGCAGCACACATAAAACCCACAGCACAGAAACAAGCTTAATTCATTTTCTTTCACCTAATCTGGTCATCTATGAATAGAGCTGGTTAGCATTACACACGCTGCAAAACCAAAATACAAGAACTCAAGCATAGCCTATGATCTGAACAATGAAATGAAGAAATTCAAGCTGAATTAGATCAAGATGAAAGAATTTCTGAATGACGCCTTTTGGACTCTTTTTGTAGTCCTTAACAGCATCAGGTATTGGTTAGCTCCAAGAGCAGGATGTGAGATGTTATCAATTCTGTATTTTTCCTTCATAAACTAGAGATTATAGGTTTCTAGTGTGACTAGAGCTGACGCTCTCTTCTTCCAGAAGCAGAATACGGACAAGATGACAGAACTCAGTGATCAAACAAGCAAGAAAAAAGCATCTGAAATGTGGACAGAGGCAAACTGGGGCAAGGGAACCTCTGACTTTCCAGAGGAAGGTTTGGTTTGGTTTGACGGTGTAAGGGGCCCACGTTTGGAGCTCCAGTGGATTGCAGGCTCCTGACGAATGCGGAGAGCACGACGCAAGCACTGCCAGCTCCTAGACCACGTGCATCATGCGCTTGGATTATCAAATTCGAAACAGTCAAGAAAAATTATCCCCTCTGATTCCACGGAGGTCCTAAAATGTCTTCAGGACTGAAATTCAGCTTTCACTAGACTGCCTTTCGATGAGGTCTCTTCCCATGTGCTGTTTTGGGTCAAAAAGAGACTGGGCCCTTTGCTGCCCCAAAGTTTCCCAGAATTATCACCCAGGAACGTTTCAGATGAAGTAATGATAGAGAAAACACCTGGGCCACGTTGTTCAGTGTGTCCATGTTTATCAAAGGTAGACTTGTCGGGCATAGGAGGAAGTGACAAATCCATGAGCTAATTTAAGAAAAGGAAATTTGACAGACTTTGAGGTGAAGTCAGTTAAAATAATGGGATAGTAATAGGTTAAAATAATCTAGACACAAATCCCACACCATTCTGATCTCTGCTTAACTGATTTCATTGAAAGAGGCTGAGAAAAAAGTGTAAACTTCTTTCTGTACAAAACAGGCATTTTGGGGGTCTAGATTGCTGGCAACACACAATTTTAAATGCTGCATCCCACAGGAAGCTTACCTCCTGGAGCGTCCTTCAGTTTATCAGAAAGTGCTAAATTTAATAAATACCTAGAGGTGCAAGAGAGGCATATGAGTGGTTCCTACCGAAATTCAACGGGGCCTATGCAGTAGAGAGCTCTGAATACCCGATCAACAACGCTTTCATGCATCCAAATGAAAAATTTTACAGAGTAAAAGTCCTTGATCTTGCAAACACTTACATATACAAATAATTTTATGCACAAATTGTCAGGCTGATTTCCACAAGACCATCCACACATGTGAAATAATTTATTTACACAAGCATTTGCAGGACTGAGCTTTACGCACAGTGAAGATCTCAGGAATTACATTGCCCATGGAACAGGCAGTAACCACCAATTTAGGAACAAAGGGCATTATGATCCAATCTCTTCCATAAATCTTTAGTGTCCATACAAATCTGAGTTTTTAATAACTAATATATAGGTTGAACTGCTTGAAACTTAGCAGAAGGGTCTGTGTGGGACCCTTTGCCACTGATGATAAAGTCAAACTAGTGAAAACCTCTCTTGTAGACATTGTGCAGCGTAAGCCACAACCTGTATCAAAAACCTCGTTCCAGATAGCTTGCATCCATCATTTAAGAGAATTGTACAGCTCAACAGGGATTAAACCAACAAAGTACACAGACATTAAGTATCCCTCTTCAGAATTTTATCTAAAAAACTACAGTATTTTTAGAGAATGATACCCTCTGTGTCATGAGCATGTTAACTATGGTCTGGAAAAGAGTGAAGAATTATATCTCCGAGTTACATTCAAGAATTACACTCCCTGCCAAAGTAATCTGTAGCCCAGTTTAAAGAAAAAAAAACACTGTAAAAAGATTATCTCCAGTTCTCTAGGATTCTTACGCATGGGCGCATGCAATCTGAGGACACGGCTCTTTTCCGTGAATAATGTCATAAGCAACAGGAATGGCCAAAAAGCAGGAAGAGCTGCTGCCAGGGAGACAGAGCAAAACGGGATCACACAAATCAGGGGAAAACACAAAGCCCCAGGATAACGAAAGCTTTGGGGCTTTCCTAACCGCCGGCGGCGCGTAGATCAGACCCGTGCCAGTTCCCACCAGCCCTACCTACAAAGGTGCGTATACAAGGATGTCGTATTCCAGCAGCTTTGAAACTAAAGAAAGCAGATTACCCACCAGAAAAGGGACCATTTTTGCCACTAGCGTGTTTTGCAAGCGTAGGATACGCTCGGCACAGCGCTCCCGGCTTCTGCCTTTACTTGTTGTCACTTTGTGTGCGCAGCAGCAGGCCCAATTCTTTCCCGATGAGATAAAGCACTTCTGTGCAGCGCTTGTTTTAAAGGCAAATTGTAAATGCAGGGCTGTAATTTATTTAGGTACATTAGAAACTAGCTAATTTGCACTAGTGCCTAGATACCCTATTGGAGGGTTTTCGTGTTTTACGAATCAGCAGGCAAGCTAATGAACAAACAATTAAGGAGCGAACAAAGAAGCGCACTTTGTTTGTTACTTTTGGTGGGCTCTAATAATATATTAGCAAATACGTTTTGTTAAAAAGCGATGCAGTCTAGACAGTAACCCAGACCGTGCGCTGAGATACTCTAGAAACGAAGCGAAATGCCTGCACGCCGTACGATAACGAGGCAGCGAGCGACGCAGGGCTGCGCGCACCGGTAACGGCGTGAACCAAACGCCGACGGGCGCGAGCGACGAGCAGACCGAGAACTGCTGCCTGATGAGGCGAGCGGGCGACGGAGGAAGACGACGGCGGCGCTTGAAAGGTCTGACAGCCACGCGCCAAGCGAGGCGAAGCCGTCGTTCGCCCGAAGAAAACCCAGGCGTCGAGGGGACGCCCCGTGCCGCGGCCGAGCCCGGCCCCCCGCGGCAGCTCCGTCCCCCTCTCCGCCCGGCGAGCGCTCGGGACTCGCCCGACAAAACACCCGAGCAGGAGGAAGTGGGGTGTGTGCCGAAATGCTCCATTACATATTGTAATGGCAGACATTAATTCAACGTTAATAACACTTTGCACTTTTCAATCACGTATTCTAAAACCCTTCAGATAGGTGGGGAAGCATCTGGCTGATGATTACTGGGCAGAGCCCAAAGGTGTATCCTTTCCCCCGGCGCCAGGAGGTGAAGGGACTTGTCGGGGTGGCGGAGCTGGGAAGGCAATCCGCAGCTACCCATTTCCAGACCTGCATTCCCATCCAGTTGCCAGAAAGAGGAGCTAATTTAAATATTACCGTTCGCTGACCTACTTACGGCGCTACCATCAAAACTTGGAAGTTGCGATCGAGCATTTCCCCCTCTACACTCGGGCTTTTTTAGGATAACACGGTCTTTGAAGTAGGCCTTCCAGCTGCATTAAACAGACGGATCGTTATTATTTGCTCCACTTTCTTAACGAGTCCCCGTTTGCCGCGATTCCACCACTGCAGAATTTGGATAGAATCTCACAAAACTTAAGATGCGTTTCCAGCACGGTGGTTTTTACGGACACACGGCAACAGTGAGACCTTGCCCGGGAGCTGGTGGCACCTAAAGACACGGAGCAGCTGAGCTGCAGCATCTGTGCGAAAGGACCAGCCCGTATCTGGCCCCGTTCGCCCCCTTCCCCCAGACCTTCAGCTCCTCGTTCCTCACCGTCTTCGGTATTTATCGGGCCACTTTGTCACCGTTTATTGTCAGCCGTCCTCCTCCCCAGGAGGAAAAAAAAAAACAAAAAACAAACCCCAAACCCTTTCCTGCTTACACAGAGCGCTACAGGCGCGAGCCAACGTCAACAACCGCGGCGCGCAGACGCGAAAGGCGAATGCAGCGACACGCGCTCCAGCGGCGCCGGAGCGGCCGGAGCGGCCGGCCGGGCAGGGGGCCGCGGGGCGAGACCCCCGCGCCGGGGAGGAAACGCTCCTGCAGCATCCCCGCCTCGCGCGCGAGATCGGCGCAGCCGATAGCGGACGTTTTAGCCCCGGGAGGACGGCGGAAACGGTCATTGTTCTGCCCGGTTTCGAAGGCAGGTCGACGCTTCCTAAGTAGGTCACATCCTGCGGTGGTAAATCACGGTTATCTGCGCCCCGGCAGGGGCTCGCCGGTCCCCAGGTGCGATCCGGTCACCCCGACCGCGCTCCGGACATCCCAGACACGGAGCTGACCCGCGGAGCCGGCCGCGGCCGAGCAGGCGGCAGCGCGAGGGCTAAATCCTGACGTTAATCACCCCGAAACCCGCCCCGGGAGAGCCAGCTGCAGCAGAGACGCCGTCCCCGAGCGCCCTCACCATCCTGAATTTGCCGGGGCAGCTGGAAGCCGTTACACGTCTCCAGCCTCGCCGTAACCTCACTCGCTACACGAACTGTTTACAGACATTTTATCGAGGTGCACCAGGTGTGGATGCGGTTACCAGCTTTGCGACTGTTTACCTCATCCTCCTCTCTGCATCACATTGTCACAGACTGTATGTAAAAAATCAGATAACAATGGTACTTCGGTCACAGCCCGCTCAGCCTCTGCACACCAGACTCACACATGCACTGGAGGACGTGGTTCACGTACAATCCTCGCAGCAAACCACACACGAGCTGCTGCAATCAAATATCTGCCTTATCTCTCTCTCTCTCTTTTTTTTTTTTTGCTGAAGTAAATTACACTGAAAAATTTTTTTTTTTTTTACCCTTTTCAAAGCTAATACACAAATGACAGGATGTTGTTGAAGGAAAATATGAGCTTTCATAAGCTATTATTATTAGCACATGCGCACCTCTCTGCTGCTTTGATCTTACTGTAGGTTCGTGTTTATTCCTCCTGACTCTGCACTGGCTGAACTCAAACCTGATGTCTGTTCCGATACCGATCGTGAACAATTAAAGCTGGATTCGTTAGCCACAACATCACGGAGCCGGAGCTACGGGATAATTGCACGGGTGACATTCTGCTGAATACACTATATATAGTTTTCCCGAAGCCTCTCAGCTGTGACGAGGTGTTTGCTGTAAAACGGAAGGGCGGTAATGTGTACTCAATAAATGCTCTTTGATAGTTAGCATGTAAGCTAGAGCGTGTTCAGGTTTTGTTTGCAGCGGAACTGGGCTTCTTCCATTGTTTTATGAGCAAAAAGAAAAGAAACAACGTCGAATAAAACATTATGGGCGGACTTAAAAATGGTGCAGGTTCACTCACGGATTTGCAGCCACTTTGGCTGGTTTCAGTGACCAAAATAAGTTTCTATATATTATTATGTATTTTCTTTATGCTTCTACTAGCAGTAAAGTCAACCCACTGCAGAAAAGTAATTTCCAGGCTGTTTCTACTTCTGTCATCACTGGAATCATTGACTAAGTTCCAGTCAACGGCAAACCTGCAACCTCACCGAAGGCAGTGGCATTTTACAGACAATACTCAGGGCATAATTCGGTGATGATGCACCAAAAGAAAAAGTTAACTTGGCTCTGAGTGCCTGGACTAGATGTGCAAACCCAGCAATCAGGAACAAGCAAGCGGCCAGGTAGCGAACAAACATGACTCTATTATAAAAATCTAGTATATTCTCCTAGCAATACGCAGCAGGGTCCATTTGTGCTTGGTGCTGTACAGACACACAGGACCAGAGACCTTCAAGTCTGGAAAGGCTGGAAACTTAGCTGAAATGCAACCCGTTTTATTAAGGTAAATGGAGGGAATGAATGGGGGAGAAAAATGTAACAGGAATAGGAGAGGTGATTATACCAACTGGCTTCATGCACAATTAGACAATAATTTTAGACAGCCTGCTTTCAAAGCTGAGCCACACTTTAATACAGCAAACGGCCAATTTTTCTGGAAACAAATTGCAAAGTGTTCGCACGCTGTCTTCAAACTCCCAGCCTCCCAAGGCAGCACGCGAGAAATAAAATCCTCCGAGTGCGGGAGACCCAGGTTTGGAGGGGGAGCTCACAACGTCCGCACAGAGCCGCTGCAAAACAAGCTGCCACTTATATGCGAAGCTGATGGGAGGCTGCCTGACTGCAACATCAGGAGGCTGGAAAAAGCAATGTGGAAAAAAAAATAAAAAATTGAGCACAACCAGTTTTTGAAAAATGCCAAAAAAATAGTTTGCAGAAATTTAAAAATTTGTGCTCCGCCACAGCGACTGCGGAGAGGGAGCGAAGAACGGCAACGCTCCCGGGAGAGACGCGGCTGCCAGTTTCGCTGAGTGATCGCTTCCACCAGTGTCCTGCCAACAACACCATTACTGGATTATCAGGGCGGACTAAGCCTTCAGCCAGCTACCCTGCCTGGTAACGCGCAGATTGTCTAGACTTCTTCATGTTCAGCGATATGCACAAAGTTTGTCTTTATTGCTACAACATCACCCGCTGCTCCTGTGGGATTTCATCCCGCAAGGCATCCTCGTGCCGCCGTGGGAGACTCAGCTGAGCGCAGCCCGCAGCTCGGGATTGGCTTAGGGTGGCCCTGAGCGCAGACGGATTTATTTCAGACAGAATTCTCATAAATTCAGAACCACTTCCAAATTTCTTGACTATGAGATCAAAGAGGCAAGAGCTTGCTTCGTGCCATCTGTGGAGCTGCTCGACAGGGCAACGCGGTCTGGAGCTGGGGGAGGAGAAGGCAAGGAAGAAAGTCTCGGAGATTATGCCCTCAAAAACAAACTCAAATGCCACCCTCACATGAAAAAGCATTGGTTGGCAGTAACAATTAATTTCTTAACTGAAACCCGCCCAACTGTGTCCAAGTGTTTTAATTTGCCTATTGCTACAATATGCAAGGGAGCTGGCAGTAATGGATTTGCAATTAAAACTAAAACTGGCAAAGAAATCGCAAAGCTGGCAAAAGAGCTAATCTGCAAGCCATGATCACAAGATTACAAAGTGTTTATGCACATGCTAATTACCAGAGCACATAGCTGAGAATGACTTGTAGCAGAGAATACTGGGTTTGTGTGCTCTAAATCCCTGTATCCATATGGCTAGCCCGGTGTGCACCCGAGGTACTTCCTGCACCTCCTGCCTGCCTGTTGCAAGAGCTGGAAGACGCAGGAGAAACGTCGTGTTTGGGACTCTCCTCGCACACGCTCGAGCGGAAGGAGTGCTCCGGACTCGCCGGAGCGCGAGGAACGGGACAATGAGGCAGAATGCGGGAATGACCCCGCTGGGATCACGCTGAGCGTTTCCCCCACCCCTACCACCCCACATCCATAGCAGCAGAAGGGCTGAAAGCACTTCTCCAGCACACAAACTACAACAATATTCACTGGGAGCCATTGCTTCATCCTTGATTGGAATATGGAACCTATGCATGTGAAATGAATATCACCCTGAATAAATTAGCACCCAGTTATTCACTGTACCATCTTTCCTCCTGCTATCTCTTGGATCTAAAAATAGTTATTCCAATTGGTCCCCGGAGATCAGCGGGTTACGCTGCACACGGCATTGTTCTGTGCGCTGCAACTACCGAGGGCAGAAATACTCATATTGCCACGAGCACAAAACCTTACGCATTGCCTGCAAAAGCAGGGGATGGAAAGGAAAGGGAAAAGACTTCAAGTGATCAAGCGTCAGTGCCAACAGCTAATAATGGAGGAAAGGGGCACCATGAAGAACAATTTCGAACCAGAGGAGAAAATTTCAAGGAGAAAACAGAATGGAAGAGCAGTCCCAGAATAAAAGGCTGCTGGGAAAACTGAGATTCTTTAATATGTAGGATTAAGGACTGCCAATGTCCTCAGGGAGGAAATGCAAATGGGGTTCAAACCATTTTTTCCATAAAAATTAGGAAGGAGAAAGAACAGACTTTGAAGTTCAACATGTTAGTAAATGAAAGCAAGAGTAAAGGAGACACAAAGAGAAATCAAGCCCTGGACGCCCAGAATTATGTCTTAAACACTCGCTAGTGAAAGACAGAACCTGAGGTGATGATGAGACTTCCCTTCATGGTGTGCACAGATCCCAGAAAATCTCTAGATTAGAAACTGCCTGAGAAAAAAGTATTACACAACAAAGGTACGATGGAGTATAGCATTCAAATGGGATACTTTGTGCCTTATTCAGCGAGCCGGGAGTGATGAGGCAGCGAGGAACACACGAGTGAAAACCTCATGCATATGCCAGCCTGCTCTGGGATGCGCGGAGCAGAGGGAAGATTTCTGTAGGTGCTCTTCTGTCTGCAAGATGGCAGCTGGAGTCGGAGTGGAAGGAGGCGACAGCTACTGGAAGTCTACAGAGAAGTCAGAAATGCTGCCAACATGTTTAAAGAGATTTGCAGAATTCAGCTGCATCTGCAGGGGCCGATCATTCCCGACACCCTCCCGAGAGCAGAACAACTAAGTCCAAAGTGTATGGAGGTGGTGAAAGAGTAAAAGCATCTTGAGCGATATTCAGATCACTGCTGCCTCTGGCAGAGTGATGATGTCTGCGGTGAACTTTTTGAGGTATCAGTGGCCTTGCCTGGGTCTGGTCACTAGTTGAGAAGGGCAATTTGTATTTGGCCGAGGGTCATTTCAACCTGTGTACTCGTGCAATGCAATTACAGAAGGAGTTTAAGTTGTCATTACTGGTGGTCATGGAGTGGCACGTATCAGGGAATGGAATCCAACCATCACCCTGAGCAGATAAGCGTTACGGAGTTAATTAGAGCTATATAAACTGTGATTCAAAGGAGAAGTGCTTCAAAACTTGGCTTGCAGATGAATTTATCCAACCTTATAATACACTGCGAAGCAAATAATGGTATGTCCAGCTACTGGAGTAACTGGGTGAGATTCAGTGGTCCCTGACATAGCGGAGATGATACACCATGATAAAGAAGAGATGATATAATGCTGGTTCCATCTGACCATAAGCTCTATGACTCTACAGTTGTTCCTTGTGAGATATGTGGAGTATAAGAGTTTAAAAAATGCAACACAACTACCAATTTGCTATGCTTTTTAAATACATTTGGGATAAATCTTCTCTTATCTCCACAGATTGGGTGGGTTGCTCTGTGCTTTTCAGCAAGCATCTCCACCAGGTTCTGCTGCTGGGGTCTGATACTCTTGCCTTGCGCGCGGAGAGACCCACACATAAACGCTGCCTATTTAAAGTCATCTACAAACCAGTTTAATAAAAGCTGACTGCATCTGCTTCCATGTTATTAGTTCTGCCCCAAAACTCTGTTTCTGGCAGCACAATGTTCCACGCTAATGAGCCAACTCTTCCCCTCCCATGGCAGTTCTCCTAAACCTCCACACCATTCAGTTCACAAAGTTACCACCCTGTTTTCCCCTCGGGGGAGGGAAGGATTGCAGCTGCAGAGGGGGTTCTTCAAATAATATGAAGGCCAAAGATCTGTGGGAAAATCTGCTCTCAGACAAACAGCACTTGGGGGCATCTGCGCCGAGAACCAGCCCCTCTTTGCTTCTGTCTGGGTCCCACGTCCTTCTGGCAGCAACGTTCTCCCCGAACCGCGCTGCCATTAATCCCCTGCCAGTTCATACACCCTACCACCCTCGGCGGGGAGACGGCAGAGCGGGAGATCACGCTGCAGGGAAGCGGTATTCATTTCAGCTGGATCGCGTGGCTTCATGGGAGACTTTCTACTCGGGGCAGTTATTTCTCACCCGATCCTACCGCACGAAGGAAGGACCCGGTGCGGACCACGCACCGGCGGCTCTTCTCGGCGCCCTTCTCGGAGCGCTTTGAGCCGTTTTTTTGCCATTTTACTCTCCTCCACGCAGCACCTCGCTCAGAATAAACAGCAATTTGAGGTTATCGCTCCGAGATGCTCGGTGGTGCCTCTCAGATTAAAAAGAAATCAGATAACCCTGATTACCTAACTGAAACTAGCTGCTAGACTTTTATTTAGAAACGATAACGTCTGCGAGCTGGGCTGGCGGGTTCAGCTGCGCGGCAGAAACCCCGCTCAGCCCCTGCAGCGCTCTCCCACGCAGGTGCGAGAGGTCCCGCGGCCGCCGGGGCCGGCGCACGGGGACCCCGCGCCAGCAGCGGGCGGCTTGGCTCCGGACACGCTCCCACCGGGAGCCTGCAGGAAGGAAAACGCGGGCACCGTCGACAGCTTCAATATTTTCCAAAGGGACGGCGTACGTCCCATCGCTCCCCGTTTCCTCGTGCTTCTGAAAGTTGGACTCAGTTCATCCGACAGGCTCCTCTAACACTTCTCGTTATAAACCTTTCTGCACCACATGCGACAGCAACCTCTCCCTCGAAAAGCTTCCACTCGCTGCTGACTTTGCCTCAAGCCATTAACTGACAAACTGGCAGCTAACTACTGTTAACAAATGATTTCCTAGAGATTACTGTTTAGGTGAAAAAGGTTCCAAGATAAATAGACTCATTCTTCATGACAAGGAATTTGAATTATGCATCCAGGGGTTTGGTACGTGTGTCCAAAAACTACGCAGTGCAATCCTCGAGGTTGTTCTCATCAGCATATTACAAGCTGGTAAATGAGAAATGACATTTTGTCCTCGGTTCAGGACCACGGGTTTGTACAGCATGTGTATTTCAGAGGACATTTTGGACCATCCAGACAGCGTTCCCATCCAGCTAATGTCACTCTATGAAATTACTGTTTAAGGCTGAAAAAGTGATTTGTTTTTAAAGGGAGAAAACATGCCAACCGCCTTGAAGGAGTTGCGGTTTTAGGGCCACCTGCAACTTGCTAAAAGATTATGAAATTGCAATTTGTTTAATATCTTGGAGTAAACGGCCTAATAAAGCAGCACGGCTTGCTTTTTTGGCTGGTCCTTTCTGCAGCCCCCCCTGTCGCAGGATCCCGTGCTGGGGCTCGGTCTTGCTTTCAGCACCGGCGTGGCTTTCCTCCCAGCACGCTCCCAGCACCACTTGCACGTGAAGCCATCAAGCTTCACAACACTCCTGGGGAAACTGAGTCACGGAAGAGCACGCTCCCGGGGCACCCGGGGCAGGAGCCGGGATAACACGGTGGCTCCCTCCGTCGCAGCCTGGCGCTGCAGCTACAAGACTATCCGGTTCCTCTGCTATAAGACTTGGTAACATGCCTCGCTTCGTACCTGATTTTGAGAACATCCTGTGTTAACACATAAACAACCGGGGTTGCTAATGCCTGTGTGTTCGGCTGTGCCCAGGCGGCTGACACGGCACCCGGTGCTCCCCGGGAACGGGGATCGGGCCAGAGAGGGGCCAGCTGCCGCCCCCGGGGAGCACCGGCAGAGCCCTCATGCGTTTACCGTGGCATTTTTTTTTATTATTATTATTAATAATTTGTACAAACAGCAATGCTTTTGGAAACGGCTGCTCATCTTTCACGGACTCATGCTTAGCATTGCAGCCTGCCTCCATCCCTCGGTCTGTATTTATATTTATATGCAGATCTGGGTACTAGATTAGTAAGAATAGTACATGAGAGTTTAAAAGTATTTTTATTTTGCAAAGTTTAAGCGCATGCATCTAGTTATATAACATCTTCAGTTAATGCCAATATCCAAGCAACTGGCACTGACAACAGCAGGTAATTTTCTGTCCTCCCGAGTGGAGGAGTGAAATTTTCTCTACAACTCTTATGTTCAAGTGAGATTAAGAAGTCACAGAACTACTCCACCCTACCAGCATAAAACTACTGTTTTTAACTGAATTCTGCTCCTTCCAGGAAAAACACAGAGTCCAGTTGAATAGTAGAAAACCTACACTGCCAGATATAACCCCGCTTTCAGCCATCAAATTAATTATGGAAAACAAAAAAGGGCTTAGGCATGATGTTAACTTCAAGCCAGAAGTGTTCAAAACCTTTTACTGGCTGTTTCTAAATGTAAGAATCTGTTGCATTATACAGACCAAATAAGCCAACATGTGAGCCAAAACTTCTTAGAACTGAGTTGGAAATAATACATCCTTAAATTACTACTGATTGTGTTCAGAAATGAATGCATGTACTCTCTGAGGTTTAGATAAATTCAAATTATTGATTGTTTCGTCAGGGTGTTCCCATGCCCCCCTACCAGCTCTGTTAGGGAGCTAAATTAGCAACAGCTCACACATTTCTGTGATGTCCTTTTACAATACTTGATTCTTCGAAGTTACTAACAGCCTGCAGGAATTCAACAGCTTGATTTAGCCAGTTGAACGTTACCACTGGAAAAGGACTCCAGAGCTGGACAAAGGACAAGAGCTGCCCTTTAAGTTAAAACAGCCTGGAGAACAACTGAAGCTCTCACAGTGAATCACTTAAAGTTACATTTCTTGAAGAGTTTGTGTACGACAGCATTAGAACCACAGCTACATCTGATTTGAATGAAACTTCAGACTTAATGATGCTCATGCCAGCTATTTAAGAAGCAATGCAATTTTCTTGAACACCCTATTATTTTGTTTGACATCTCCAAAGATTTTTCTCCCATTCCAAAAGCAAGCTCGTTTTAAGGAAATAAACCCTTTCCAGTTGACTTTAGAGGGGCCATATGCTTAAAACCCTGGACAGGCTGAAACCGCAGTGTTCAGACACCCCAGTGTCTGGAGGTGTTTGGCTCCAGCAGCTCAATCGCTGCTTATAAAAGAAAAATGCAAACAGAAATCAGCACTGAAGATTCAAATGTTTTTTTAAAAAGCTATCCCTATAGTAATGATTTCAAACAAGTAACAAGCTAAAAACAAAACACAACAGCAATAAAATAAAATCTGATGAACTCTTCAAAAAGATCCTGAGCGATACCACTTGGCATGACTCTGTTGCCTATCCCAGAGCTACGGCAGTTTAGACCAGCCAGGGCTCTGCTGCAAACACACCAAAACGAGGACGCTTTATCTTTTCATATTTCAAAACAAAAGCCAAATTCTGACTGCTGGGAGGAGGAAGAAATTTTTGTTGTGGATACGTTACTGTGTAATTACCCACTGCAATTTCATTTACGTACTTTTGAATGCTACAGCAGATGCAAAGGCTAGGTAGATGTGGCAGTTCCTCATATCCATATCTAATGCTCTAGGTTTGCATTTTCACTGCTAGCCTTCAAATTTTAGGGATGTGCCTGTCTACTGAAGCAAAAAGAAAGAAAATATTTTCATTGTTAGGAGAATGGGGAATGTAACTGATTTTGCCAACCTCTGAGGCTGTCAAATGGATGGCAAGGAAAGAGTTTAACGTCCAAAAAAAAAAAAAAAATTACCTGTTTTCTCAATAAAATCAGGGTCAGAAATATGGGGATAAGATCAGAAAGGAACACCAATGGATCAGAGACTATTCATGGGATCAGAACATGGAAAATTCCATAAAGCACAAATGTTGCTAAGAATATTCAAAAGTCAAAAGCTTTCTGTGGGTGTGCATGCATAGAGATGTCAACACAACTATTTCATGATCACCGAAATTGCTACTAGCCTGCATCCTCTCTGAATGGCTATTTTTAGGACCCAGCCTTTCATGTGGTATAACGATGTGGATTTTACAAGAGCATTTATAATGTGTTTCACATGGTGTACAGTCCTGGAGAAATTGCTTTGTATCAGAGAAAGTTAAACAAAAAGGTTTGAGTTTTTCCTTTCTTATTTTATACTATTGCTTCTGTTTTGGATTTAGGGTCAATATGCATATTTTTAATTTATCTTATGCGACAGAACTAACTGTCACCACATCACACCGCAACAGCTCTCCGCATGACGCGATGCGATTCCACAAGACGTTACCTGGATTTCTGAATCTTTGTGCCACTTCAGATGGTCTGATTTCAAAGATCACAATGCCACATTTTGTAAGTTATAGCAGGAAGTCAAAGTTCAAAGGCTAAATTTCTATCTCGGTTCTACTGATGTCAGAGGTTGTGCACCGTCTCCCATGTTCGAATCTGGCCCTTTTTCTTTAAGGGCAAAGTCACAAAAGACCAGATTCGTAGAAGAAAAGGACTCCTCTTGGCTCTCTGTCTTAGCTTCGGTGATATAACAGCGCGCGCTAGCAATCGCGGGGAAGCAATACGTAATGAGAACCAAATCGTCAGCCTGTCCATGAGAGGAACAACAAATTTTCATGTGGTAGATCTTAAGATGGTTTACTTCCTAAACATAAAAGCAATATCCACAGTGCCATCTTTTCATTGTTAGGATACACGTCCCACATTTCTGATCCGTTCTGAGCATTTTAGCGGGAAGAATATCTCCTAAACAATTATTCCACAAGTGTGTTTATAATTTTATCCCCCTCATGCTGAGTCAAGCATACTTTACGATCCCGGGCTTTCACATTTGCCTTTTGTGTAAGTCACATCAGAGAAGAACCTCTGTTTATGCTTGTATACGCTATTCCTAAGAGCAAACCACAGCAGAAAACAAATTCAACATATAGCATAGGAGGTTGAACCACTTTAAAACTTTTTTTTTGGTCAGTCCATGATTACTGCATAGCCCTTCGAGACAGATGTGTATTTTGTATATTATAATTCCAAATTCTCAGCGGAACAAAGGCGATATTGTTGGAGATTTTTTTTTTTGCCTATCATTTAATCAAATGTAAAGTTGTTATAACCGGAGGGGAAAAGTACTCTAGATTCTAGTATCCAGCTTTACTTTGGTTTCGAAAACTTACCACAGCATTGTTGAGTTTATTGTTTCGTTTGACAAAATACTAATTTTGGGACCCCGTGAAACACAATGAACCAGATTCTCTTTGTTGTAGCTAAGCTGTGTTTAGCGCAGAACCAGCGGGCGGGAGAGGAATGGTGGTTTAAAGCCACTTTAGTGACCTCTTAGCCCGGAGCTGCCGGCCAGCATGATGGGCCAGACAGGCACCACCGCTTCTGCTGACCTTCCTCATGCTCAGTCCTGGCTGAACGTCCCGCTTTCTCCCTGAAATCACTTTATAGAGGCAGCGGCGGCACAACACGCTCCTTTGCGACTCTGAAGACGCTCACAGTTTATAAACACCCCAACGCCAAACCAGAGAAAAGGGCCACGGCGCAGCGGTGGCGGTAAGTCACGCCGCAAGGAGGGACGCGTGAAGGCGAGAGCTATTTGTCCAAGACCATTCGGAGGTGACCAAGAAACGGATCCTGCTGCGATCGAGACGCAGAGGCACACGATGCTGCAGTCATTTCCTTTAAGAAACAAAGTAGGTGGGTTTACGTGCCAACAGCATGTGCTGAACCGGCAATCCTAAGGCGAGAACGAAGGCCTCGGGTTACGCTAGGAAAGGGTTTGGCAGACGCTCTGCAGGTTCCCGGCGTGGCCAGCTGGGCTCGGAGGACACCTCATTACTCACGCTGCGAAATACTCGCCCCGCTTGGGAGCTGCACGGAGACTTGCCCTCTCCGGCAGGCCGCTGGACAAGCCGGCAGGCAGCAATAGGCGTTAGGTTTTTACTGATTCAGCTGGATTAAACCTGGAAACTAGGAAATGAACAGCCCTGTATCCTGTTACCGGCTCTCTGAGTCACCCGGTCCTCCTACCGAACCCTGGCTTCATCCTCCAGACACGGAGATTAATGAGCAAGTGTGCTATAGCCTGTTTTTTAAGGAGATACGTGAAAGAATAGCGCATGGGAAAGCCGGTACGGGGTGCTCACAAATCCCTGCTTGGCAGCAACGCGGGATTTTGTCAGGCCAGGAACATTTCCCTGCTGCCGCGACTCTGCGGCGAGTTTTGCAACAACCGGTACCCGCTCTGCTCTTCCGCGCCTTGCACCCGCCATGGTGAACCACGAGGAAAGACCCCATCAGGCCATGAGAGATGCACCAAGGCGGGTGGGAAAGGCACGGGAACCGCAGGAGGAGCGGCGGCAAAGGCAAGGAGAGACGTCACGCGGCCGCTGCAGACAGCCCCGGCGGGGCGCAGAGGGTTGGAGGGGAGGGACGAGGCAGAGGATGCGCCTCCCACGGTGGGAGCCCCTTCTGCCGGGACGGCGCTGGGGGGGTCTGGCGCCGGCGCCGAGACGGTCCCTCTTCGAGCCGACGCAGCAGACAGCACGAGAAAACCCCTGAGGACTCCGGGAGCAATATGCGACTTGGAGGAGTTTAGTAACTGCATGGCACCACGTGCTTGACTGTAGTTTACCCAAAACTGCTCTGTCCAGCAGAGTCTCTCTCAAAAATATGCATTTCCCGCAGAGGCAGGCAGGCCGCAGAGGCCGTGGACCTCCTTCACCTTCTCTAAGCAGATCACTGGGGGAGCTCAAACGCCAAACCGCGCGAAACGAACGCTAAATTTGGTCTGAGCCTGAATCAGTCGCCGCCAAAGGGCAGGCGAGCAGACCCGGGGGTGTGAAGTTAATGGCAAGCCGTAGATATCTCCTCAAAACTGCTGACGTGTCTCAGGGCTCGGCTGTGAGCTACCAGGGACCATAACCCACCACGGGCGCGCAGACCCGCACCGTCCGGACCCGGTTCTCGTCTTAGGCGTGCGGCTCGCCCCTGCCGTGCCCTGCAAACCTGCTCGCTTGCAGATCGTCCCGCAGATACGGAGGGATCCAAGCCTGCGATTAGGATCCGGCCCCTTGCAGACGTACCGCGCGAGCAGCCAACGCAGTCATCCCTGCAGAGCCGGCAGGGCTGCTCAGGCGCAAAAACATGTGCGCGGCTGCTCGAACAGGTACATCGGAGCAGCAAATGCCGGCGAAGCTGAACTTACAGATCTGTCAGAGTTTCCACCCAAAGTCGGGAATTTAGTGGTGTCTGCGTATTTATCGTAGGAAACCGACCGCCGGCTGGGACGCGCCACGTCCTCCGGGGCGAGCAGCGCTGGCGCCCTGCGGAGCTGCTCGCCTCCCTCCCGCCGGTGCCCCGCTCTCCCCTTCCAAGCTCTGGAGAGCAGGCTGAACAGCGACCTCCTTTCATCTCGGACGCGTCACGTGCCTGACTAACCCCCAAAACCGCTTTGTTCTTCACAGCTGAAATCTCAAAAATATTAATCATTAACACGGATGAGCTCGGGGAGCCTGGGTTCGGGTTCTGTTTTTCCTCTCCCGATTCCCAGCCAGTTGAGCTAACGACGCTTCCCAAGAGGCAACAGTTGGCAGCTGGTGGGAACAGCACCTTCGACGTACACAAGCTCATAGCAGCTCCCCGCAGCAAACGCAGCCCGGGAAGCGCGTTCCAGGGAAGCCTACGAAGGAATCCTGGCAGGAGAGCAGATAGTGTCGCGCTGTCTAAATCACGTGCAGTTATTCGCATGCAAGGATTTACCTACAACTCCCTTTTGTTTCCCTGTGACATTTTTCTTTCTCCTTTTTTTCACTCCAAACAATTTTAAAAATAAGCTTATGTTAGACCACACACATGCAGTGCTGTATCATGTCACTGCTTCTTAGGCAGAACTCTAATTTATTTCAAAGGGAAGTTCTGCCTCAAAATTGAGGGTGTGATATGAACTCAGAAATTAACACAAGAATTTTCCTTGGGGGAACCAAGGCTGAATCAGACATGCAATAAATGACCTCGGAAGCCCTGCGCCTTGGTACATCCACCTATCCAACATTAGGCTTTAATGTAAAAAATTATTTTCACCATGATCCCATTTCAAGCTAGGTAGAAGAGCTGGAAGAAGTGGATTCACTTTGGTCGGGAGGGAACAAGTTAGTCATCTCTCTGTCTGCCAGGATGTCCATCTGCAGACACTGCACTCCTCGCACTTTTTTCCCCTTGAATATAAGAATTATGGGGTAGGAGTAGCATGCTGGTGATGCCTAACAGCCCAGATCCCGCTGTCGGGGCCCGGCTGGGATCCGACAGGCTCTGTGGCTTTCACGCAGCAGCAGGGACCACCGGTAAAGTCCGGAGCTGCCGCCCCTCGTGGCCACCAGCCCCAGGCTCTTCAAGCAGGCTCGCCCGACATCTGGCGGGACGCGCAGCAACTCCCTCGCAGCGACGGATCCCGATCACACCGACTCCGGGGAGTTTTGCCACCAGTTTCAACAGGATTGGAACTCGACACAGGAAAAAGAGCAAATATTGCCCTGACGGCGCAAGCTCGGACCGAACAACCCGCACAGCTGCTGGTGCTTTAGCTCTGCCCGTCGCTGGACCCTCCGCTGCCAGCTGCTGATGGAGACCCTGCTCCACGCACTTCCACCTCACGAGACGCATCCGGGGCCTGTGGCCCCGGGCCAGCAGTAACTGCACTTTGATCCTGCCCTGCCCAAGGGGGGATTTCAAACCCACTAAAAAAAAAAGCACCAAGCTCAAGGAGCCCAGCAGACCCCAGGGACCAAGTTTTGAACATCTGCACTGTTTCCTAAGCCTGCTCCCTCACTTTTTGGTACTTCAGATGAGCAGAGCTTGGGAAGGTCCCACCACCCTTTTGTTCCTACAGGAGCTCCAGCTTGAGGATTTAATTACTAAGAAAAATCAGGCAGAGGCTTGGTTTCCCAAAGAAAGAGAGGCTCCCGGACCTGTTTCCTCACGCAAGAGCGGGACAGAAAGTCCAGCGCATCAGCTTTGCGTGCAAAACGTCTTCGTTCTGCTCTCCCACTCCTCGCGCGCTCGCTACGCGCAGGAGAGGTGCACGAGAGGTGGGAACCGAAGGAAGCCTCAACCAGCCCGGTCCCGCTTCCCTGTGACCGGGGAGCCCGCTCACCCCTCTGCGCCCCACGTACAAGCACAGCGCTGCTCATTCCCCTGCTTTCTAAAACTATTTACAAAAGCAACCTGAAGGAACTCATAAGTGCTCCTTCTACCATGTAACTACCACATGGTACAAGATAAAACAATGTTCAGAAAACCCCCTCAGGTCTAAACGCAATTATACAACTGTAGCAAGAAAAATATTTTAATCTGATCAAAGTGTTAACATGTTTGACCATGTCTGACCTCTAATGTTTGTAACCACCTAAAAGGCTGATGTTCTTACCAAGGATGTACTTTAATTTGATTTAAAGTTATTTGTACTATTTAAAAAAAGGATGTAGCTTTATGATTTTATATTTCATTTAGAAAAACAGTTCCTCGGCTTCTTAGTATTCTTTGGAAGTTTCCTGCAGATTTTTTAACCGATGAATCCTATATATTCTGCTCTGGGAACAGCTGGCGTCTTCCAAGAGCAGGGAGCGCCGAAGCAGGCTCGTGAAACGCACATGCATCATCCGAGAGCTGCAAGCCTGCTTTGGTGGCTCTGCTGCTGCTCCAGGGCTCTGGCTAGCTAAACGCGCATCTCCTCCGCGCTACGCGTGCTCAAATCGGCGCCGGTCTAGCCCCAAAACAGCACTCGCCACCCGTGGCACGGGCGGCCCGCGCGGCGCCGGGTGCCAAGTACCTGCCTGCTGCAGGGTGGCTCTTGCCACATCCTGCCGCGAGCCGAGCCGAGCGGAGCGGAGCCGAGCCGGGGGCACAGCGAGTCAGCTGGGCGCCGGGCCGCCGGTGATGTCAGGCGCCGAGACATTTTTCCACCCACCATTCACCAGCGACACCCGGGCATGTAAATAGCGCAAGTGGGTGTGTTTTGATAAAACACGCCGCGCCGGCCCCAGGGACGCAGCGACCCTCCCGGCACGACGGTTAGCGGGCCGCCAGCGACCCGAGGGAAATACAGCAAAAGCGACGCGGCTGAGAAAATAAAAAGAGGAAACACCACTAGGGCCACGCTAGTAGCGACACACCCACCGAGGCAGGCACGCTCCGGGCCGGCTCCGGCCGCCGCTCACAGCGCCGTGCCTAGGTGCAACAGGAGCCGTCGGAAAAAATGCGGTTTTACGGTGCACGGCAGGGTGGGGGCTCACGCGGCAGCCTTAATTCTGACGGCCCTCGAGCCTGCAGGGAGTTGCACTGTATTTTTCAATCAGTTAAATGCAAAAAGTTTGGAAAAAAAGCACTGCTGGGCTAATTTTTCAATATATTTTTTTTTTCTTTTAAGGATTACGAAGTTAATCCTAGCTGCACACAGATGTTTACAGGAAGCTCCAGTCAGACTGAATACAACCTTTACTATCAAGTGCATGCGCGACTGCGATATGCAATCCCATTCACGGTCCTCCCCCTCGTTTTGTGCTAAAAACGTTAATTAAATGCACTTTTATGGATGGTTAAGTATCCAAAACTTTTGGTCACAGATTTGACCTCCTCAATTACCGGGAGCAGCCACCAGGTTATAGCCCACATTTTATATAATATACACAGCAGCAATAAATCTGCATGAGAGCAACACCGAATCCATGGGAGCTAGCTCATGAGAGCAGTACAGAACACTATGATAACCTTCACACAGGCAGTACAGACACAGGGCAAAACTGTCCCCCCAAAATATTGCAATAGCTACTGGATCATCTCTGAAAAACAAAGGAAAGACCAGCCTTTATCTGAGGAAGAAATCCGCCCATGTCTGTTAGACAGGTAACAGATTTTCAGCTGAAAACATTAAATCAGCCTTCTGAGTCATAAAACACCACACGACCCGAACAGGCCTGAAGCAAAGCCCCCCGCGGCAGGGGAATTATTTCCGCGGACCTCGATGGGATGGGAATCGTTCCTTCTCTGCTACTGATTTTTCTCACCTTCGAGCTCCGCATAGTCTATGTGCTTCTATCTGTTGCTCTGACTGTAGCCTTTTTACATTATCAACAGGAAGGATAATTCATAAACCCAAATCTACTTTTTAGCCTAATTGCTAATAGATACGCTATCCCACTTTGTTTTCCCACACATAAGGGTTTAAGATTAAAAGAAATACTCCGCTACAACAAACACCTGTTGGGCCAGTGTAACTCAGAACTTATCCAAATTCTCTACTGGGGAGCAAACTAAATGCTTTTAAATAAAACTGATTTAACACCATGATTTAAACTTTAGCAGGCAGAGAGCAGCTTTATATTTTAGAGAGGTGAGGGGGATACCCGCTACCTGGAGGAAGGGACACGAGGTGGGAAGCAGCGGAAGAAATGCTTATTTTGATTACAACACTGCACACTGGCCCCCACCAACGCAAACACACCTTTTCTTTCTGTAAACTGAAGGAGAAAAATTTAAGGACAGGTCCTAAACATCCGTACTCTGCTTTCAGCAGAGCTGTGACAGTCTACAGCAGCGCAAGACCTGCTCCACGGCCTAAAAACCAAGGGCTGCGCGGTGGGTGCGAACAGCCGTACGGGGGGACCCGTGTCCTTGCTGCCTTGCGGGCGGGCAGGACGGGACGGGAGGATACGGCAGCGACTCCAACAAACAGCTTTTTAATCACACTTTAACTCAGAGGTTGTTTCATACCCCACAATCTATCAATTTTTCATAACACCAGTTTAACATCCTCCCCCTCCAAAGCACAAAAGATTGAAATGGTTATATTAAGGGGGCCATTATATTTACTTTTTTAAACCTTTTTGCCTTAAAGGTTAAAAACTAAAAGTGAAATAAAATGAGTGATGTTCTCATTCACCATGTTCTCATTCACCCAGCTGTAAATGCAGAATAATGTCTGAAAGGAACACAGCGTTGCTGGCCTCCTCCCAAAGGAACAAGAACACTGTTTATCAGGATTTGTGAAATTCTTCCCCAAAGTTCTGACAGAGACAGCCACAGGTAAAGATAGCGTTTACAGAGAATCCTCTAGTTTAATTATTCATATTGCCAAACTTACTATAAACAATAAAATGTACAGACTTACTAGGCTTGACCTGAGAGGGTAAAACTTGGTAGGAACAAGACTGGAATAGCCCAGTACTGCCTCCAGCAGCATTAAATATTTTCCTAAAAAACCTCCATTGCAATTTAAAAAGCGTAAGATCCACCTTTCGGGAGATCAACCACAACAGAGCCTTTACTGAAGGGAGGCCAAAACCAGGCCATCTTGCACGCAGACACACCGAACAAAAATTAAACTGTGGCACACATCCCTGAACGCAAACACCAAAAGCCGCTCGCCTCCGAATCCCGGGACGCAAATAAAGCAAGGGGCGTCTCATGTTAGACCCGGTCTGACTGCTGGAAAAGTGAACTTGGGGATAAGGAGGTTTGAAAAGAAGCTCCTCGAGCGAATTCGGGGAGAAGCGAACGCTCGCTCCCGAGCATCGTTCACCCTTCCCACTCCCTTTCCCTCCAGCCGGGATAGGACGTTGTCCGGGCGTTTTAGAAACAGCACCGCAATTTGCCCGAAAAAGCCCACGCCGGGCCCGCACGGCGCTCCGGTGACAAGCGAGGCCGCGAAGCCCCCCGTCGAGGGGCGGCCGGACTCACCAGCGGCGACATGGATCCGTTGGGCAGGTAGGGGTCGGAGAGCATGAGGAAGGGGTAGCCGGAGTACGCCGACCCTTTGTACATCCCCGCGTCCTGGTGCTTGATACCTGCCGGCAGCGAGAGCCCCGCGTCACGCGAGTCCC
>NW_020448307.1:3504223-3584588 GCF_003343035.1 Apteryx rowi | reverse complement strand
GGCCGCCGCGTGATTGACAGCGCCGGGGAGGGGCCGGGGGCGGCGCGCACACATGCACACACGCACACGCACACGCACACACACACACACACACACACACACACACATGCACGCGCACACGCTGCCTTAAAGGAACAACAAGCCCGGCTGAGCCTCCCCCCCCCTCCCGCCCCAGTGCGGTATAGCGAGGTGTCCGCACCCCGCTATACCGCGGAGCCCCCGGTTTGGGGGGGGGGGGGTGGTGGGGGAAGGTTTTTTGGCAGGGGGCCTGTGCAGCCCCTGGGGGAGGTAGGCGCAGCTGGGCGCGCGCACACGCAAGCGGTGCGCGTGCACGCGGTTGCGCACACGCAACCGTGCACGCACAGCCACGCACACGCATCCGCACATGTGCTGAGCGGCATGTGTCCAGGCTCATCTGCAGGCGGATGTCTGCGCACACATGTGCACACGCGTCTGCAGGCAGGCACCTGCACACACGCCTCTGCACACACACACATCTGCAAACACGCCTGCATGCAGACATCTGTCTACATGCATGCATGAAGACATGTGCGCACACCTCTGCGTGCAGTATTCTGCACGCACACATCTGCAAATACATCTGCATGCAGACATCTGCACACACATCCACACTCACGCCTGCATGCAGACATTTGTGTACGTGCTTGCATGCAGACATGTGCGCTCACCTCTGCGTGCAGTATTCTGCACACACACATCTGCAAATACATATCTGCATGCAGACATCTGCACACCCATCTACATGCACCTCTGCATGCAGACATCTGTGCACATATGCATCTGCACACGCACCTCTGTATGCAGACATGTGCACACATCCACACACACGCCTGCACGTAGACATCTGCACACACATTGGCATGCACCTCTGCATGCAGACATCTGTGCATGTGTGCCTCTGCACACACATCTCTGCATGCAGATGTGCACACACACACACAGGCACATGTCTGCATGCAGACACCCGCGCCCACACAGTCTGCACACATCCATCAGCACACATCCACATCTGCATGCCTCCCACACACACATCTACACACGTGCATCTCTACACCACCATCTCTACACACATGTGCACAGAAACAACCATGCGCACACATGCATCAGCATGCACAGGCATCTGCACACACATCTATGTAACTTGCACACGCGCTTTTGCACTCCCGTCTGCAGACACAGAGCAGCGCACATCCCCACGCCAGGACACACGTGTGCACACACATGTACACACAGAATGCACCCGTGGGGGCACATGGGGGATGCACACACATGTGCGCAGCCTCGTGGCCGCCCGTGGAGCGCCGCAGGCCCAGCGGTGGGGCTGCCCAGAGCTCGGCCTGGCCTGGCCTGGCTTGGCCTGGATCGGCCCAGCTCGGCCCAGCCTGGCTCAGCCTGAGCCGGTTCAGCTCAGCTCAGCCCGGCCCGGCTCAGCTCGGCCCCGCTGCTGCCCACGGGCAGCGCCTGGCTCCCTGCTCCCGGCTCCCTGCTCCCCAGCCCCTTTGGAAGGAGGGCCCCGACGTCGGACTGCAGAAAATTATTACTTTTCCCGACTGGCCCCAGGGTCAGGAAACACAAAATTAACGTCTTCGCAGCCCATCTCGAAGACACCAGACACTTCTGTGTCGGCGTCAGACTTTTTTCTGTAAGCAGTTCCCATGGAAAAGGAAACTCCCCATCTCTTCTGATCGCGTACAACAGGTCCTGTGCATGTCTCCGGTAGCTTGAAAAAACACACCGATATTTATTTTCCTTAATTAAGATTGCATAAGATAGCCCTGGGTCCTGGAGACTTTTCTACAGACTGTAATGACGCCATGTAAATTGTTTTTTATGACCCAATATACTATATATTGTCACATTCAACACTTGAATAGGAAGCTAAAAATCTCGGTCCCTATTTTTCTTGTTAATTAGGGTATTATTACTATGGATATAATCTCATTACTTTTTGGGGAGGAGAAGAACTAGTTGGAGCCACTTTGAAAAGTACTGAATGTATTCAAATGAAGCAAAATCCGTCTTTCTGCTAATTGCTGATTTTGCATGACACAGAATTATTGTTCTTATTTTGGGGGCACAGTTTTCGCTATGCTGAGGGAGATGGGAGACGCTAAAGGGTGCTACTCACTATTTTCCTGCTCAGCTCTTCCAGCCAAATGAATGAACAGGCTACCCCATAGGAAACTCCGTCTGCAAATTTCCGTTCTTTTAAACACCACGAAAATAAAATAAGCTGCAGCCACTTTGAGTAATAATCATTTGAATGAAATATTTTCTACTTTAAGATTTTTTTTTTTCTTTCAGATGATCCTCGTTTTGCATGTGAAAAAAATCGTCTGAGATTTACAGCCCTCCCAAATGGAGATAAAGCCTTGGCAATGAGTTGGAAACCTGTTGTAATCTGTGATCCAGGAAACAAAGAGCCTCATTAATGCAGAGACTTTGGTGAGCCTTTGATGTTAGCTAGCATAGCATTCACTCTCAGTTCCATTTGCATTTAAACATTCATAAAAACATCATCTCTGCTTCCTTTGCCTTAAGCAATTTAGGAGTAAAGTATAGCTTCTATTTAAGGAAACCCACTGTGGTGAGGCTTAGAATACAAATATCACATAAT
Organism: Apteryx rowi; assembly: GCF_003343035.1. Lineage (NCBI taxonomy): Eukaryota > Metazoa > Chordata > Aves > Apterygiformes > Apterygidae > Apteryx > Apteryx rowi. Next base: position 3,581,950 of record NW_020448307.1, on the reverse strand, counting down.
CTTCAAGCAGAGCAAATATTTTATCCTACATTTCTGGTGGGCACATTTAATAATATTATATTTAAGACCCAAAATAAAAGATCCATCTTATTTTCATTAACCTTACACCACACATTCAAGTGAAAAGAGAAAAGGGGCCCTGCTAATTCTAAATATACTACATACGAATTTGTGGGAGTAAGAGAATCCAGAGGATTTTACATTATTCACAAGAGCTGAATTTTTAAAACCTGGATGCCTACAGCAAGGTGCCCAAATCTGTATTTAGGCGTTGGACATTGAAATTTGTGAACGAGGTTGTTTCTTTTCATGGGCAGCTTTCTGGATCGCAGAATCTTCATTCTGTTGTTAGAATGGAGTCAAAAAAGAGACCGTTTTCCCCCCCCCCCAAACAAAAATGAAAATAAAAATAACTCTCAAATTTAGTAAAGCTACTAAATCAGATTAAACCCATCACGTAGAGCTTTCCTTCCAAGAGAAGGCACTGTTGCTCCCAGGCGGCATCCTGACAGCATGGCAGCACGTGGGGAATTTGGGAAACCACTTGGAAAACAAAGGCCTGTCCGTCTTTTGATTTTCAAAAGTATTGTTCACAAACACACCTCTGGGAAGTGGAGCAGTGCTAAAAATATGCAAGTCAGGTTGACTTGGTGTTTGGAAATACTCAGCTCCAGGTGTCCACGTTCAGTGCACCCTTAAAAATAACAGAGAGTTAAAACTGATCCCCTGTCACGTTGTGAGCTCTTTAGGTTTTCGCTTTTAGGAGCAAATATAAGGGAATCTTTATGTTTAGGGCTGTGAGCCAGTTTAGCCAGACTAATGCTTTAAGCATTATAGGCAAGTTTCCTATATGATGAATACCCAAAATTAGAAATTGAAATGGAAAACACTTAAAAACAACTTTACCTTGGATAAAATATTTCTGGAGCTGGATCAAAGTAAAACAAAAAGCCTGGCTTACTTGTCAGATCATATCTGCACTGAACTTCAAGGTTTGATTTGTATTATTTACATGGAAAAGGTCTCAAGAAACCAATTTGGCACTAAGTATCTTCATTACGTTTTTTCGCTTGTATGGGTGATTAAATCAATCTAGGGTTCCTATTTTAATTTTTTTTGAAAGGTGCAGCCATCTGTGAATTGTGGAACTTTTCTGATGTCGTCTTTGTGCTGCAGACATGTTTTTTTCCCCCTCTTTTTTAATGAGACATTTAAAGAAAAGGAACATATTTGTTTTCATGATTTCTAACTGTCCTTCCAGCAACTGTTTAGAATTAAAGCCATACTGTAACTTTTTAGAACATTTTAACTGTAACAGCTGCAGATAATAGTAAGCCAGATTAAACGATAACTAAATCTCTCTGTCAGTCCATCCATTCACTATCCTGCATTTATCAACATGTTGTCTGAAGCCGTATGTGAAACCCAGCACATATATTTTTGTGTCACAGTATGCAGAATGGCATTACGTGTCTTCACCATACGCATTGCATTGAGTGAAGCCTCTCCTTTAAAGTCAGTGTAAACGTTGCCACTAGCTTCTCTTAGGCTAGAATTTCACCCTCAGTTTCATTGAAAGGGGCTTCTAACAGAAGCACTTGAATTTATAGGTAGCTTTTGTTTTCTTACATTTTTGTTCACTTAGTAGAACCAGTTTGGATTAGCTTTCGTTTTACTCTCTCTGGACACGTTTTACATCTCGTATAGGTCCATTTAGTCCTGGCAGGTCGAATGTCCTACATCTGCCTTCCTGTTTCATTGTATTTGACGCAGATATGTTTCTCTGATATGCGTACGCAAATCAAAGTATGCTTTAATTTTAAAACAGACTTATTTAGCACGCTTTTCATACCAGATTAATCCATTCTGTATTCCGTTTCTGAGGAGCCTTCTAAATAATTGCCATTCTTTTGGAGGAACGTTTGCCCAGCTCTTCCATAACGACGGGCTGACGGACAGGTTGGCGGTACGGATGTTTCGGATAGATGCCCGCGAAGCTGTGGGCCGAGCCTTCCCGCGTGGCGTTGCAGCTCGGAGCTCCTGGAGGACAGGCTGGTACCAGCTGAACGAATCCTGGCAAGTGACCAGAGTAAATCAGGCCACTGAAAGCTCTGTTTTGCCCAAAGGGGTTTACGCTGGTGTAATTACCTCAGCATAGTCATAGCAGGAACATTTCCTTAGTCTAGACAAGCTCTAATAGGTAAAATAGATCTATCGTTTGCAACTGAAACATCTCGACCCGGCTATGGCAAGCTCTACCCCGCGATGTCTCGTGTTCTTCTTTCCGCTGTGTCTCCCCTTGGCTCACATATGCCTGGGCACAGCAGGACTTTGGGGTGGTTTGGAGCCTCCTCCGGTTTTCAGCTGTTGGTCTGCAATAGGAAGAAGGGTCAAGCAGTCACTCAGCCATTTCCCCACTTGTTTCTCTCTGCCTGTCTGAATCTTGCACTATTTTAAGTATTTATTTGACTTCCATGACAAGCTCTAGGACATGCATTGATCTAAACGTACTTAAAAGATTCACTGGCAGAAGCCAAAAGATTGCTTTTAAAAATACAAACAGAGAATCGACTTCCTGACATTGCAATATTTAGGTTGCTTTCTAATGTCGACATGCTTTTCTGGAACTGTTCCCAGCTGTTATGACTGGAGATGCCTTTTCTCCCTCTTGGGAGGCAAGTAGCAAAGGCACCGCAGCCTGGTGGTTGGGGCCAGAATCGTGCTTTCTCCAGGAAATACTAGTGAAAGAGGATAATCACTCTCAATAGCCATTATCAGATGTTAAAAGCCATAGTGTGAAATCCATTTTGGAGACTGTGATCTTTGGATAACTCCCTGCATCTATTGCACAACCTGGCACAACCTATTGTCAAATCTCCCTGCCACAGCTTTAGGTTTTGCCTGTGTTAGACAAGTCCCTCCATTTAGATTTTCTCAGGTTGTAGCACTGTCTCTCCAGGCAGTTTTCCCTTAAAAAGTCATTTCTTTGTTCCTGATACAAACAGCTCTTCAGATTATGAAAGGATTTTAAGAGACTCACCTATTTTTCACTCTGTGTGTTTTGCTCACCTCTTGGTTTTGGAGCTGGACCAGCCAACTGGCATTGGGTTTAATACTTCTTATTACTTTGACTGGCAGGTTCTCAGGCGCTTGCCCGATGCTGAAAGACTTAAGTTTCAAACAGGAAGGAGCTTGTTTATTTGTTTACAAAAACACTTCTCCAGTGCTGCATCCTGTGGTCATACAATCCTCCAAGTAGTCCCTGCTCTGATGAGTCATTCCTCCAAATTAAAAGGACCCATGAAGAAGGATTTGCAGAATCACACTCATTGCTTCCACAACCCTTTTTTCTTAAGCCATAGGGAAAAGTCAGTTGATTTTTTTGACCTATAAAACCCTATTTTTACCAAACCAAACTACCGGATTCCTTTTTTTGTCTGGCACAGTCCTTTAGATTTAACAAAATCCCTACAAGTCCATAGAAGCAGCCCCTTGCTGTACATTACTGGCTTGCTTCAATTCGCATAAAGTACACTTTGTCCTGGGGTTCCTGTTTGTACACTGGATGGAACAAAGTACAAGAGAAATCCAAATATTGTTCTTTAAGCTCAGGCTCTGGTCGGACATGCTCTCCAGTCCGCAGCTGAGCCTGGTCGTGAGGTTGTTATTCAGAGTCAGCCTCCAACTGCTTCTTACCCTCTTGCACGTCTTCCAGCCAAGGGGACTGCGCTCCATCAGACGGGCCAGCAAGATTTCACGTGTAGCCATTCCCTATCCTGCTTCTGACAGAATGATCCCATTTTTAAAAGAAAGTCCTAAGGGCATTAACTAGAGTAATTTAAAATAAAAGGGGTTAGATAGATAGCTCTGGCTGCGGATCATCACTGACGACAGGGGCCGGGCTGCAGCTACGAGCTGCTGAACGGAGTGGCACGCAGTGATTTCCTAGTTTGGTTCTAGCTGTCCTGCACTGGGACATCCGAACGGACAACTACTGGTTTTTCGGATGCTCGAGAGAGCAGTGAAAGGAGCAGGACGCAGACTTGAGCCTCGCTGAGATGTACCTGCGGGGACCGGCGTTGCTGGGGAAAAGCAAAAAGGGCTTCGGATTATTATGACAATCTTGGCTGCAGCTCGCCCTGTGATCCCCGCATTAGCACATCAAACTCCTGCCGAGCGGAGCTGGAGGCTTTGGCAGTCTCCGGCCTTACCCGACGGCTCGTTTTGAGTCACACGGCAGGAAGCCCTCCCCGACGCGCTGCGCTTCGGAGCTCGGCGGAAAGAAAAGGGGAAAGAAATGGAAACAGCTGGTAGGAAGTGAGACTAAAAGGAAATTGTCAGGATAATGGTGGTGGGACAGGCCGGCCGGTTCGGAAGCCAAAGGAAAACGAGCCCAATATCTAAAAGCCATCCATATCATTTGGGGCGTAGGAGACCACTTCTGATACATTTCTCCCAGCGCTTCTCCAGACCCTTAGCAAAAGGTGTCTTTCTGTGCAATTTTGTTTGTTTTTTTTTTCTGCATCATTTTTAGCTTATGATTGTTGCCTGCTGTGGGAAAGAAGAAAAAATAAGTGAAGAGCTGGGGAAGAAAGGAAGCAGGGGAAAGAACATGGGACAGGATTTCTAGAGGGGGAATATTAAATTTATAAACTTCCGCAACAAAATTATTAAAAGAAGGAGGAGGAAAGAGCCCAACATATTTACAAATCTGAATTCAGCCAGGTAGAGCTTTCTGCTAATGAACGCGGAACATTTTTATTTATTTTGGAAATGTTATTTCTTTCAGCTCTTTACCGCTGACTTTCTGAAGACGCGCTGACGCGACGCCCAGGTGAGCCTGTCAGCTTCCTACCTCTCCGTACTTCAGACTGCGAAATGAAAGAGAAGTGAGGAAAGGTAAATGCTGAAGGGAGGCTTGTATCCCCGCATCATTTATGCCACCCCCCTCATCCTCGCCACGGCCCCCTTGTCCAAACGCAGGCCGGGGACTGTGCCGTCCCCTCACACACGTTTGTGCAGTACAGCATGGTTGCTCTTACCTGCTTTTCTGAACTTACAAAGAGGCTGAAAAGAAACCAGATTAAAGGAGCATTAAAGGCTGTGCTACAAATCCTACCATATTAAGCAAGGCAGTTCTTAGAGTTGTTTCGGGCTGGTTGAACAGAAGGGGTGCCTTTGAGTTGAACTACATGTTTCAACAGTATGTTGTTCTGAAAAGTGTTGTATATGTGCCGACATCCGCTGTTGGCATGTGTGCAGACTGAAGCTTGCCAGCTCCTCCTAATCTGGAAAGAGGAGACATGCGGTGTTAAATACATGTGTCATCGCTAGTCTTCCCCCCCCGACAATTTTATCATTTGGTTGTGCAATGTATTTGAACCAAGTTAGCCCATTTAGTTTAGATGAACTTCGGCCAAATAACTGTACTGAGGCAGACTTCAGAGGCTTGAGAGGAGTTGCTTGAATAGCTCGTCCCTAAGTAAATGCAAACACCCTCTTGTGCTCCTTATTCTGCCCCTTAGACAAAGACCTTTTGGTAGGGTTGCGGTCGGAGGGAGGGAGAGCCCCTAAGAAAACAAACAAACCGTGCAGCTCTTTGCATCGCACGGCTTTGCGCTCTCATCATGTTAAATCTTAGAGGCAAAGGAGTGCCAGGCCTGAGCAGGGCTTGCGAAGGGGACTCCAAGGAAACCCCATGCCGCAAGGGTTGGTTTTGGTGACTCAGGAGGTGACATGGGTCCTTCTGAGTCAGGGCTGAGCCTACGTTCAGGCATGACGTTAGCACACCCAAGCTTGGGACGTTTTTTAGACTGAAGGCCTGACTGCTTATGCCAGTAAATGTCCTGGGAGACGTGTGTTCTCGTGCAGACGGTGAGTCCAGCATCCCCATCGCAGCCCAACGGCATTTCCCTCAACAAGGGCTTTGTACGGTGTCAGCTGCTGCCCCCTTTAAGGCTACAGCCGTGGTCTGTACCGCAGTCCTAAGGTATGACTGTAGCTGGTTGCGGCACACCTTTAACTAATTAGTCTGGAAGCTCACGCCTGTGTGTTAGCTCCAGCTGCTGAGCATTTAAGCTGGGGTCTCGGTGCTCCAGCCCCCTGGTGATGGCTGAGCTGGTGGCATGTGAGTAAGCTTGGGTGAAGCACGCTGGGGTATGTCCATGGGGGCTGTGGGCACACCTTTGGCTTCCCGGGCCGGCTCGTGCTCTCTGGGGTGGCTCTGCGCTTTGCCACCAGCACTTCGCTGGTCCTGGGGTAAGCCCAGGAGTTACCCGGTGCATAACAGAAGCCTGAAACGCGGTCAGGAGTCTTGGGGGATCCTGGTCCGGGCTCCAGCTCTTGAGAGCTTTGGTTTTGGGCTGAGGTCCTTGATTGAGTGTCCTTAATTCTGTGGTGAGCCTGTTAGTTGTCTGTGTATGCCATGCGTGGGGACAGGAGCTATGCGACAGTAACAGATGATGCATTGCTGGAGAACTAAGAAGTGGACAGTGTGCAGTGGCAACGGGTAGCTTGGTTACAGGCAAACAGGAGTTGCTAAAAGGCTTTAGTGACCGGAGAAGAAAGCACAGAAGCATAGGCTTCAGGAGGACAAGAAGAAGTACATAAAAATGCAATCACCCATTTTAATGGCTAAACATGAATTATGTTATGCAACGCTTTCATCTTAGTATAGGTTAGCATTCCTCTGATTCTTATATTTGTATATAAATATTTTTCTTGAAGTCAAGTTGGCCTAATTGGAAGTAAGAGCTCTTCTATGTCATTTATTTTAATACTCTAATATATTTCCCCTAGTTAATCATCGCTATTTCTAAATATAAATTTCCTTTCCTTTTCTTTCAAGTCACTTAAAATGAAAGGGCCTGCTTTACTCTTTGACCTCCTCTAACAAGCAGACCCTTGAAATGCAGCATTTCCAGAAAGCAAGCTGTAGGAACAACAGATGGATTTAGTAAATTACAGCCTGCGCATGAATTGTATGAGGAGTAAGTTTGGGATGGAGGCTTAAAATACACAGAAATCTTCTATGCTGTAGCTTTTTTCTCGTTGTCAAACCCTGACTGTTAAATGTGTAAGTTGTGCAATGTTAGCTTTCTGTGCTGATTGATTTGTAGGAGTCATTCAGCCCCCAATTACCAGCTCTTTGGGGTTCAGCCTGCACTACTACTTGGCCAGGAGCCTGCGTCCTCTAGGTATGTTTCTGTATTTTGCTTTTTTATTTGGTAGAGCTATTCTGATGGGCTACTTGCCCTGACCAGCAAATTCAAAAACCTGTTTGTGGTTTCCCAGGGATTTCATAGACAAATTAGTCCATGTCTATTTGCAGGACAGGTGACTCCTAAATGATTTAAAAAAAAGTAGTTTATAATCAAAGTTGATTGCTTGTAACAATAATCCTGAGCTAGATATTTGCTTATCTTCCAGTGTGCTAATCCCTTTTGGGATTAACAACTCATTTTTCAAAAGTGTGGATGTGGTTCTGCAGACCTTGCTGACATGAGTAAACATTACTGAGTTCAGGGGGTGCGACTGGGTGCAAGGGCTGCAGGAACAGGCCTTCGTTCGAATAGGTTTCCTGGAGGTGATTTAGCAATTGCTCTGAGATTTGAAACTCCCTAATGTATTTGATGGAGAGAAGCAGCAGTAAGTTGTCATTGTGATCAAACACAAAGCTTCTGTGGGGAAGAATAAGTTATTTGCATGGGTGTGATGAATGCTTGAAGGGAATTTGAAAAACTGCATGTTGAGCACTGGGAAAATTTCTGAAAATGATCAGTGTTCTTTGTGGTGTCAAAAACTTACCATTAGAAAGGGATCGTCACAGGTTCTGTATATTGCATAGTATTATTAAATGTTTGCCAAAAGGAATAGATCTAATATAGCATGGCAATTGATGTCAGATCAGGTGGGTTCTTACTCATGTGAGTATTTGCATCAGTAATGAATTTTTGGAGGAGCTGTTTCACATCTTTTATCCATAAGAGCATCAACACTTTTTACAGCGTGTTCCTATGCTGTGCCCCAGTTTGCAGTCCTGCAAGTCACTTGAATTTAGATCAGTTGTGTGATAGACTTTAATGAATCTCTGCATAAGGACTGTGTATGGGACCAATGTTGTTCAATACGGGACTTAAAGGAATCATGTCTGCTTTAGCTAAAATACAATTCCCCTTCGGAAGGAAAAGATGCATATGGTAATAATGAAAATGGTAATAGCAACAGTCTTGTCAACACTTGGGGAAACTGGTGCACAATATTTTTTCAGTGCTGCTTTCTGCTTGACCTCTGAGTGCAGTATGAGCAGCTGCAGCTCGTTACTATCTGCTGCCCTGGTCCCCAGATCATGCTGCCTGGGGACTGCTCAGCATGTGGCCCAGCTCCCATCCCCACGCAGGGCCTGGCTCCCTTGCAGGGAAACCGGTGCAGGGGGGAAGGCTGTGCATGCGGATCCCCTCCCGAAGCCGTGTTGGCGTGGGGTGAGCGTGTGTACCCAGGGACCAGGATTGCAGGGTGCATTGCACAGAGCATCTGCCCGGATACTGCCTCTGGGGAGCCGGCCCTTGGGAGAGCGTCTGGCATTGCAAATGCTCCGCTTGCAGAGCGGGTCGCAGTGCTGCAGTACTTAGTGCGCCAGCAGCATCCAGTGGCCAGGCTACAAATGGGATGCTTACGCTTGGTAATGGTATTACAAGACTGCAAAGCTTTCCCATAAGTCACAGATCCAAACAGGACTGCTTCTATGAGAAACACTTACAGAATGCAAACATCAGTTAACTACAGTAAAACAGCAGCCCTTGCCTGTATCTGTGATTTCTTTCTTCCAAGGCAGTCATTGTGAGTGAAACTACCAGCTTTTTTTTCCCCCCCTTTTCAAAAGGTCCATCCCACAGAAGTTATCTACGCAGTAGGTTTCACTACATTCCTAGGGCTACTCATGTGTGAAAGGGCTGCAGCAATGCACAGTAACTGGAACAGTTTTCCCCTGATGTGATTTGTCACTGCGCTAAGGTTTGCAACTCTATAATGCTCGTATTTCATGCATAATATCAGCAAGTTGTCACTGTGAGCAAACAAAATACTTAAGCCACTCGCAGCAAGCCTGCATAACGGTTAAGATCTGAAATGTCCAGCTGAAACTCTGCAGAGGACTGCTTGGGGAGGCAGCATGTAATTACCCGGGCTGGAGCCTGGCCAGGTTTCCAAGGTTAACACCTTTCATCTTGACATCAAATCTTTAATGAACACATGTGGTATAGACATTTGTTTAACATCTCGTTTGGGAATATAATGTGTCCAGAGTTACTGTGCCTCTCTTGTCATACTGGACATGCTTGGTTCAATACCGGTCTGAAGGAAAATGACTTTCAAAGTGGCCAGCAATATTTTGTGGACAATCTTGTATTTCCTCTGGTGACTCCTATCCAAGTATAATCAGGACCCACTGTGTGTGTGTGTTTTCTTTTTTTTTTTTCCCCCCTCCAGATGATCTGTTCCTCTGTCCTCCTTACAAGCTAATAGCAAACACTGCAATTACCCTTATTTCCAGGTTGCCAACTAAAATAATTAGAAAAGTAGGCAATGTGATTTTGGAAAGATGCATTAGAAAATGAAGGGGAGCAATGACAGCATGTTCTCATGGTGCCAGTTAAAACATTGCTGAAGCAGAGAGCCAAGCAGACAGAAGAGATTCACAGGGATTCACTCAAACAGAAGAATCCCAGGAAGGCTCCTCTCTGCTGCTGAGCATACGGCAGATGGAAATTGTCCAGGGAATAAGTGGTAGAATGGCTTTCTGAAGTGGTGAATATTGTTTAGAAAGTGGCAAGAACAATCTGAAGCATCTTTAAAGATGATGTTTGTTGTGATATCTGAATCAGTCTAGCTGAAACGGAATTGTTACCTGTGTTTACCTATTAATTACTCTTGCTTAGGCTCTAACACTCTTTATGATCCTTAAACAACTTAAGCTTTCTACTTCATTATGTATGCCCAACTAACCTTTGCTTAAAAATCTAGATTATGAGTGTTCTAAACACTTTGAGTAAAAGCACAACAAGCATATGTGCATGGCAGAGGAGATCATGAATATCTCACAATATGCTGAATACAAGCTGCATCCAGGCTGTAGTTCTTAATGGGCTTGGAGAAATACCTCTTGCTTGGCAGCAGTTTCAACAGCTGAATGCCAAACTGGATCCCAGGTTTTTTTTTCCTCTTTAATAAATTAGGTGATTCTCTCCATGTGCAAAGGTGTTTTTGTTCCTATGAAATAGAATTTGAAGCACAGTAAAATGCTCATTTGTGAACTGAAGCAAGACAGGGTTAAATTTGGGCTAAATTCTTCTCTTCATAAGGCCATTTTCTCTTCGGTTTATTGACCTGTATCTGTTCCTTATTGGTCAAATTCGTAATGTGCTAAACCAGGCAGTCCCATTTCTGCTTTTTTCTGTCACATTCAAACATCTATCTGCTATAGAAAGAGCTCAAATGCTCACAGGTGTTAATGTTGCTAGCTATGCAATTTTGCTCTGTCCCTGTTTGCCTGTTTCTCTAGACTTTGTGATGATCTCTCCTTGGTGGGCCTAAAACAGCAGGAAGAGTTTGGCGTTTTTTGTGTGCAATATGACCATGCACCATGGCAGTTTTCTTAAGAACTGTTGCAAGCCAAGAAGGAGCAGAGGTGGGATCAGTCTGGGATAAATGAGAAAGGGATTTGTCAGAGATTTTTGTGCATGAAAATTTATCCCTTGTAAAAGCTCGGCTGTTTCCCCTTGAGGCATGAACCTTCTGTTTAGCCAAAGAGAAGCTACAGTAGCTCTAGCAGCAGCCGTAAGCCTGTGTCCCGTATCAGCGTGCTGCCTGCTTGCTAGAGAAGCAAGAGGAGACCTTCTTGTGCTTGGATGAGGTCTTGCTGGGGCTGCCAACAGCTGTTCAGTCAAGATGGTATATTTTGTAGCAAGCTATCACATTTCCTATGAAAAAATGACCACAGTGGCTCTCAAGTACTATATAAGGAGGCGGAATGAAAGGAAACTGGAGCATCCAGGGCAATATAGGTGGTAGAACACATGTAGACCTCACAGCTGAAAAGCTACATCAGGAGTTTCTTCTCCTTGAGGACTACTGTCTTGCCTGTTACAATAGGAAAGCCTCCTATGAAGCGTTTTCCCTTCCTCATGGTCCAACACATGCCTGTAGCCATGTAGTGTTTGGGAGTTGGTCCCTTTGAACCTCCTCCAGAATCTGGCCAGGCACTCTAGTCCCCATCTTTCTCCAGTGACATTTCAGCAGTTTCAAATGCTTGAAGTGGTACGTTTGCAGGTTTTTTAGAAGTAGTAATACTAAAGAAGCATATGCTCTTATTTAGCTGATCATACACTGTAGCTCAGTATGAGCTCGTGAGCATGCTCTTATGGGCTTGTGATGCCCTGAGCAGCTGCAAGGCAAACCTGGAACTGCTACCTGAGGCTCCAAGGATAGGGAAAAAGTCTTGTAAACTCTTCTGTTTTAAAGTGTCAGAAAGTGCAACGTTTACAGCTGGCTTTCCTTCATGATGCTGAAAAGCCTCTTGGCGACAGTGAGGTGATCAGGACACCAAGACCACCACCCGCTGTTTGAACTGGTATTGCTGTCTCCTTCCCTGTACTCCCTGCTCTGCTCCCTCCCATCTTAGTCTTAGATAATGAATGTTTGGGGCATAAAATATCTGTTTGCTCTTTGCAGTCAGTGTTGTCTGTGTCTCTTGGTTCATGACTGGAGCTCCTAAATACAAACACAATCCTAATCTCATACGGTAAAATAGAGCAAATGCAGGTAAAATATAAATATATATATATAAAAATATATAAATGCAGGTGAAAATAATAATTTTCACTAGCTAAGACAATGGGGATTTTCATGGTTATAAACCTTTGAAATGGAGAAGGCAAAGCCACAATACTGCAATATTTCTTGGTGCTTTCTAAGCTGCCCAGCTGGTGTTTTGCAGAGCTGGCTCCAGCTCGGCCGCCACGCAGGGCTGGCAGGGCTGTGGACTTCTCCGCTGGGAAGCCCTGGCTGGCTGAGGAGCCATCTGGCCCTGCGGGACTTCTGAGCAGCAGCTTCAGGAGAAGGAGGAGTAGCGGGTGGCTCTGCCCTTCACCTGGTCCTAGACGAAGCACCCATGGATGCAGCAGCAGGATCCGACTGGCCTTTCCTCTCCCACCCAGTGCGTTTTGCTGCTTGCTCCTCACCATGCTTGGAGACTTTCCCTGGGGGTCAGCGACGTGCAGGGAGCTTCCAGCCATCGGCTAAGCACGGGGATGCGTCCCGTGGCATATTGCCCACTGAACTGGCAAAAGGCTCGACTGACAACGTTTTATTACTATTTAACAATTTAGAGGATTGAAATTTATTTTGGGGCTGTACTGCTCTCTTTCTCCCCCCCCCCCCGCCATAGTATTTGTGCTAGGCTCTCAGATCATGTCTTTGGATGGCTGAAAACTGCTGCTTTTGCCACCTTTGTTTATCGTACAGAGCCAACATTAACATGACAATTTTTATTTTACAGTCTGATTTCTATAATGCTGCATCTATCATAAAAGACCTGAGAACTTCAGAGCGGGAAACTGGTAATTGTCCTTTTCTCAGATGAAAAGAAGCAAAGATAGTAATGAAAAAACAGCAAGAACATCCTTCCTTGTTTTCTAGAGGTCTTCAGGAGCCAGGAGCCTGGGGTTTTGCTCTTCATATTCGTGGGATTTGTAGGGATTCTTTGACCTAAAGCCAGATCTCTGCCCTGCGCTTGGCCTCTTCCCAGTCCAGGCATATCAGAGTTTTGAGGGCTATTAAATCCCAGAGTGCTCCCAACTCTGTGGCTCTGCTACCCTTAATATTGAAAGGAGGTCTGGAATAACCGACAAAAGCTTGTACAGCGACGCAGTGTCTTGGCAGGCACCACGTGTAATTCTGCAGCAGCCTATGCCCGGACTGTGTAGTTCTTTGAGAAGATATCACCAAGCTACTTTAAAATTTTATCCTGAGTCTTGTGAAACTTTATAAAGCTCTTGCTCCAGGAGTCATAAGGCTTGACTTTCTCTTTATTAAAAAAAAAAAAAAATCTAGCTCTTATGACTCCAAAGAGAAGCTTGGAAAAAAAGGACCCTGATGTCTTAACCAGAAAGGGAAAAGAAAGTCTGAACATCTTTTCCTCTTTGTTTCAGGGATTTTAATTTCATGATTTTTTTTAATTAATCTTTTTTTTTCCTTCCTCTGCACAGCCAGCCTAATGACTTTTGTAAACTTGTGTTGGCAGAACTAACAGCAGCTTAAATAAAGTGACTAATTGTTTTCATTCATCAGCCATTCATTGCGAGAGCAATTATAGTTTCAGTGCTCTGCCCCCAAATGAGGGCCAGATCCTGCAGTTAATATATTATTTACATTACCTGGCTCTCTGTGCTGGAGAATGTATATAGAGATGGCCCCTTCTTTTAAAATCTGGCTTCTTCAGATTGGTTTCAAATCACACTTTGGGCAGGGTACTTGCAGCTCACCTTCATTTCAAGCAAGGCATAAAATACAGTTTATTCTTTTAATTTGATCTGTTTGTATGGTGGTAGGTGGCAACTAAAATGCTGAGAGCCTGATGTTGTCTCTTTCTATTAAACTGAAATTTAGCACCAAGGGAAATTGCCATACTATCGGCAAGGTGCCAGGTTCATTTTGTGAAGTGTACTAAATATTTCCAGCTTGCTAGTTGCTTCTTACTTTCCTGCAGATAAGATTTAAGGAGGAAGGAAAAAAAAATCACCATAGCAGACCTCAGGTTTCCATGTCTAAGCACTCAGTGGTTGAAAGAACCAGAAATACTTAAAACTTGAAATGGTTAAACAGCACACTGATCTCCACCTGTGTCCTACATGAGCTGCAGGAAAGATGAAGTGGCAACTGTGGGAGCGGGGCTTGTGTTCCCTGATGCCCAGGGTTGGGTTGGTGGGTGATTCTGTGAACTGATTGTCTGGGATTTTGTCTTAGTTGTGCAGTTAGAAATCATATCAAAAGCCCAAACACAGGGGGTGTTCAACCTATGGGTGCAGGAGCAGTAATATACTCTCTTGCCAGGTAGAGATGTGGAGAAGCATTGTAAGCATCTGCATCGGTGGATTGGTTTCTTCTCCCTCTCCTCTTTTCATGCCATTTCAGTACAATATGGGAGAAGCGCAGCAAATGTCAACTCCAGTTGCATCCTAGAGCTGGAACAAAACCAAAAGCCCAACTAGAAAAAAAATTCTGCCGGATTCTGCAGATACAGATAAAGTTTTTGTAATGCTCCCTTGCCTTTCTATTTGGCTGCAGGGAAATTTAGGCTTTGAAAATCCTTCAAGTCTAGTTGGGGAGTTGCTCATCTAATCCAAACTTCATAGCTTGGTCAAATTTCTCCTATTTCAAACCACATTTGTGTGTGATATCCTGAAAGGTAGGGTGAGGTATTCATTCCTAAATCCCTTGTCTATTTACACGCAAAGGAGCTGTAGTTGACAGCAAGTAGCTCATGGTGAAAAAAAAATCAAAGCGAAAACAGTAATCTTAACACTACTTTGTACTCTGCAGATCTCAAAACGCTTCACAAGGTGAAGGTGCCTAAATAACCCCCTCAGCCACCCAGGGAGCTAGTTAAGAGGAGGGAAGAAAAGCGTTTGTTAGTAACTGAGCTAGTAAATGTAAGATGTATATTTTATAAAGTGGCAGTGTTGCTTTTCAAGGCTGATCAGGAACAGTGAAGAGACCAAGGTCCTACAGCCCTTGGAATGAATATGAAACTCCCACTTCAGATGGTGGTTCCTATTCCAGTATCTTCCCCAGCGAGCGTCATGTGTTGTCATCTTGAATTGCACAAATATCATAACTGGGTTTTCAATATCCATTAGCATTAAGGATGACTGAGAATAGCGAAGTGATACAAGAAATATGAATCTCCTAACAATTTAATTTTAAACACTGTATCTTAAAGTAATGCAACTCTATTACGACATCAAAAATACTTTGCATATATATATATTTGTCTTTTCCAAGGCTCTCAATATGATTTATGAGCAGCAATTAACTAAGCCTTTTAACACCACGTGACAGAGGTGTTGCTGGACCCATTTATGAACTATGCAGGCTGAGGCACAGAAGCGTCAAATGTAGCCTGTCAAAGATGGTATTGCAAAATGCAGACCAGAACCTGAGAATCCTGAATGATAGCCCTGTTCTAAAAATTCCTAGTAAAAAGGAAAAGATGATCATTAAAATCCACTGGGCTTGCTACAAAGTCTGGCAGACATTAGGAACTTACAAATGCTTTTAAATGTAGTGGGGTTATTTTTATTAAATGATGAATGTAGGAGGGTTTTAACATAATGCTGAAGAAATGTATCTAAACCACAGTGGAATAAGAATCAATATAGGTCATTAAAAAAGAAAAAATCCTACTAGAACTGATTTTTCCTGTCATTCATCAACGTTTATATTCCAGGCTCCCTTTATGCTGCTACATAACTTAAAAGCCTTTTAAAAATGTAAATGGCAGCAGGCTTGTAGAATACTGTATGTTATAGCTGATAGACCATGGGCTTCCTTCGCCTCTTTGGTCAGTGGTGCTCTAACTATCAGCTAATACTGAAATCAGGATAAGGCCAAAGCATGTTTAGAAGCAAAGGAAAGGGGAACGGGGTTATGCAAAAAAGGAAGAAGAGAATACTTTTGAAAAAAATGGGTGGCTGAACCTCCATTTTACAGCAGTACCTACAAAAGGAGAACTTTAATAAATACCTTATAGTTTCTTACCTGCAAGTACATTCATATTAGTAATATGGTAAGAATTCCAAAAGATCCACCTTGCTAATTGTGGAAGGATAGAAGCATGTAAAAACTTGATAAATATGGCATGGGGACTTGCCATGTGTTTAAATCTTGGAAAGGGAATTGCTTTATTCACACAGGAAACTAGCAGCTATGTTGTAGTGGAAATAGTAAGGCTTTGTGCAGAGGTTTCTGCTGCATGGCAGATGATTTAATCAGGGGATTTCTTTTAATAAAAAAGGAAAAGTAGAATATAGATGTGGGTAATTAAATATAGGAGATTCTATTTCTGTTTTTAGTGTGAATGCATTTTTACTTGTAAACCTGACTCATTTGTAAAGATATAAAAAAAGATATGGTCACGCATAGAGAATTATTCAAGTTCTTGTATGAGTGTGAGCAGTGCCTCATGAGCCGGTGTCACACTGTTCTGTAGTAATGGTCTCTGCTACCAGTACAGTTCTTGCTCTCACTGATTTACATGTTACGTGTATTTATTTTCACATGCAAGTATCTGGGGAGTATTTTACCCTTTGGTGATAAGTACTTAAAAGTACTATCTGCTTACCTGATTATGTTGGAGGAAAAAAACAAACCAACAAACCCAAAGACATAAACCCCATTCCTAAAACTAGTTAAAAATGCAAGCAGAGCAAGGAGCTTTTTGGGACCCTGCAATTCAGTGCAAACTTTGCAAGCCATAAGACTGCATGGCTCGAGATCCTCATGTTGCTTCAGGCACCTGATTCAGTTCAAAATCCTGCAAACTCATCAGGCAACCCTGCCTATTGGTGTTTTGTTTTTTCCTCCTCTCGCTGAAGGTGCAGAATAAAATAGGTCTGTGGTCCTGCTCCCATTACAGTCTGGGAGAGTTTGCTTACACTGAAGTCGCTGACAAAACCCTCAATAACTTTAATGGGGGCAAGAACAGGCTCCCCGTGATTTAGTCTAAAGGGTTCAGCTCAAGGCAGAAAGACAGGGGCTCTTTGAAAATGACAACTTGTGGCTTTTGGAGAGGTCATTAACATATTTGTCATGGGGGAAAGAGGGTAAATAAGGAACTTGAAAAGAAAGACAGATATTAATTACGCCTCAGACAACATTGCTGTGTGCTGATGACATACTGTAGCTCTCTAGACGACTATAATTTGCAAGTGAACCCAGCTAGAATGAGACTTTACAACAAGCTGAGCAATTAGTTCTTCCTGAGTTGCAAGAGTGACATCATGTGTGCAAAACATGCCTTCGCCTTCAGCTAACAACACACTCATTTATTCTTCCTGTAGGGTCACTGTTTGCTGCGAAGGCCATTAAATCATACCTCTGGTGGATGCGCTGACTTCCAGAGTCTACTGAATAAAGGTCCCTGAAGTGCAGATAAAGAAACACGGATACAAAGCATCAGCTATGCATGCAAAGCATCAGCTGTCAACAACAAAAGCAAGTCTAATACCTGATTTTATGCTGTATAGCTGTCTACCAAATTCCGTCTTTTAAAGACCTTGAGTTATGTTTTCAGCACCTTGAAAACTTGTCCCCATTGAACCTGATATAGTCAAATGTTTTTTATGTGGAATTGGTCAAGAAACTGTTGGGAAAGGTGAAGGCTTGTTTTTATGAGCTCTTTATATAGACTTCTGCTAAAAGCAAGGCGTTTATTTAAATAGGAAATATAATAGAAATAGGAAGTAATCAAACAGGTTATTACACATCTGGGCATCGATTTCCAGTAGAAGTGTGTGGGGGGACTTCATAGCTTGGATCACTTACACAGCATATAACACTATCAAAGAGCCTATAAGGATCCATCTGATACTTGAGAGGGAATGAATTATGGCACTGATCTATAAAGACAATTACATTTATTCTTTAATCAGAAATGTAGTCCCACTGAAGCCACACGGTACTTACCTACAGTCAGCTAAGCTTCTGCTTAAGTGCTTTGCAGAATCAAGAACCAAATAATCTCACGAAGATTTTTCACTTAACCTTTGTCTGTTAGACGTGTGATGCAGACTCTTGTAGCTTTTGATATTTTTATTGGATTAATGAGAAAGAAAAAAGGGATATGGATGGACTTGACTTTAGGGATATGTTTCAGTGTGTGAAAAGCTGCTTTATCCTTTGAAGAAAACTTACTACAAATGCAAAATGAGCATTTCACCGTGACAGCTTTTTCTAAACACAGCACTGGACACGCAGATTTGGCAGAGCAGGATGGGAGCAGAAGTAGCACAGCCAGGATGCCAAGGAGGCTCCCACTGAACGGGAGCAAGTGTCTTCTGCTGCGATGAGGACCTTTCCAATCCCACACAGAGCTGTCCATGCATCCTCCTTTCCCTTCTGAAATCCTGACTGTGCTTGCTCAGTGCTGGTTACTCTCAGCATATGTGGATCTGCCACGCTTTGCTCTCTCCCAGTGAAGTAGGTGGGAAAGCTCCTGCTTTCCGTGACACCCCAGCTGGGCACGTGATACTCCTTGGCTGAACTTAACCTCCTCTGCAGATCCATGAAAGTCCAGATCTATGAATTCAGTACAAGCAGGCTACTTAGACCTCATCACCTACCCCATGATTTCAATGAATAATCTATGTTGTTTTCTTGTTCATTCATGAGTTTTTACATAGTCTCCAGAAGCTTTAAAATTAGAACCTTAGAGGGAAACAGAAACCTGTTCTCTGAAGCCAGCAAGATATCTTAACAGGAGTTATTAAGAATATTAATAGTCCTTTATGTTAACAAAAGCAGGAGTGAAATCTGTTGCTGGCCATGCTTGGGATTTGTGACATGCCTTTATGTCCTTACAAAGTAGACAAAAACCATCCAAGAGAAATGGGAAGGGGGTGAGAGTTTAGTGCCCTGCTGAACCCAGCTGTTAGGTAGAAAGCCACACGGCAGTGAGCTCTACAGGGCTAGGCAGCCTTTTAGCTGCTGCCTCCCCGACGTGCTACAGAAGTTTTGGTATCCCTTTTGGTTTGTGACAGCTCATCCCAGCACAGAGAGACATTGCGTGCAACATTCAATTTCTGCAAGGCAAGAAATGCTCCCGTTTGAATCGCAGGGAGGAAGGAAGGTGGATGTGAGAGATTAGGACAGTGAAGGTGCCACGCAGAGCCCAAAGGGAGGAAAAAGCTTCGGGAGCCCTGGGAAGAGTTTGGAACCCTGTTCCTCAGCCACAACTGCAGGGAGTTTCCTCCTAACTGAAAAATGAGGGTCCCTTCCTACAGGCTATCGAGTTCCTTTCTTTATCTGTAGCTGCCAGCACGGCCACAGATGCGGTAGGGGAAACCATGGGTTTTGGTGGTGTGGTCAAAGGAAGAGCGAGGCACGTTTGCATGAACTGTCTTTTGGCTACAGGCTCTGCGAAGCCTGAAGAAGCAAACCTCCCACGGAGCCCGGCTCCGCTTGCTCCGTGGGCCATTCTGCTTGAATTATTCTCCTGGCAATGCACCCCTTCAGCTAGAGCTTAATAATGTAAAGCTGGTGAAAGGCTGGTTTAGGTTATAAGTGCATGGTTTTGATTAATTTCCTACATTTCAAGGGCAAAAATGTGTAAACTTGGTCTTTACCGAGTTCTACACCACTTTCCACATGATGTTGGCCTTCTACTGAAAGTGCATACCTTTTTTGCCTAGCTCACGTTTCTCCACGTACTGGAGAGATATGGGGATGTTGCACATTTAAATCATAATTTATCATAATCTAGTTACACAACCTCAGTTTCTCTGTGTAATTTTGAGAATTAGGTTGGAAGCTTTCAATCGCAAGAAAACGTGTGTGAGCAGAAAGTGCCACTATTATTAGATGATAAAACAAGGCATACGTTCCCGTCTTCTGTTCATCTTGCCATAATGACACATGGTGTATAGAAGAAGTAAAAAGTCTCTCTTCCTTTCTTCTATATGCATGTGCATGCGTGTGCACGCACACATGTGTGTGCCCATACACACCAACCTCCCCACAGAGCACATAAGAAAGAATCTACTTGGTGGTTTTAATGAAAATGCAGCTTCATAGCTGTAATGATCAACAGCTGGAAAAATGCATGCTTTTCTCCTTCATCATCTCTAGATGTATTTGAAAGATTTTTGTTCTGTGGCTTTACTGGGTGACTTTCCTGATGAACTGATTTTAAAAAAATCATTTAATTTCTTCGAAGACCATCGTGGTTACCACAGAAATACGTTAGCTGCAAAACAAGGAGTAATTAGTTTGTTTGTTCCTTTGTGTCTCCTAATTTCTTCCATTCAGGATTTTAAGCATATAATTAAAGGGATTATTCAGCTTTGTGATTTTTTTTTCTTCTATAAATTCATTTAAAGACAAAACTCTGATGTCTGTAAAGCATAAATAATAATGATTACATGCGGTAATTAGTCCAACCTGTTTGTCCACATAGCAGAAAACAATGTGTTTTCTGTCGAAGGCTGGAATGCTGACCAGTGGTCGCTCTCGGCTTCGGCCGCGGCATTCTCAGTTATCTCTCTCATCCTTTATAGGTACTCAGCTAATTGCCCTTAAGAAAACATTGTGTGGGAAGTACTTTCTGTCCGTGTGCAATAAAACTATTAGAATTTGCTTTTAGACAAGCAGTGAGTTCAGAGACAAACCTGGCTGGGTGGCTTAAAGTGCCTGGGGTGACACAGCCAGCCCCTTTGCCTGGTGCGGGACAGCTTCTTCCGTCATTCAAGTTGTGGGGCGAGTTAAATTCGACAAGAAAGGCATCAGCAGGCTCCAGAAGTCCCTAAGGTCAGATGACAGTTGAGCAAGGATGCAGAGAGTTGCGACACGGGGATTGAAGGTAGTTATTTAACACCTCTGCCCCGCCGGGATTTGCTAAGTAGGCAAAGTTTGGCCTGTCTGTGCAGAAGGGCTGAACCTCGTAGGGCTTCTCCGGCATGCCGGATGGACTGGGATGACAGTTTTCCCTGAACACAGGAAGGGGTGTTGGAGCCCTTCCATTCACAGGGAAGTTTAGAGGTTAAATCACTTTGTAGCTATTCTCTCCTGGAAGGAATGCTCTCTTTTCAAGATGAATAAACTGTCCTGGGAACAGGGATATAAGTCTTATCCCAGGGCTACACAGTCCTGTTCCCCTTCTTCGTTCAGTCTGGAGGTGTACCCCACTAGGTAGGGAAAAGCATCAAGGGGAGGATTTCTGTACAGTCTCCTGTTGCACATCGGGCTGCGGTTTGCTAGGTAGAGCACTGCCTGCGGAGGTGAGGTGTGGTGGGAGACCCATGTTCCCAGCATCCTGCACCGGCTCCAAACCTCTGAATTCCCCCATGGGAAGGGGAGAAGAGCCAATCCCTGAGCTGGCAAATGTACTCCAAAGCCTCTCTTGGATCAAGCCTGGCAGGAAAAATAGTACCAATCAGTGCAGTATGGCTTTTGAGAGGGCTTAAACCTGAGCTAGCTTCTGTGATGCTTCGGTCTGTCTAGACAGAGGGATGGTGGGTGCATATTAAAAATTTACTCACTGTGGATGGAGCAACTGAATTCTGAGCATCAGTCTTTTGGGTATCGGGCTTTAAAGTCCACGTTAGACCCCTTTATGCACCTCGTTCCTTATTTGACCATCATTTCTAAGCTTCTCTTTTTCTCTGAAGGTTTTACACCCTTTGTATCGCCTGGCAACACAAGCAGCCAAGTTCATCTGATTTAGCATCCTAAAATATTTTCCATCCTGCTCGCTCTGAACGTCCAGCGTTATCTTCTCAAAACAAGGCCACTGCTTTGAGGGCATAAATATGATGCCGCTTAACTGCAGCAAACAAGTTTGAAAGCTTAAGCGGCGGCGCGGCCGGCTGCGGCAGACCGCGCTGAGCGTCGGCGCAAGGGCCGGGCGCACCATAAGCGGCACAGCCCGCCGCGGCAGCTGCCTGCTCGGGAAGCGCTTCTGCAGCAGCTCCGCGGCTGCTGTGACTCGGGGACGTCGCTCAAATCCCCCTCGGGAGCGGAGCGGAGCGCGCGCTCGGCTGCGGTCTCGCCGCGGGCGCGGAGGGGGGGCGGCGCCGCGCAGCACCGCGCACAGCACCGCGCACCGCCCCGCGCACCGCCCCGCGCAGCGCAGCGCCGCCCTGCGGCGCCCCCTGGTGGGCAGCGGCGGCGCGGCGCGGTGCGGGGGGCGCTGCGGGTCTCATTCGGCCGGAGCCTTCCACAGCTCGTGCTCAGGGCGAGCGCGTGGAGCCTCCCCGGGAGGGTCCCGGCTTCAGGCCTTGCCGGTGACGCCGCCGGCTGGGCGCGTGGCCCTGGGCGCACAGCCCGCTTCGGGGGGTTACGGGGGTCGCGCCTCCTTGGCGCACTCGGGGCGAAGCCCAAATCTCCGTTTCTCCCTGGCTGCACCTTCAGCGCATGCTGGCGTTGCACAAGTCTAATTTGCGCTTTGACATCACCCCCGACGTCCTGGATCTAATTCTCAGTGAGCCTCTAGTGTTTCTAGTGTTTGCTTTAGCTTCTTGAAATATAAAATTCATTTCCTAATAGCAGGATGACTTTTGGTAATAACACATAATATCCAGGAATGTGCATTCAGGATAGAGCATTCCTCTTAATGCAATTCTTGCACAATTATAAGTTGTTTACCTTAAACATTATTCTGAGGAGTAATAAAAAAAGTAAAGAAAACCCTGGTTAATAACCTAAGCAAAACAATTATCCTGCTAAGACTCTTTATTGAATCATATATGCAAAACAGCAGGTTTTCATAACAGATGTATTTAATCTTGATGCAATACTTGGTTTTAACCCTGGAGTGTCTTGCAATTCAGGCAGAGCTGTGCTGCTTCTGGTGTGGTTGAATAGACGAGACTGAGCCAGAAGCCTCCGGAATAAGAAACAAGACTTTGCTGTTATGGGAGCCCCTCAAAGGTCTTGTTATTGTGCAATAGTAACTGTAATAATGAAGCCTTGGAAGATCGTTTATATAATAGTTCAATGGCTTGGTTAGTTTTTATAACTGTCTGCAATTGGTTTTTGGAAGCTCTCCCAGTGTTTATTGAAGTAAATGTCAGTACAAGACTATTGTGTTGTTTGTGCCATAGATACAAACTCTGGCAAAAGGTGAATAACCTAGTGGCATGCAGCGCTCCAGCGTTTTGCTCGTCTAGGGAAGGACAGCATCTGGCAGCTCTCTCCCTGCTCCCCTCTGGTTGCTATTCAGAGTAAAACTGCTTACATTTACTGGGCTTCTGCTGTCGCTAGTAGTAGCGGTCAAATGTCCTGGAGCACCACAAAAGCTCGAGTCTGTGGAGTCGTGCCAAAGACTGGAGCATGGAAGGAGAGAGATCAAGAAAAGGCTCCCACGAGTGAATGTGTGAGACTTTGCTGCATCGTGTCCCGTGATGTGGCGACGTATAAATAGACTGCTGGATCTCAGAGCTGGCAGAGCATTAGTGGGTCACCTAGACAATTTCCCTGCAACACAAAGGGATTGATTCTTCTTGCCGCATATTTATTAGGGCTTTATCGTGCTTGCTTTTGAATTCTGCAGTGGAGGAGTTTCTACAAATGACCCTTTTGCCCCCCAACTATTTCATATTCTAATTTTCTACTTTAATTTTCTTTCCTCATGTTGAGCCTAAATTCCTTTTCATTCAGTTTCCTATAATTGCTCCCAGTTATCCATCCTATCCCACCCTCAACACTTCCCTCCTCTCTGTGAAGCTGATACCTGTCAGATATCCATGGACTATTTCGTTTGGTCACAGACATACATATGCAATTCCTCTAATCTTCCCGCTGCCATCCCTTCCCTCAGGCTCTTCATTATTTTGCTAGCCCCGCTCTGAACTGCTTCCCATTTATCAATATTATTTTATAATGATTTCCGAACTGCACATGCTGCTGTACTGGCATTACTCTATGCGTTGTCCATGTACATAAATCCCACTGCGGTTGCATTATGTGTACGGACCTGGTTGATCCTGTTGTCTTAACGAAGGAAGCTCTCACAAGGGACAAACACGGGAATACCCTGTCCTGCCTTGTAATCATCTGCTCCTCAAATGGGACCACTGTGCATCAGATACTGCTCACAGTTAAATATTCACCTGCAATAAAACATTAGAGGCAAGCATGACTGATGAGGGAAGAGCACTGTTTTTCCCCATCATTTGAAAATCGTCTTCTGAAGCCTCTTCTGATGTCTGAGATCTTTGCTTATCTGGATCTTTTGCAGCCAGTAACAGGAGCTGCAATTGCTGAGACACAGCTATAAGTCATGTAGCTTTAATCACTATTTATTTTCCATCGATATTGCTTAGTTTAGAAGGATACAGTCTGTGCTTTCAACATGTTGGTCTCGTGCACTCTGGGGTTCTTGCTTTTACAGTGTTTTTTATGGCAGTAAAGAAATGTGATGTATTCCTGATGGGGTATGGTTTGTGCCTGTGTTGTTGTTTTAAGGACTTGTAAGCTTGTCTGGAAAATAAATAGTTAGAAAGTCTGCTAGTAAAATGCTTTTTGGGTAAGAACATTTTGATACATAAAACTTTGTCTGTCATCTCTTTGCTATAACATTCAGCTTTCATTCTGTAATGGGCAAGGAAGACTGCAGAAAGATATGTTTAGGAGTCTTTTTATAGCAAACAAATTATGTTAATACATAGAACAGAAAACAACTTTTAAAACCACTAAGTACTAGCAGTAAAATATAGTGACCACCAAGTATTTCGTTTCTGAAAATAGACCACTAGAGAATTACATTTCAAAATGTTTTGCAGACTGAGCGTGTTTCTGAAAAGTTAATCTTTAAAAGAACAAAAGAAAAGGCTTGAACAATAAGTCCACATGAAATAATTATGTAAGTAAATATCAGGCTAGTTAAGGAGGGAGCAAAACTTGAATGAACCTCACACAGCAGCGTTTTAAGAACAATAAGACAGACTGTGACTAAAATGGGTGGCTAGACTCTCCATCGGGGTAAATCATTGCCATTAAGTGAGGGTTTGGCCTGGGGTTTGTGATTACAACGTCTTGCTCTTTGCAGGTTGAAGTGCAGGATATGCTGTTGGTTGCTTACCCTCGCCTTGACCAAATTTAAGAAGAATCAGAGATGCTTATGTGTGGAAGAGAAGAGCTCCTGGGATATTGTTCACTTAACTGATGAACTGCTAGTGGAAGATGGCCCAAAGAATGTGCGATTCTACTGTCTGTTTGCCAGTTACTGTTGTTCATCTTTGGGCTACTTAACTTCTGTTCTCTCACTGCTTCTGAAGGTAGATGTGGCTGCTCTCAGCCATGACCTTCTCTGTAACGAAATGAAATGGGTGCCCTGTGGAAGGGAGGCGTCCTGCTGTCTGAGATTTGTCAATGTATTTTTTTTTTTTTGGTCATACAAAGACTAAGAAAGAAAATGGGCACCTAAGTACGCTCTGCAAGAGTCCTTGGTCCCCAGAACTTTGTCCTTCTCACTCACAGATCTCTGTCATCAGAGTGGAGTTGCATCATCTCTGTGGAGCTTCCAGGCAAGGTTGGCCACTAACTGCTGTTGAGGGTTTAAAAATCCAGAAAATTTTATCATTACAACATCCATGAATATACAGTTGCATTGTGTTTGGTTAAATGATCTCTTTGATCTTCCCAGAGAACCTAACCATAGTCAGCTATTTAATGAGCAAGGAAAGGAGTCTGAGAAGTCTTCTGACCCATCCCCTCAACCACTACAGGAATGACTACCTTTGTCATTTTAGTGGAAAGTTTTTTATCCTTTTCTTAAACACTTCCAGTGATGGAAGCTCCACAGTTTCTCCAATCAACCTATTCCAGTGCTTCCCTATCGCCACAAAGTTTTCTTAAAGTCTAGCCTAAGTATTTCTTGCCAAAGTTTAAGTCCTCATTGCGTCCTTCCTGAGAGTCCTCCTCTTTGACTCAACTGTGGATGTGGCCAGTAAAATATTTTCTTGTTTGAATGCCTTTTCAGGACTGCGATCATGTTGTTTCCCTGCTGGTCATCAATTCATTGGGCTAAGCAACCCCGTTTTCTCAGTCTTCTCCCACAGACCATGTATTCTAGTTGTCTGATCATTTCTGTCTTTGGCCTTTGCACTTTCTCCAACTGATCCATACCTTTCTTGAAGTTCAGGCCCCAAAGTGGCCTTGGTAATACAGCGGAGACCGTACTGACAGTGAATAGAACTGAAGCATCATCATATGTCCTACAGGAAATACTGTGTATACACTCCAGTATGATGTTTACTTTTTTTTTTTTTTGGAAAAACCTGAAATTATTGACCCATATCACTATAACCAATTCATGGGGTGCATCTGCAGACTTGCACTGGTGCTTCCTCCTTCTTGTGTTGTAATACATACCACCTGTCCATATTGAACTTCATCCATTCTTATTTCTGTTGTAAAGATCGTGTTGAATTTCAGTCTGGTTCTTTGATATATTTGCATTGGCTACCACATTCACATCATCTGCAAATCTAAACACGTTCCTGCAGATCTTTACTTCATGCATAAACTTGATAATGAGTTGTTGATGTTTGCCCTCTGGGTATGGCTGGACACTCAGATACCTGGATCTAGGTATCCACTTTGTTTGGCACCCACCCTGAAGAATTAGTCAAAGTCTATCTAATCTATAGAGCTAGAAGTGGCCAAGTACCCTGACTGTTCTACCTAAATCTGACCAAATCTGAGGCTCATTTATGCCTGAAAAATTATGTTTACTGCCAGTTCAGAATGGGAGTTACTGAAATCCCCTGAGGGCAAAAACACTGCCTTCTTTGGGAATTGGAAACAACCCGAGAGCCACTGTCTCATGAGATTTCCAGCTCATACGAACTAGCTTCTGTGTGAGTAGGAAGCACTGCGGTAAAAGGATCTGAAGATGAGAAGGGGCAGAAAACTTTTGAACCTGAAGTGCGAAGCAAAGCTCATTGAAGTCAATGGAAACTCTCTGACTGGTGGCTCGTGGCCATGTGGAGGCCTATTAAAAGAGCAGAGCAGAGAAAGAAAAATATACTGTTGAAGCAAAGAAGATTGGTAAGATAGGAGGGGAAAATATATTTCTGCAGAAACTTCAAGGGCTGTGGAAAAATATTCTTCCAAAGGCTACTTGGAACTATTTAGAGCAAGCCTCTTCCAGTTAAGTAATAACAATAGCACAGGGCGCAAAAGAGTGAGGGAGGGCGTAGAACAGAAGATCAATAAAAACAAATGAAAAATACAACAAATTAAACCAAACGAGCTGCTAGCTTTCTGAAACTCCAGGCTGTGTGGGCCAGCCTTTCCACATTTTAAGGTTTTTGTTTTGCAAGTTTTCTTTCTCCTGCCTGGGTAACGGGTACAGGGGAAACGCACAGCTGCCTTCAGCCCAGAAGCAGCAGCTCCGTCCGCAGCAGAGCGCCGAGGGTGGTGTGGATGCATTTGCAGCTCCGCGGGTCTTTGGGACCCTTTACTCGTGCATGAACACAAAGGTGCCGTAACGCTGCTGGTTTGGTGCAATTTCCTCTGTTTTCCTCAAGCAGACAAATACCATTCCTCCTGTCTTGTCCTGATGTTATTCTCCCTTGCTATTAAAAATGGTGCTGCTGAGTGCTTTTTGTGGGGCTATGTGTGTGCGTATGAGAGAGTCTGTCTGAGGGCAGAATTTGCCTGTGCTGCCACATTTTATTGGCAGCAGGATAACAATTGGAGGAGAATTAGTCCTTGGCTCCTGTTTGGTTTCTAATATTGTAGATTGACTGCTTGTTGCAATAATGAGAAATGCAAGTAAGCAGGCATCACATCAGCCCTTGCAGTCCCACTTTCTATTGCTGTCATCAAAGGGCTGAGGAAAGTTTGCATTCAGAGCAGTTTTTTACAATACACACACAGTATGTATTTGCACAATATTGTCTGGGAAATCCTGCACTGTAGATAGTGACTTATGGCTAAGGCATGATTTGGGTTTGGGCATTTTGGTCCAGTGGTCACGACTGGGTGGAACTGGAACCAGAAAGTCCAGGTAAGTCAGGAACCAGATTAACCACGAAAGTAAGGTGACTGGGAGCTGGGTCATGGCCAAAAAGTCAGAAAGTGATGTTGTACCGTCCTAATGTATGAAGCTGTTCTGGATTTAACCAGTAAACTGGAAACATCCTGACTCTCAGAAAACACTGGAACAAGCCCACAGGACTCTAGATATTCACACTTTGCAGATGATTCTCATTCATCTCTGCCTTTTTTTTAGTTTGGGGAAGTGGCAGCTTTGTACTGGCTAAAAATAGCTGTAGTTACAACCACTGAAATATTTTTGATCATTTTGCAGGAACAGAACTATTGCTTTTAGTCTGGATTTCCAGCTACTGAAGAGTTAGGGTTGAAATCTGGATGGGAAATTCCACGGTGATTTGCTGCAGTGTGGTATTTCATGAGGTGCTTTGCAGTTTACCAGCCATACAATAGGTTGGATAAAATGGATAAAGTGTTAAAATTAGCAATAATTTATAAAGAATTCTGAAATGGCACCAGTAGGAGTCCCAGAAACAGATCAAAAGGTTATGAAGAGTCTCTACAGTGGCCAAAAATAAAATATTTACACAACACAGGCTTTGAAAGCGAAAAACAGAGCAATATTTGATAGGAATAAGAAATTCATGAACCGGAAGTGGCATTTGCAACCTAGGAGGAACTTTCTGCTTACAAGAGCAAGGATTTTTTTCTTAATTCTTCTTGCTTTATTTCACTGCTTTTTGCTTTATATTGCTACTCCAGTCTGGAATAAAATGAAGCAAGGGATTATCACAAAATCTGCGCAGCACTTACAGCTCATGTGAAGTTTGAAGCAGGATGCAGAGAACAGGTCCTGAGCTGGTCTCATCTCTGGCTGAATTTCATTTCTAATGAACACACAAGATTTACATTTTACATAAGATGAAACACAGCAATGTTTTCTGATTAAAGGATCTGCTCTTGTTACTTGTATACCTAATTGTATATTTGATTTGGGCCTACAGTGAGAGGCTATTTTAGATGTCCAAGAAATACTGAGGTTTCGGAGCAGCATTTCAGACCTTCAGGAACACTTGGCAAACAGGTTATAAAATCTCTGCTCTCTGTACGAGAGTAGTCGCTCTATCCAGAGTGTTTTAGCATTGTCCTTCAACCTTGCTTATCACTATGTGTTTTTTTACCTAAAGGTTTTAGTGTTTTGGATCATGTGCATTTTCTGATATTGTCCTGGTGTTGTCCTTCAGGAATCTCCCTTTTTCTTCTTTCCCAAACCCAATGTCATGCAGCCTCTTCTTGTACCTGGGCACCTGACATACCCCACATGGCTTGGTAGAGGTTTCCTGGGGGATGGAGTGGTCTTTGAACTTGCTCCAGTTTCATATGTCTAGAAAAAGTCTTCAGTCTATGAATTGAAGTCCAATTTGCATTCTGTTTTTACAGACAGTTTTATTTTCAAAGCTTTGCTTTATATAATTTGTTACAAAGAGCAAGAAGCCATCAACTATAGTTAAAACTGAACCATTGACCATGAGGGAAGGAGAAGGCCCTTTAAGCTATCAGATTTCTTTAAGAAAGCAAAGTTAGTCAGAGTCATCATCTGGATTTTATTGGATTTATTTATTTCACTTCATTAATTTTTAAGGTTTGGTTGCAAAGAAATACATATCCTCTTTGGAACTGCGTAACTATCGGAATGAATATTTATCACATGATTCCCAGAGAGACTGGGTTTTGAAACACAATGTTGTAGCTATTACAAATTAATGAATGTTCTCTTAAATATTTCTGTTTTATATCTTTGCTGCCTTAAAGCCTTGCCAGTATAGGGGAAAAGAGAGCTTAATAAAAATAAGCAAATCGCTTTTCAGTTTGCTAGAAGAAATGATTGATTTCTCTGGACAGCTGAATGGCTCTTTCAGCAGTGCTGGGAAACCACTGCACGATTTCATGAGTTTCTGAATTGGACACTATGGTCTGAAATTCAGTCTTTTGCGAACTATCATAATCCAGCTGAAATCACCATAGCTTCACTATTTAGACTGGCTGATGATCTGTTCCTCTCTTCCTGAAAACGGGTGCTTCATTTTTTATAAACTAGGACTAGAAATCCCACCTCTTCTCCATGCGGGAAGGGGCACAGTCCGCAGACCCGCGTGGAGGAACGATGAACAGCGGAGGCAGGGAAATGCGGGGTGGCTTTGCTGCGGGACTCGGGTGAGCTAACCCAGCTCTGGGGGCTGAAGCGAGCTGCGCAGCGAAGCCACGTGGCAAGTCTCCAACGCTTGGAGGCCGAGGCTGGTGGTGGCATCTGGGGTTGGTCCCAGCTGCTGGGGCTCTGGCTCCGGCCGGCTCGCGTTTCCCTCCCTGCCATCAGCCCTGCTGCTGCCACGTGGTTGCTTCTGCCAGCTTTGTCCAGGGGACAACCTCCAGGCGAAGCTAGGGGTTGCAACGCCTAAGGCAACGGTGGCCCTTGGCTCCGGGGCGCGTGAGCTGGGTGCTGGCTTAGGGCGTTTTGCAGCAGCAGTGACGACCGTTCCTTGCTGGCAGCCAGCCTGGGGCTAGATCACAGCAGCAGCATGGTGATAAAAGACAGAGGGAAGCAAAAAATAAATGAAAGACGCTTGGACGTGTTTGGTTTGTAATCTAGTAGGCATCTATTTTCCCCAGTCTGGGAAATGCTTGACTCTGCTTGTCCAGCCTAGGATGATCTTGAAGTGGCTGAATATTTGCCGGTTAGTAATGAGCAGGGAAGAAGGGGCGATGGGAAGCAGTGCTGCTCGGGAGTGTGTGTCTGGGACCCCAGGTGCCCTGTGCTCGGAGGGCACCCCTGTCGCTGTTGCAACTATAAACCCGTATTTTGAAAAATTTAGCTTGCTGTTTTAGTTCTGCTTAAGATTCTCCATGTTGCAGTTGCCTCACTCGATAATTCAGAAATTATTTTTCTGCTAAACGTTCACGTGCTCAATGCAAAAAAATATTTGAATCTAAGAGACTTATTTCACTTTTCTTTTTATATGTTTGATTACATTTCAGTGCAGGTCAAAGCGAGGTCCAAAGACGCACAGCCTGCTGTGCCATGTACCAAGAGTACTCTTAAAGTGACTAGCTAGATGCATTGTGATCAGCTGTAACTAATGGAAGGCGTATCCAGAGTTCTTACTAGAGAAATAAGAGAGCTAAATATAGAGGTAAGCAGACTCAAGTTACAAATTTTAAAAGTTTCCATTGTTTACTTATCTAATTAAGAATCTATCTCCATATAGACACTTGTACAGCAGGTACAAATATGTCAAGATGTCTATCTTTGTTCCACTGTACGTTTGCCAGTCGGTCTCTATACATAGCAACATAAAACGGCTTGTATATCCTGCTGCCTTTTGAAACTTGCAGAAAATTACCAACAGTTTCTTTTCTCTAGTTTGCTCAAATGCTTGTGGTTAGATATTCTGAAAGCAGAGAATTACAAAAAAAACAGAGAGACAAAAAGAGAGAAGATTTTGACACTTTGAAAATTAGTTGCTTGATTAAAAAATGCTTTCTTAATAAGTCAGGACGTTATTTTGATTCTCAGCCTCTGCTTGGTGGATACCGTGAAATCAGGCAAGATTGCTGCTAAAGGTTCAGTCGGTTTTTGGGGAGTCCATCGGCTGGGCTGGAGTCACGTTCAGCATGTGGCACCCGACGGCTAGAATTTGAGAGCGATGTGGTGGGTTTTAGAGAGCAGAGCCAGACTAGACTGCATGTTTGTTACCAAAAAGTCCGGCTAGAGTAAATGAAGGTTTTGCTCAGAGCGCACAGTGACCCACTGCATCTTATTAACTGTCTCAAAATCCAAAATGTAAAACAAACTGAGAGGAGAAGATGAAAAGAAAATTCATTATTAGGTTTAAGAGGGCTATTCCTCATTAATATTTTTTTTTCAAATAAGAATCAAAACTTTGCATAGCAGCACTTAAACATAAGAGATTAATAAAAAAGGGGAAATGTCCTTAATGAAATCATACCCAATGAACATAATGAGCACAAATCATATTTAATAATTGAGTCCTATCTAGGAATGGGTTTAAAGTGGTTAAAGCCTGAAATTAATTTGGCTTTGTTATCTCCTGGTTAAATTTGATTCTTTTCCAGATTGGCCATTAATATTCAAAAGCTACGAAGAGCATAAGCACACCTGGCCTTATTCTTTGTTAAAACACCCCGGCAAGAAGCGTGAATCGCTAGGGGTAGCATTCTGAATGTG
This sequence comes from Apteryx rowi, assembly GCF_003343035.1. Taxonomy (NCBI): domain Eukaryota; kingdom Metazoa; phylum Chordata; class Aves; order Apterygiformes; family Apterygidae; genus Apteryx; species Apteryx rowi. The sequence continues at coordinate 3,549,936 of NW_020448307.1, read as the reverse complement.
ACAGGCAGTTCATATCAGTACTTGAAGACTCAAAGGAACAAAGATCTGCAATGTGTTATTTTAAACGATTTCACTTTGAAAGTTGTTCAAAAAGGTCCCCAAATTAGTATTCAGTGAAAAAAAAACCCTTCATATCCATGACTTTATGATGCCGTAGTGCTGCATGTGAGTGAGCAGCGTTCCTTTTTTTTTCGCTGCTGTGTCGTGTAATATTGCAATAATTCAATATTATTTCTAGTTATGAATCTACTGCAGTTTCTTATTCTTGATACTGCTAAGTTTTATCTTATGCATATTTTAATTATAAAAGGCCATTACTAATGATATTGGTATGAATTACTACAGAAAAGTTAATGGCTTAATCCTGATATCTTTGAATAAATGACCGGGCAGGGTTTCAGTGAAAGGAGGATCGTTCCTGCTTTCTTTTGTAATTTATAGCCCTGATTCAGGAAAACTTTTAACCACAGACATTAAGTTAACCACCCATTTAAGTCCCAGTGACTTCAGAGTAATTTCAAGATCAGACCATTAGCAATATATTGCTGTGTTAATATTGACTCATTTCTGTCAGATGCACCAGAATAATAATTAGAATTCAGCTGTCAAAATTCATCCAGTTTTGTGGAAGAAAAAAACTTTGCTAAATTTACTTTTCTTTTTACAAAAATTTACAAAAATTAATATATAAAATTATGAATTTATCTTAAAGGGTTCCAGCTCAGACATGAAGATAAACACAGTCCCCAGTCTTTTAAAGGGATAATTCTTTGATGAGCTTCTGTTCCTCTAGCCTTGTGCTCCGTGAAAGGTGGACCCATGCATCAGGTATTGAAGGAACTTGGAGCTTTTTTTTTGGTATCAAACTTATTGGTTACCCAAAGGAACTTAAGAAAGACTTTTGCAAGCATAAGTTAATTTATGGCTAGTCCAGGTCTGAAATCCCAGTTGTTGTTTAACTGGAACTGGCTAGCCCTGTTTTAGAGAATTCTTCTTTTCCTTGATTGGTCGGATTTAATTTTAAATTTACTTCCATGTATATTACAGCACGGGAGATGAAAATTTGCTTTCTGCAAGCATTCACGCTAGTGGAAGTGGCTCACACAGATGTCAGTTGAAAAAATAAATCCGAAGACCCCATGAGAACAGGCAGAATCAAACGTTAAGAGGGTTGCACAGCATCGTCTTTGGTGAGTGTCTGTCGCTGTGACAGAGCTGAAGCCTTCCTGCATTTCAGTCTGCAGCCCGACCCAGGTGAGATGTTTGGCTCTGAAGGGCCCTGGGTTTTTGCAAGGAGCTCACCACCGCTCCCTCACCGGCCATGGGTTTGGTGTTAGTTCCAGGCGGGTTTTCTACAATCAGCAGTCTTGAATGTCTGACCCTGTGCGGTGCTGAGCGCTTTTGCCCACCAGCTGGGGTTACCCACCACTTTGCAGGACAGACCCCAGAGAAGAGGTTCAGCAGCTCTCCTGGTGGTGGCTTGGCGTGGTGTTCTCCTGGCAAGGGATTAAGGTAGTCATGTTGTCTAAGGGCAGCATTCCTCCTGGAGAATAATGTCATGTTCGTTGGATACGTATGCAGAACTGCCACTGCTTTCAGGGGGATCTCTCCATGTGGATCCAGTCTGGGCTATGAGAGAGGTGATGGCGTGGATAAGTGATCCACGGTTTTGAGGAGACTTTTGCCTCTATTAATGTGCAGAAGCAGCTCCATGTTCCAAATTATTCACTTATTAAACTGTAAAATGAAACTATGAACCAACTATATTCCCTGGTAGGACTTTGATTTAGCAGAGCTCTGGAAGGCCTTTTCCTTGGTGGAGTTTTTGGAAAAAGTTAGTTTGCATCAGAATGTACAGAAAACTGAGGCTTAGGGTTTTGTGTATACAGAAGTACCACAATGTGACAGGAGAGGTGGCTGAATGGAGTAGGAGATGTAAGTATTTGAGACCAAATGTACACGCTGAAGTCTGAGATCTGCTTGTCACAGGGAAGAGGCCAAGCAGGGACTTCTGGTGAGATCTTCCTTTCACTTTTAGAAACCTTGGCTAAGAATGAGCCACTGATCCACAGATGACTGAACTCTGCGCCGGTCGATCAGTCAACTGGTTAGACTTTGTCCGAAGTCACAAGTAAAAAGAAGTTTGTAAGGGTCAACCACTGAGACTGGTGGAAGTACAGCACCATTGACTGGGAGGCTCTGTTGCAAGGGAGACAGGATTTCCATAAAAATTTTGGCTAAAAGCTTTGGCAGAGCAGTTTGGAAAGTGTTACAAATGGGTACAATTCTTGCCAGCACTCCTTAAAGCTGGGCTAAATGTCAGGGGTCCTGTCCTCTCTTCTTCTAAGGATCTACCCTCGGCTTTCGTAGCACTCCCACCCAAATCTATTCATTTTTCTTACCACTGCAAAACAACTTTAAATGCTCATGCTCACACTGAATCCTTTTTGTCCCAACATGGATATAGCCCTTAAAAGCTGTTCCTCACCTTGGTAGTGTGGATCACAACTCTCCCTCCTTGCCACCACCACAAATACATGGAGGTCCAGCATTTTCCTCCCACAGCCAAACCTTTTCCGGTCCCTCCTGACTCTCCTAGCTGGAATTTTCCCTATCAGGCTTTCCAGCTCAGAGGGGCTGACAAGCAAGGACGCCGGCATTGCCCCGGCTTCCAGCCTGGAAGGAGACGGCAGGCAAGGCTTCGAGTCGTGCTCCTCTCCCAGGCTTTCTTCAGGGGTCAGTCCTACCTCCTCACTGGGTCCTGGTAGGATCAGCCTACTCTGATCCTTATTTCAAAGGACCGGTGACCTAACAACACTGCATTTCCCTGGACTTACAGCCTGCCACACGGTCGTCAGCCCAGCATTGCCGCCGGCATGGGAAAGCGTGGTGTGAAGCTCGAACAAAACCAAGACGGTTTAAGACATTTTCTTCAGCGTCTGGTTTCTTTCACAGTTGATCCGTTGGGTAGTTTTGCTAGTGAAAATCATAATGAGGGAAAGTTTTAATTCGAACAGTCAAACAGACAAAAGAAAAAAAAAAGAAGAAGAATGATCTGGAAAAAAATCCCCCAGACTCCTTTTGCCTGCCATGCAGCATGAAATGGAAATAAAGGTGGCCACTGCCTGTACTCGACAACGCTGTGACATGTGATATTTTCAGAGGTATCTCGGGAACATCTACCACATTTTACAGCATGTGAGGCATATCATCTGGAGCCGTTTTGATCTCCTGTAACCTGTTCACAAATGCATATATTTCATAACAGGCCCCGTGCGTCGATAAGGATCTTTGAGCTTCTTCTGCGCGGTATCTGCAAACAATTCAAAGCTGTTCCACACAAACAAATGTGAGAACCCCCTGACCACAGACTGCCTTTAGAGCAGACCAAGATTTGATGTTACTCATATCTTCCAGTACCTGTCAGAGTTCAAACAGGAAACCTGGTTTTTCCTCTAATGTCAACAACTTTTTTTTTTCTGAACAGGCGTTCGGCAGCAGGCTCACACTCGAGCAGTGGAAGTCCTGTATTTCTTCAGGACAAACAAGTGCTTGCTCTGGTACGTCATTGGTGACATTAACAAGAGCTGAATATGTGGTTTTCGGTGATCCTGTGGGTGCTTCTATAGAAACGGACATACTGGCTTTGAACAATCACACAAGAAAGGAATTCATTCATACAGGATATAGGTAACGCAGAGCGGAGGACTCACTTCAGCTAGCGCTTTGCTTAGGAAAGGTCAGAAAAAAGTGAGTGCTCTTTCTTTGGGTAGTGCTGTATTTTGTGCTTACCTGGTGGCACTTTTCATCGCTTCGGCGTGTTTGTCGTTTGTACGCTATCCTGCTCGCAGTGCTTCACTGGTGTAACACGAGAAGTTTAAATAGAATAAATATTTGCGTTTACCAGTGAGGAAGTTTCATTTGAGCATCTCAGCTATTAATTAATTGACATGTCCCCCCAAGGCATGCGAGTAGTCTGATATCCAGGTCGGGGATTTGGCCATAGCCACTCATGGATTTTTTAGCACTGTTGGGAACAGAAATTAGGAATCGTAGCTAACAGATATCCCCGCTAAGCAGTACGCATTACTTACCTTTCATAATTCTAATTAATAAATGTAGTTAAATTTGAAACTCTCAGCACTTTTCATTCCAGGACTTGAAATGCTTTAGTAACATTTAACTTCACCTCCCCATGAATGTGGGAAGTGAAGAAATATAGGACAGCCAATAATTCCTGATATCAACTAACGTTTGTGACGGAAAACATTGACTCTACCAAGAAACCTGCTAGCTTTGAGGATCATTTTTCGTGTATGATTTATGCTTGACAGATGCGAAAAATATCTCAAATGCAGCTGCATTGCGAAAAGCAAACACAGGCGTTTCCATGACTTTCATCTCGCTTTGTATTTATGTCATTATAAAACATGCTTCTGTGGCATGCATAATCAAGGGGCAGAACATCTGGTAAAGTCTTGTTACAGCAAAAGGTCCTTAAAGTAAAATATTGTAGTCGTCTTCTTTTTTTAAACAATAACAAACAGCTGGATAATATTGTGACTAGTAACAATACTTGCTGTGAGTGACACACGCTAAAATGATGGTAACAGGCTGACAAGACCCACAGCTCGGCTGATTCATAAAGGGGTCGAGGAGTTTCTTGCTGGCTGGCGCAGAAGAGCTTATAGGCACCTCGGAGCTGCTCGGCAAAGCGTCGGGCAAAACGGCACTCGTGAGCCCACAGTCACCCTAGAAATTACACAGCCCAGTAATGTGCTCTTGTTTGCTCTTCATTTTTAAGTTTCCAGTAGGGTTTCTACCCAAATGATTAATTTAGTTTGATTCTGTCGCAGTTTTTCCAGTACCCATTTCAGGATCCAAGTGCTTTATTTAAAACCTGACATGTAAACGCTACCAGAAAATTGCACTGGTGTGCTGTTTGCGTAGCTTGGTGACAGTATTCACCCTGCTCCCACGGCTCAGCTGCAAAGCTGAAGAGGCCTTCAGCCCTCAGTCCACCTCTGCCTGAAATGCCCCTAGTCAGGTGGCAAGAAAAGGGGGATCAGCGGCTGTAGAAAGGAATTATTTGCATTCGGTAAAAGCAATGTTTCTAATTTTCCTTCTAACTCTTAATATTCCATGAGACCTCAGTGAAAAAAATAATTCCAGGTATGGCTCAGTTACTTATAACCCCGATTCAGCAAAGCATCTAAACACACAGGGTATATGGCTAAAGTCAAGTATTTAATATTAGAAATGACTATTAAAGCACTTACAAGCTTTTTATTGTTTGCATCTTGCTTTACAACACATCTTTATGCGTCCACTCAGCAGATAACCCACATTATCCCTAGGAACTGAACCCACTGAGTGCAATTCAGCTAGGGCCGGGGCTAAACTGGAGGATTCTGGTGCGCTAATGCTACTTCTGAAAATATGTCTGGTTTCCTTTGCTTCAGGGTGACGGTACCCAGTTTGGCAAGAGACAGAGCGCTGACTGTGTGAGCTGGCTGCCATGATCTGGATGCTAATTAAATGGGTCACTTCTTGGATGTTTGCATTTCAGAAGGCACCTGATGCTCCGTGGATGCCACCACGTTCCGCAGCACCTTCAGGAAAGTGCTTCGGGAAAGCGCTACTGATCCTCTTCAGGGATGTGCTAAGGTGCAATTAGGTATGTTTAAGTAGCTACAGACAACTACTGTTAAAGGCAAACTGAGCTTTACCCAGTAATTGTAGGTATTATTGTTTCCAGTATGTAAATAACAACTGCATACAGCGGTATATATTTTTCTAGTTATGAAGGCTTGCTAGTAATTGAGTTATATGTTGTTGCTACTAACCCTTATTTCAGGGGGCAACAGATATATTTTTGCTTTTTTATGGATTCTAAGTTGTATAAATAAGAGTATTGATTCCTCTGTAATATTCAGAAAAATAAACGAGTTCACCTCGGTGGAGATTAGCACGTGCATCAGGGGCACGTGCTCCTGTGACACAGCGCATATAGCAGTTTTGATAGACATATGCATTTGGATTTATGGCAGGTTTTTAACTGATCGCACAGGCCTATGGAAAACACACCCTCACACCCCGTAGAGTGGGACAGCTTGCTAACCCCGGGGATCTTTGATGGGTGCCACCATAGACTTTGAACTTCACCAAACTCAATTTCCCACCGCGGTGGGCAAAGCTCTGAGAAGCCAAACAGGTGTTGGAGAAACTCCTGGTTTGTAACTATGCTTCATGCTTTTACCTGGGTCATTGCAAGTGCAAATGGGCCTGGGGCCGTGTGGTGGTGGTCCTGCGTGGTGGTGGTCCTGCGTGGTGGTGGTCCTGTGCGGTGGTGGTCCTGCGTGGTGGTGGTCGCGCGTGAGCCGGGGCTCCGCTGTCATCCTATTTAAATCAGAGCATTTATGCCGGAGCGAAGGCGCTGCTGTTCTGGAGCAGTGTCTGCATGGAAAGGCAGCCGCCCGTCCAGCAAATTTCCCTGCCACCTCGGGGCCCGACGTGCCCTTCCGCGTGCTCATGGCTCCTTTCCCAAAGCCCCATGCGGTACCTGCAGAGCTGTTAGTGCCTACAATTACAGAGCGCCCTTCGTTCGTTCACGGCAATCACGGTGCCTTTTGCAGATGGGGAATTGAGACCAAGAGCCGGGAAGCAGCTTGCTGGGGATCCCACGGGATGCTGGCAGCAGGGAGGTGCGCGTCTGTCTGCTGCTCCGACCGCCGAACCGTCCCGTCTCCTGCTTGCAGGCGCGAGAGTCTGCAGACGCCATGGATTAGAAAGTGCTGCTAAAGCAAGGGAGCAGCGACTAGACTCCGCTGCCAGACATGCAAAAATAAACACCAGACAAGAGGCAGTATCATGTAAATGAGCTTTTTAAGGCTTCGGCTTTAATAATCTAAGGTGCTATTTAGAACAGGCAGGCAAGGAAATGTCTGGGGTTTTTTTTAAATGAAATATGATTTTAACCAGATAAAATCTCTTTAATTAGTCTGAAATTTTTGCTTATGTTTTATAACAACATATTTCCATGTGCATGCCAGAAAGTTGGGAAAACATGGAAAGTGCTGATGGCATGCGGCGGTCACTGCTTGGCTAGAGCAGAGTATTTTAATGAAACCAGGTAAAGGCCAGCTTGTAGGAAACATTTGTCTGGTGGTCCCTTTCCTTTGCTTTGTCATCTTCCACTGCACTTCTGTTTTGGGACAGAATAAACGAGCCCATGTTTGAGAATCAGGTTGTTTATATAATGCAATATTTAAAAGATTTTTGGTTTTCTTAAATGAGAGCTATATGTCTGGGCAGATAATCATCATCTTGGTAGCACCGGTTACAGTAACGAAGCACTCCTTTCCTTGCGCGCCAGCTTGGGTCACTACGGGAAACGGTTTCCTGCAAAACAGCGATCCTTTTGCACTCAGTTTGCCCCGACACGGGGACCTTTTCATACGGCTGTTCAGCATCGAGGTGGTCCTCAGTGGAATTTGGGAATCTACCATAGTGCAAACGATGGTTGTTACTAGTAATAAAAGTGCAAGAGCGCTTCAATCGTACGTACGCCTGGGCGACTCGTGGTGAAAGGCCGAGAAGCCCTCTCCCGTCCTGCCGAGGGCTCTGGCACGCGCGAAACGCACCCTCGCGGCGCGCGCTCACTTCCTTCCCGCGCCAGGGCCGGGCGAGCACCGCGCTGGTGAAGAGCACAGCCTTGCATATTTTCCATCTAACTAACCACAGGCAGTTTGTTTTTAAGCGCTTCAGTTATTGCTCTGTGGTAGGGAATAGGCTGCGTAGCCCGGTACCTCTTCTACCAGCTTCTCTGTTTTAGACCTCAAAACGCCGAAAGGCTCCAACGTTGGGAGCTCTGCCCTTGCCGGGGACCCGTTTTGTCCCCGTGGTGCAAAGTCCCCAGTGAGATGCAAAGAGAGTCTGTTTTCTCCTCTCGAAACTCTGCCTTTAGTCTTTAGGGTGTTTTCCCTGCATCTCTGGTTGCTTCTCCTCCTGCAAGGCTCCTGGCCACCAGGCTTGGCTGCCATGGCTGAGGACACCTTTTCGTTGGTGGCACATGGGCTGGGGAGGCCCACCAGCCTGCTGGAGCAAGTCCTCACATCCTCACGCTAGGCCTGGAGGAGCGAGCGGTGGGAGGAGGTGACACTTCCAGGGCTCAGCGCACGGCTGCCACGGCCGCGTGGTTGCCGCCGGCTGGGAGCAGCGTCACCCACGTGCACCCTCGCCACCCTTGTCTTCTCCATCTCTTAAACACCTCGTCTAATGCTGCTTGTGGTGCTGAGACTAGAGTCACTCCATCAGCTTCGGCGAGGATTCATTGCAGTGGCCACGTGTGCCTCAGTTTACCTATCTGTAAAATGGTATATTTTCTCATTAGGTTTTTTGGGCAGGTAAAACACGGTTTTAAAGCTGCCGTGAGCTTTTCAGGCGACAGGTAGCAGGGAGTGGAGACGGTTATAAGCTCAGGTGTTACTTTGAACAGTGAGACAACTTTTTTGAGGCCTATCAACTACAAGATAGCTGCACGAGTGCCGGAGTGGGGGGGAATTCAGAGAAATCTGCCCAGAAAAACCACATTTTTGGGATCCATGCTCTTACGTTGCCTCTGACTCCTCACACTAACAACCTTGTGGTGTGCCTTTGGTTGAAACCGAGTGGAGAACACAAAAGAAATATTATAGCAGAAAAAAACCCCAAACCCTCCTGGTTAAAACACAAAGCAGCCCAGGCTGATTTTCTTTTCTTTCTGAATTTCTTTGCTGCTTTTGTTTGTGAGATGAGAGTGGGTGGTTGCATGTACAAGCAGCCTTTGGTCCCCGTTTTTGCTGAATACAAACAAAGCCGGGCAGAAGGCAGAGCATCACTGCCCAGTCCACCACCGCATCCCACCCCTGCCGCTGAGCTATGCCAGCAGAACCGAAGGTGAAGATTTCCATGATTTCCATGAAGATTTCCGTGCCCCCTGGTTTAAGCCGGGTGGGAAACACTAGTGAGAGCAAGTGTTAAACAGGGGTTTTGGCAGCTTTTGTTCTCCGGAGATATATGATTTTGGAAGAGATGAAACCTTGACTTTCCAGTCAGAGATCTTATTTGCTTGGGTAAGGCTAGAGCCGTGCAAATAAATGCAATGTAGAATGAGAGTGACAACTGTCAGCGCTGGATATTTCACACGCACTGTAAAACTGAAACCTGTTTTTTTTTTTGGAAAAATTCACTGATTTTTTTTTTCCATTCAGAAATGAGTTATTTTCAAATAAAGATATGAGGCTCTGTTTAGAAATGAGTAAAATTTGTCCCGTCTTTAAGCAAAGGGGATTTGCAATGGGAATATCTCAGTTTGTGCAATGACACGTTTGTACACATCTCTATGTGAAAACTTCATTTTGTGAGCTTGAGAAAGGAGAAAACCAAAGCTACGCAATGGTGTTTGCAAAATCACCTAAAAGTGAATCGTGAAGATGCTTCAGAAATACGCTTCCCGGCTGTTTTCAAAGCCAGAGAAAAAAGCCTTTTCCTTCTAAAGGCTCTAAACTGGATTTTTGTAATTGTTTTTTCCTTTGCATTCAAGTCCCTTATGGGACTGCAGGAATATTTCATTGCTATAGGACCACTTGCCTTGCTTCTTTTTTGCTCCGTGTTACACCGCAGCAAGCTGAGGGTTAGCACAAGTCTGATCTGCAGTTTCAAAAGGGTAAAAACAGCAGGTCACAGCATGCCTAGGGATTTTTAGAGAATCTGGGTATTGTAGTTTTCTTTCAAGTTAGGCTCTGTCTCATGTTTTAGCTGGTGTTTTGGATGGGAGAACTAGGGTAACAAGACAACCAGCCAAATGTAAATGAGCCCCTGTTTTTATCTGTCATTATTTGATCAGAGATGACGAAGATGATTAAATGTCAAGAGAAAGTTTCTCCTCTGCTACCGACTTATTGAAAAACTTGCATTCTCTCCAATGCATCGTTTAGGTGATTAATATAAAATGAAAGACATATCCACTATGTTATGATTCACTGCTTTTATAGATGAAATAGGGAGGTATACCTCTCATTCTCACCCCCCCCAAGCACAGGACAGTGGCTAGGGAGCCTTGCGTAGGCATAAATTGCCATTTATTACAAATGTTTGTCCAGGAAACAAACCAAGGTGCCCAGTTGCAGTCCGATTCCTGCTTATCAGCACGGGTGCTTACAGAGTTCATGCATTATCTGTAGCCATTCTTTTTTACTGAATTACTGAATTCGGCATTACTTAATGGACTGTCAGTGTTGCCAAAGCGTTTCTATGAAGTTGCTGCAAACCCGTAGCTTGACACAGGCACGTGTGCTGTGAAAGCATTGCAAGGGAAGTCCTCAGGCAGCTCAGCAGCAGTAGCTCCTGGACACAGGCTTGTGCCATGCAGCTGGGGGCCAGGGGAAGAGCAGGTAATACAACCTGCCCCATGGAGCAGGGCCTTGGAAAGGCATCATCTTCATTCAAGAGCTACCGATGCACCCAATAGCCTGGATTGCACCAGAACTCAGAGGTTGTCAGAGATGCAGGGGAGTCGTCACAGATAAACTCCATTTACCTTCATTTATCTGCCCCTAATGAGGGCCATATGGAGCTTCCTCACTGTGCACCAAGCAGGTGGGTTCACTCACGTTTCTACTGATCACTAAACCACCACCTCCTGGTGCTCATGACCTTGACATTGGTTAAGTGAAAGCTCGTTCTTTACAAACAAGAAACGCTAAAGCCTTCCTTTCCAAAGGACATTTTAGGTTCACAGTGGTGCTCCTGCTGGAGATGGGGCTCTCTCCTGGGCAGTTGAATTTCTGTGGGCACTGTCCCCATCTAGTGGCATCTTGCAGTTGGTTTGCAGGGGCAGCTGTTGCCCTGTGCTCCTGCGGGGTTTGCCCAACAAGTGCTCTTCTCCCACTTATCAGTACTGGCTTTACCAATCTGCAAGTTAAAAAGTCCGCAAGTGTGGTTGCAGCATTACCTAACACATTTTTCTGTTGTTGCTGTTAGGGAGCAACTCTGCTGGATCAAAAGAGGACAATTTTCATGGTAAGATGCCCGTGGTTCTCTTTGGAAGATGGGAAAGTTGTGTTTAAACCTCTGGCTTTGGGTATTTTGGCGTGGGCGGAAAGGCTTGTGGGAGAGTTTCATGCTCTCAAGAGCTTGGACTACTGCAAGTGGAAATGCAGTGAGTTGTGACCGACCAAACTAATCTCTGGCAACAACAGAGTGGGGATGGGTGTGTGTGTTAATCATATGGCCACAATTATGTTATTTAGTGGTTTGTTTCAGTTCACGGAGGAAACGCATAGCAAAGGCACCCCCTACTTGCTGCTCAGGTCTCTCTGCCATCCCCTCTGGCATGAAGCATTCACCTCTCATGGTCAAAGCCCAGCTCTTGTTTTCCTGTTTAATGCTCAAAAACTTGAGAGGAGCAAATCCAGTGCGGTTATTCTGGATTTCTTCCCCCTTGCCATGTCCTTAACAGTCCTTAATGGTTTTGCGTGATACCCCCCGATGCGTTTGCATGTGCTCCTGCCAGGACCGGGAGGTGACACACCACCTGCCCTGTGCTGCTGCTGCTGCCTCAATTTTAGAGGGTTTATTTCCACACGGGAAAGCAAGTGATGGGCCCATAAATCGAAGCAATGATTTCCCTTCTCCAAGGCTGTGGAAGGACAACAGGTAGGACAAGGTTTGTGGCAGCCCGCCTGGCATTGCGGGTTTCTCAGAAATGATTCTCAGCGCTGTAGGACCCACTTGTTTTGCATAATAAGGTAACTCTTAGGCATTTCTTCCCCGTGCGCAGCTTTGGTTTGAGTTTTCTTTGGTTGTGAGTCACTGGTGGCCCACAGCGTGTGCATCGCCAAGGAGTAGGAGCATCAGTTATCTTGCAAATGTGAAACCTCGTCAGCTCAATTTAGCCCCTTCTGCGTTTCCCACAGACGCCGTGCGCAGAGCAGGTAGCCGAGTCGCTTGCAAGGTGCTCTGACACCCTGGCAAGAAGGGAGGCAGGAGTTGTATAATTAGTGAGAAAAAGGGCAAAGTTGGACTTTCCGGCGTGCAGCCGGTGTTTCCCGACGGCCCCGGCTCCCGGGAGGGCTCTGCCTCCCCGTCCTCGAGAGGTCACCTCGGCGGGGTGCGGACCAGCCAGCGAGGGCCTCTGCGCTCCCCTGTCCTGCCCGAAACCGGGTGGCCGCCTCAAATAATGGCACTGCTCATGTCTCATCCACAGCCATGAAAACTTTGTGTGGTTTCTCAGTTTCCTATTTTCAAACTTCGAGTCGCCATAGCCGTACCCCATCCACCTGCCTCGCCGGTAAGGCAGCGCTCGGCGAACGGGCGGGAGAAAGCAAACGGGGAGCCGTTCTAAGAAGAACGAAGGTAACCACATCTGAAAAAGCAAGAGCGTAACCCTTACAAAGAACAGAAAATGAAAAGGACTGCTTTTACACCAATTAAGCTAACTGATTTTTTGATTATTAATCCTGGCTGGAGCTCAGAACTAATGAGGAAGAGCGAAATGGAAAACAAGCAGCTTCCTTGAGACAGTTCTTTATTCTACACCGGGTGAACAGTCGCCAGAGAAATAGGGTTGGGACAAGCAGTGCGCCAACTAATCTGATTTTTGGTACGTGTGCTGAAGGCTTAGTGAGTGAGAAATTAGTCAGCAGGTATTTTGTCTTTCCTGTAGGTCACGCTGCTGCTGCTGATTAATTAGGGACATACCTGACAAATTCACTCTCTAACTTTCCTTTTGGAAGAGAAGAAGTCATTTTGTTATCTTTATGCAGTCTTCTGCCTTCATGAATGTCTTTGCATGTGTATTTCTCTCTCTGCACGAGTGTTAGGGTGTGTGTATCTATACAAACACATGCATGATTATTTTTAAGTTCATATCTTTAAGTCCTATTCACTTTCATGGCTTTTAGGGGAGGATATTCTATTTTCTCACCTTGTTTTTGCTTTATTATCTTTATTTCAGTTTCTAATCTGTGATTCCTGTATTTTCCAGAATTTTCATCTTGTTCCCTGGCCCCCAAGGCCTGTCAGATGTTGTTGTTGTTGTTTTTGTTTTGCTAGCCTTCTGCGCACGGGAAAAGTTTTCCTTTGCTTACAATATTAAGGTGATCTGAGGGCAAAGAGTTTGAGTTTTCAAAAGGGTTCAAGATCAGTTTTTTTTTCCCCCCCCCCAAGTCCTCTGCTCCTAATAAAGAGAGTTGAAAGGGCATTGTGTTTTCAAAGGCACCTAGTAGCTCCTTCTGTGATACTTCAGTATAAGTTAATGCAAGGTGGAATTGCATGAGTGTTAGTTTAAAATTTGACTTCAGCTATGAGGGCTGAGATATATGCAGTATTGCACAAAATTCATAATACGATTTAGAAGGTAGATGCCTATGGCAGAGAGCTGGAACCTGTAGATTTTTTTTTTTCTTATAATTAATAATAGTATCATACATGCCTATATAGATTGGCCATGCATTTCTGGTGTTAGCATATTTTAAATGGGGGAAAAAAAATTGTTGCCAAGAAGGGTAAATGATTGTGCGATTCTACAAAAATGTTTCAGCAGGGAGCTTTACTGGTGCCTCCCTGGAGCCGGCACTGGGTGAGGAGTTTGGGATTTATCTTAAAAATGGCCCGAAGCACTAAATGGCAGCTCTTTCCCCCGGATATGCACAGAGTTTCTCTTCTGCACCAGTGGCATGCGTGCATGTAAATAACGTTTTTGGCCTCAATTAACTCTGCGTGGCCCTGGCGAAGCCGAGGTTTTGTAGCGCGTTACGTGGCGTTGCGGCTCCCTGGAAGCGAACGGTTAAACCCGTGGGCTTTGCGAGGGTCGTCTTCTGCCTCCTCTCCGCGCCCTGCGGGGATGCTCCTCGGCGCGGGGGGAGGCCCTGGGGGGCGGCCGCCGCCGGCGGGGCAGTGCACGTGGACCCCCAAAACTGGGGCGGCCTTTCATCCCATTGCCGTGGTATTTGAGGGGAATATGTGCCTTAACGACAGCGATAGCGCGTTCATATTCATTCCCCTCGAAGTCTCGGCGCGTTCGTACTTATTCACCTCAAAGTCTCGGCTTCAAAGGGAGAATTCACCTTTCATTTTCCTTTTATTGACATGCTTTAAAAAGAGAAAGTGACTGTATTCAACAAGCAGGTATTCAGCGTGTCGGCAATTAAAATGTTTAGCAAGCTCGGTCCGGATGAAGAAGCGGCAAATGGAAGCTGGTTTGTCTGAGATGCTGCAGCATTGGGGTCAGGCATGGAAGGAGAGCTCGTGGTCCCTAAGCCGTGGGGAGCGTGTGTCTGCAGCCGGCGCTTCGTTCCCCCAAGGTCCAACTCTACCCACAGCTTGCCCTGAAATGCCGAAATAGCTCCTCGTCAGCCCAAACGAGGTATCTACCCCCGGCACCTGGCTCTGCTCCGATCGACCCGGGCTCGGTGGGGCGCAGCAAGGGCACGTGCGTTTCTGACCCGGAAGTTGCCTTCTTCTGTTAACGCGGCAGAGGCCACCGAAAGCCCAGATGTAATTAACTTATTGGTATCTGACCAGGATGCTGTGGTCAACTCTTGTGAGAGGTCATGAGGTCCTCACTAACCACAGGAACTTGGTTTTACATCTCATGGCACATATAGTAGACCTTCAGTTAATGGCTCTGTAGAATGTGTCCGGGCTTTGATCTCCTCCTGTAGCCATCTTTTATGCCTAGTATAATAAACCATATTTAGTGCATGGGGGAAAATCCACTTACCTTTTCTGCTGACTTTGCCTAAGAGGTTAATTGGACACCTGCTCTGATACTTGCTTCCAAGTTTCTGATCCTTCTCACTGGTGCGTTTTGAATTCATCTATAAAGAAATGATGAATTAAATTTCTCCCTCCCTCTTCTCCCCATGAGAAAGTAAAAGCACTAAAATGTACCCAAGTAGGGGGGGTAATACTATTTTACACAGGTGTTCTGCAGAATCTGTTTTTATATCCTTTATGAAAGGAAGTTTGGGGGTTTGGCTTGGTTTCAGTTGACATATTATTACCGCAGAACGGTGGTACGTTTCCCTGAAAGCCGAAGCACAAAGCGCTCCGTTACAACTTGCATGTGTGTGTAATGGATGTACACCTATTAAATACAAGTTCTGACAGCGCAGGTCAAACTCGTCTTTGTCAGCCTTTGGGTTGCCTCCTTTCGCATTCTCCTAATTGTGCTCATTTTCACGTTTGAAAATAATTGGCGGAATTTTAATATTGGGAGAACAAAAAAATAAGGCAACTGCTGCTGAGATCTGTGAAGACAAAACATTTTAATGTGCTTTGGAGTTTGTGTAACAAACCTTTCTAGTGAAAAGATGCACCAAGAGATACGTTTTTGTCGTGACCTGTTTTCAGCTGGCAGTTTGGAGCATGAGGTGCTGCTTCCTGTGACTAAGTGACAGAAATCTAACTCGTAAGTCTTGGATCATGTAAAACAATGTGCATAGGGATGTCCTATAGATCAGGTGGATGGAGCAAAAAACTGCCCCCTGCAAAACCCCTTAATCTTTGCTCATAAGCTAAAGAAAATCCATCAAAAATTCCGCTTTGTTGTATTTTAGAGAGCTTTCTTGCAACAGAGCTCACCTAGTGAGTCACTTGTAAATGGGTCACTTGAAATTCTAAAAATACTGGTCAGCGGTTCTCTAGAATCCTTTCTTCTGAGAATGCCACAGAGCAGGAGAGGTCTGCTGGTGTGACAAAACTGCGAATCCCTCCCCGAATAGTTCTTCTGCATTTCCCACAGCCCCTCACAAAACCACTTGCTGCACAAACGAATTATTTATGAAGTAGGAAAACTACTGAAGTGGAGATATATCCACTGGTACTTCAGGCCATCCTGATTAAATCAGAGCTGGTCAAAGGTTTTGATTAGACCTGCACTAATAATTTGTCATGAATGATTCATGCAGTGAATTTTCATTGCTTTTACTCTTCCTCATTCTTCCACACACGGACTGTGAGTTCGGTCATCGTTTTGCTTTGGCGAGCACTGAGGACCATGTAGTGCCATGCGCAAGTAAAAAGACTCTGTTATCCTGTAGCCCCCTAAAAGCTAGGGGATAGGAGTTTCATCACCTTTCCCTCTCTGCTCCTTCTTTTTCAAGAATGGCGTAAGCTCTGCTGCAGCTCTGCATGGGCCAACGTGCGCTCTGTGCGTGGCTCCATGGCTTGGAGGACTTGTGCCCTTGGCTCGCAGACCTGCGGTATGCTCTGATTCCTGTCTCAGGAAAGGTGCATAGTCAGGGGCATAATTCAGGTCCTAGCAATTTTCTGCAAGGTACTCCTTATTCCAGCTTCTTCAGTAAATCAGTTCTGTGAATGATTTATTTCTGTGCTTCTATAAGCAATGTAGGAGTGTGTTTGGATTGCAAAGTCAAGTTGTTTCCCACCGCACGCGTGTTGCATGACACATTTCTACTCCCTCTTCAGGAGTCCCTACTACTAGGATTCGGCGTCTGGTATAAAGTTCACTTTTATGAGAGGAAAATGTACTTTTCACTCTTGTCCTGAAATATGTGATCAAAACTTCTTGTCTTGGGGACTATTTCTGGTGGTGGGTTTGTACATCTAGGCTTGGCATTTCATGGGGACGTAATGGAATGAGTTCCCTGACTCCCTTAAAGGAGTCCAGGGGATATGGCCAATTGATTCCTTTAGGGTCCTTTAAAAAATCCAGCTAGAATATTTGGATAAAGCAAGTGTGAAACGGCTGCAAAGCTGGTAGAAGGAAATTAGGTTAGAGATGCAAATAGCGATCCACAATTTGGGGAGTGGGGGGTGAGGGGAAATAGTCACCGGCTACTCCACAGATTGATTAAGCAGCCTTAGCAGTTGGTATTATTTTGTCAAAGTGAAATTTGCCACTCGCCAAAGCCCTGAGCAATACCCTTTTCTTTTGACAGTTAAGGAAGGATTTAAGTGAAATGCAGACCTTGCACTGACTCTGTACAACAGTGAATTTCACTCTGAGTGAGCAGAGGGAATTACTAGAGAGCCCTTAGGGTTAAAGATTTATATCATGCGAAGAGAGGCATCCAGAGACTTCGGCCACTGCTAATATACAGTTCAAAGCCCCAGATTGTCCCTCTGAGATGCAAGTATTGGAGGGAATTGTAGAATTTAATAGAAGACTATAAAGTTTCTGCAGGACTCTTAACTACCATGTAAAAATGAATAGAGATTAATCAGTTTTACTATAGAATTCTATAGAACACTTCAGGAGAGAATATAAATAGGCCCCCCATGTTTTTACCATGCTCGATGCAAAGCCTTGTAATGGTTTTATAGCTCCGCATTGTTTTCATCCCCCTTGCATAAGGGTTTTTCATAAGCAGTGTCCTGGCAGGGAGGAGCCGAGTGCCTGATGCATTAGTTGATGCAGCCCCACTCAGTCCGCCTTCTGCTCTGGTCGCCCGTGAATCTTCACTGTCCTCCCGGATCTCAAGTGCTGGAGGCCACGTCATGGCTGCTGTTGCACGGAGTGATGAATTCTAACCTCAGAAAGCAGAGAAAACCTTGTGGGATATTTTGGCAGGTGCAGATCCAGCTTCAAACTGCAGTAGCTTTGACTATGGCTTGGCACTGCTTTTGCCCTATGCAGATATGTCAACTGCAGCATTTGTTTTTATCATATGAGGAAACAAACTGTTTAATGGATGAAACCAGATGTGCAAGATTGTGCTGAAAGACCTACGGTCACTTTGTAAAGACCTCTAGCCAGAAACCTTGGAAAAGGCACATAAAAGCATTCATGGAATTTGTTCTTGGCAATTAAAGGTAAATATGCATTATGCAAATACTCTTTTAAGTACACTGTACCCATTCCTTGCATTTCCACACAATGCACGTGGTGTAGGACTCCAGCACAGTCTCTCCATTCCTCATCATCCTGCTTTCATCCTGCTTAACAGAGTGGGAAATGAGCCAGGAGTAGGGCTGTGGGACAGTCCCCAGGAGGTTTTTGTCACAGAACAGAAAGATCTAGAAACACCAGACACTGGAGAGGTAGCTGTGAAAAGCAGTGAGCTTCAGACAGTAGCAAGAAAAAATATCAGGTAATTCTTGGAATGAAAGAGGCCAACAGAAAGGTTTGCACAGCCAGCCCATTTGGGCACTTCCCACTGACCCGAGTTGTTCTTCCAACAGGACCTACGTGGGTTAGTTAATAGATAACGGATGTCGTGCACCATGAAACCAGCACATGTTGAAGCATATGTTATTCCATGAAACAAGCTAGTTAAAACTTCATATGAGCTACTGAACCATCACCAAACTGAAAAATAAAATGCCTTGTTAAAAATGGATTGAATCTGACGATATCTTGTAATTAGCCTAGACGGATGAGTAAGCTATGAGAATACACTTTACCACTGGAGATATTTTACTGTGCAGCCCAAATCATTTTAAACTTCTTTGATATTCATTTTAATAATACCAGCTGTATGAGAATACCTTCGTAATTTGAGCAAAAGATGCTTTTCTTTTTTCTTTTTTTTCCCCCCCCTTCAATACCTGGAGTTAACCATTAACTCCTTCACTAAGAGTCTTATTTTCACTTTTATATAACTAGTAACTTCTATTATAATGTGTTGTGGTGACTTACTTGGCCGTTAGCCAAGGCATGGTCCCACCAGAACAGGCTGTGGTTAGGAATAGGCAGCGGGACAGCTAGAAGGTGGGTAGCATGGGTGAACTTGGCTGATGCCATTCCCATGACACACTGGGACCAGGGATAAATGACAGAGCCAGAATTTTCCAGGTGAATCTGAAATGAAATTGAATCATCTGTGTTTGCTTTAATATAGGGATGTATGATATTATCTGTCTACAGCATTAGTCTGTGCTACTGCCTTTGAAGCTAATAATTGGTATTAGGGTGGCGAGTTTCCATGTTAGGCGTGATTTTGGAATGAATCTCAGTTATCCAGACAAATGGGCATTTTCATGGTATTACCCACTGCCACATGATGTAACATATTCCTCATCAGTGTCTGTGTTCAGGTTTGGGCATCATCGGGGTTTGGGGTTTTTCCTTAGCTAATTAAGAGCTGTGAGAAAGGAAAAAATATTTCGGGTGTTGGAGAAGAAAGGTTAAACCAGGAAAATATGACAAGCTTAGCCAGGTGATACTTAAGGTGGTCATGGCCCGTGATGCTGAAGGGGTTAAGAATCAGAGATGCTGCCGTTTCTCAGGGCAATGTGGAGAGCTGCAGTTAAGGGTGGAGGTGCCAAGCTGGGAAAAGCAAAATGCAGACGAAATAGCAGGACATGGACTTGAAAATGAGATCTTTGAGGCCCAGGTTAGTCCAATGGACTAAATTTTTTTTTCAGTGTTACAGGCTGGAAGTCAGCTTCAGGGCAGCAGCAGGAGCCAGCGTGGGGAACAGGGAGAAGGAGAAAGAGTCCTGGTGCCACAGGTGCCCGCACACAGTGTCTGGAAGGGCTCCAGCCCAGATGGGTGGTCTGGCTTCTGCTGATGAGGTGGGGTTGAGCTTGGGCACAGCAGCAAGCAGGCCTGGGGGAAAGCTCTATCATTTGGACCTCGAAAACTACCTTGCTGCAAGTCTCTGGGAGGTTTGGTAGAGAGCAGTCCCACAGCAGTGGAAGGGTAGGCTGGATAAACCCATAAGCCCTTTACAGGCTTTGGTTCTCTGGTTTTGGGTGTAACTGTTGACTCCATTGCAATGGGCTTACATTAGGTATGAGTTGGATCAGGTTTGTGCAATGGCTTCAGTTTTTTGGATTACAAGTTCTTAGATGATGGCCACAAAGGAATTTTAATTAGGAAAGTAAGAAAGGTTCTGCTGGGAGACAGGCAAACCGCAGCAATTATCGGCAGTGAGAAAGCCAGCAAAGAACAAGTATCAGGGAATTTATAGAAGTCTTATTAAGAATTACCTAAATGTGATTTTTAAAGATACCTGTGAAAGAATCTTTCATAAGGAAAATGACTTAAAACTGCAGTAACTTCCACTCCTATGTTTTACCCAGTGTTCAGCTGTACTTATATGCTTTAATGAACATAGAGATGAGAATCAAACCGGCTGCACGGCCATTGTGCACACAATCACCACGGAAATGTGAGGATCTCTGGAAGGCTTCACCAGAGGATGCTATTTTGGCGCCGGCGTCAGCAGAAGCTCCCAGGCTCTGTCAAGCTGATCGAGGCGCAGAAAAGGGCTAATACGTCATTTGCCGAGCAATGAGCCCTGAAGTCCTTCACAAACGCAGTACGCTGTGCAGTTTAAAAACAATACTGTAGGAGTTTGCATTTCCAAATGCATCTCAGTTGAAGCCAATTACTTAAACATCAAAATATTGTTTCAGTGCTTTCTTCCTGAGGTGCTTCTCTGCCAGCCATGGGAAGTGGGAGGCATGGCTGGCTGTGTGCGAGCAGGCTGCGCGGTGCGCAGGGCATATGCAGCACAGCGCGGCGATGGCAAAGCCCTTCCTCCAGCAGAGTCACCGCATGCACACCATGCATCGGGGCAGCTCTGCAGGTGGTTTGCAGGCAGGCGACGACCGTGGCATCCGGCACCCGCTGCTCGCTTGTAGGGTAAAGCTGGCTGAAACGCACAGCTGGGCGATGCAGCAGTTTGCCTCGGTGGTTGCTTCTACCTTGCCTTTCCTGAAAAAGCCACGTGTTTGGATTTTCCAGCAGTGTCTGTGCCACACGGATCGTCCCGTGATTGTTGCTGGTGTTGGGAAAAGGTTCTTTGCCGTACTGAAATCTTTGATTTGATTTAGCGAGGCAAAACTCTGGACTCAGTAATGGAACCGGTGCACTGAGAGATGTTTCATGTGTGTGGATTCATTATTTTGGGTGTGTTTTGTCAGTAAACTTGCAATTTTAAAAAGAACATGTTTTAAAACCTCCAAATTGCATCAGGGACTTTGAATACGACCCCTTTACGTTAAGTATGAGTCCTTTACGTTTTTCTTCAGAAAAGAATGGATACTCTTTCTCCCATCTCCTTCCCAGATTGTTTGGTATTCAGGATCTTGATCATCACTATGCCAACGTAACACTTCACTTGCACTGCGTTTTGATCTACATTTACATGACCAACATGAAATGGAAATACTCTTGCTGTAGTGAAGTGCTTGCTTGCTAAATCCAGACTCCCAGTTTTATGTGCTATAACATACAGAGCTGCACAAATTCTCCTCTGCCAGCTCTGTATATGAAAGTAGGGCCTAAAATTATGCTTTTTCTGCTACCCCCTTACCAATTTTTCTTTATTCTGCACCATGCACTGTGTATGATCTGCCCTGATAAAGCTTTACCTTTTCTTTGTAGGTAGTGTCAGTTGATGGGGTATGCAGAATAGCAAAGTACATGGTCAAAGGCCAGTATACATGCAGGTTATCTATAATGAGCAGGATACCTATAACGAGCGGGAAATGATGCCCAAAGATTGACCTGAAAGATGTGGCAGGGCTGAGGATTATGCATGCGTACCGTGTCCTAACAAAAATAGTTCTTTCATCATAAATAAGGGTACTTTCTGGCTTTCGTGGTATTGCTCGTTTTGGTCTTGTGGAAGTACCTAGCTAGAAACATCTACAAAGATCATCTCCTTCTTGTTCCAGATCTGCTCATCTTGGACTGGCTGAGCTTTAAGTTAGACTGCTAGAGCAATGGAAAACGGATTGTACTTCTCGGACATACTCAGAAAGTCAAATCTGATCTTTCTTAGACTCCGTGACTTTGGTTCGCTCCCTGCTAAGGTTACCTCTCCATGTGCCAGCAAATAGAGCTGCTACCCAGGGCAAAGGCATAGGCGGGCTGTGTCTATAGGAGCATAACTAGTATTTGCGACAGAGGTCTTTCCAAGAGTTTTTCTG
Source organism: Apteryx rowi (assembly GCF_003343035.1). Lineage (NCBI taxonomy): Eukaryota > Metazoa > Chordata > Aves > Apterygiformes > Apterygidae > Apteryx > Apteryx rowi. The sequence continues at coordinate 3,528,045 of NW_020448307.1, read as the reverse complement.
TAAAGAAGGCAGCTCCACATCTTTACTGAAACTATAGGTGCTCTGTACCTGGGGAAAACAGCAAGCCAGCCCACCCAAAATCTAATACCCACCTTTCTTTCAAGGAGCATTTTGAAGGGTACAAACCCAGGATTACTGAAGCCTGGAAAGGAAGAGACCCCATAAGCTGTGTCCTCCCGGAGGAAGGTCCCAGCTCTGACGCAGGCGCTGCGCACTGACTGCTCAGGGCCAGGCTGCAAAGGTGCTTAAGTGCTGGTCACGTTTGAGAGGCTGGTCTCTAACCTCTTAATCTTATTTTCATAATAAAATGGGAGCGGTGGCAGGAACTTGCACTTTTTTGTATGTGGATTTTGCCGATTAATTCAAATGCTTCTTTAACATGCGTGGATATTTAAGGCCTAACATATGTACTATTAATACAAACTACTTGTAACGAAGTGAACACCTTTGGATAGATCAGTACTGACACCAGGACACTGCTGATTCCAGGAGCTTTAAAAGACTGGTCACAGTGTCCAGTGCATGTTGTAGTTAGATTTTGAAATGGTGAAACTGCAAGCTTTACTGCTGTCCGGTTGTTGACAAAAAGAGCAATGGTAGGTGGTAACAACAGACAACACCCCGCGTAACAGGGTGTAGCGGGAGTCCCGTGCCACTCGGAGGGGCATTGGGCACCTACATCTGTTACTCGGCTCTGAAACACCTTGTTCCTGGACGGTCCCTCCTGACGGGGCAGCCCCAGGAGGAGGTGGTGGTGGCTTCCTGCGCTCTGCTTGGACACGTACCGTGGAGCCCTGGCTGTTGTCCAGGGAGAGGATCTAATGCAATAGGATTTGCCTCCGATAGATGGATGCTGCAAAGATCAGAACAAAACAAGTCCATTTATAGCAGCGGTTGTTCTTTTGCTCTGTATCTCGTCCTGTCTAAGGCTGTCATGTACGCTGCGGAATTGAACCTCTCGGCATTCCTAAGTGCCCGCTGGTAATTGTTGCCTCTATAAACAAGGAAGCAAGTACGGAGAGATAAATGGCTTACCAGAAGTCACGCTGCAAGCTAATGGCTCCTGACGTTCGTTACTAAGTGGCACGACACAGCAGAGAAGGGCAGTGGGACCTACTTCTCTCGGATCCAGGAACCAGATGATACAATGACTAAGTCGTGGCTGGTAAATGCGTGCTGAGTACCTCAAATAGACGTCGGCAGTGCTGGCCTCGGCACAAAACCCAGCAACCACGGTGGAAACTTTTCTTGTAACAGCCCATTTATTTGCTATGGGTTGGGAGACTTGGTTTCCGTTCAAATCCAAGTGCCCGCACCTAGGAATACTCTGACCAATAAGAGGTACAGATGCAGACTGGCAAGAGATGAGGGGGATGAAAGGCAGCCAGAAGGAGCTCTTGTCTTCCTATTAGCACATGTGTTTTGAGTCGGGTGAAGCAGCCTGATACAGAGCCGCTCTTCTGTAAAGACTACAGTTGCACCCAGCCCTGCTGACCTACAGATGGGCCCTATTTCTTGATCAAATTGAATGGAAACTGCTCGGTAGCTCCTAAAAGCCTGCAAAGACCATGTACCACTTAAGTTGCAATTACTTCTCCCACTCACAAAGGTAGTATATATAAGGGTCTCGACAGTTCTTCGCTAGCTAGTTTAAAGGGAGAAGCTGGATTTGCTACATAAATAAGACACGTAGTAGATTTCACAGACTGATTAATTCTCTGAAGAAGATTGATCTCTGAGCTTTTCTCCATATCACTAGAGATAGTCCTATTACTGTTAAGCACAGAAAAACAGATCACTCCTTTAAGTACTTAATTTGAATATTCAGAAGCAAAAGGAAGAGTGGGAGGATGATGTAGGTCAAATGCTTCAGGAAGATGCCAAGTGAATGTTCAAACAGCTGCAAGATTGGTCTCTGCTAATGTCAAAAGTAACTTCGTGCACTTCAACTGTTTCTATGGAATTTTGCTCCCATTAGAGGAAATCTTGGGTGAGGGAGGAATAATAAATAATAAACTCAGTTCCTCTAGGACATGTTGCACATCGCGTGCATGCCCAGCAAGCCTGGCCCTGAGACCAAGAAACCTCGAGTCAGCACAGGGTTATGCAGTTCTCGCTGCAGTCTAGCTGGCCTCCCTGTTCAGGAGTCCCCACAGGTGAGGACATCTTGCAGTGCAGCCCTGCAGGGCTTTCTCTAGCTCAGGACGAAGCTCGTAAATGGAAACAAGTGTAGCTGCTATTCGTTTCAAGCTGAAGCAGACCCCCATTCAAAACCTTGATGCAAACAGCTCTTCTTCCCAGAGACCCTCATGGCAAGTCCACCATCCCATAAGGTGTCATACACCTAACCCTGGATATGCTGCCATCACTGTTGTTCTTCTTGACCACCTTGGTCACAACCCAACTTGGTGGATTGCATTTCCTACTTTAAGAGCTTCAGTAGCTGAGGCCAGCAGTTGGCAGGAACAATTGCTTTCTCCTCCTTATAAGTACTGTGAAGGAGTAAGACTGTACAACTGATTTCCCTGATTTCAGAGGTATTAAAGGATGTTTGTAAGCCTCTGTGTGACAGGGGAAATTTGGAACGCTGGACAAAATCTGCTCCTTAATCGTTTTTCTAAGAGGCTGAACAAAAGACCTTTAAACCTTGTGGGACAGTCAGAGTCAAGGGCACAGGAGAACCCATCTCGGCCGTAATGTAAAGGGCACTGGCAAGCAGGACTTCAGCTTTGCCTCCATGAGCTGGCAGTCTCAGCCTATGGAAAGCTTCACAAATGCAATAATTTTACTTAGTGGCTGGAGAGACCTGCTGTTTATAAGGGAACTCTGCACAGACGCTGCTGTCTTTTTTTTTTTTTTTTTTTTTTTAATGAGGAAACCCACCAAATAACCATCATCAAAATGAATTGATTTTGCTTAGTCTGACTTTAAAAAAACACCTTCTTGCTATAAAGCTAAAGGCTTCTAGCCTCTTCCTTTTAAGATGGCATTTCCTCTGAAAATGGTTGCAAATGTAAGTTTTGCCTGGCAAGCCTGTCATATGACGTACTATGCTGAAAAAGCTGCTTCCACTGTGTGTTCCTTGCCCACATAAAGAGCACACAATTCTTCTTTCGAGAAGAGAAAAATCTTGTGTTCTTTTTCTTGCGACCTACTTGAGTTTTAGAGGCTCTGTGTAGAGCAGTGTTCTGCAGGTTCACTTTGATGTTATGCAAGTTACACGGCTTGCAGAGTTTCTGGGGCATTTTTGGGTGGCTCTTGCAAGCCTTTTGACTACTGGCTGTGCTCATCATAGTTTCTAGCTTGGAAGTCCAGCCCAGTGGGGCGACAGATCAGCAGCAAATAAAGGAAGTGGACTGATAAGGGAAGTTGGGTGAACAGCTAAGATCACACGTTGTGCAAGTCGGATGATATAGCTGTGTGCTAGCTGAGTTTGAGGAAGAGGTGTGAAGAGTCAAGTCTAGAGGGGAGGCTGGCCTAGAGAGAGATGCTGCAGAGCCAGCCCTATAGTTTGAGGCTTTGGGATGGAAGGAAAGGACAGTAGGTTGGGAGGAAAAGAAAGAGAAAGGAAGACCTAAACTAGGTCAAACTTGCCTTCAAAGAAGAACCAAATGCTAATGCCTTGTGTGTGATCTGTGCTGGGAAAGTTCACAACCTGTTTCCACTCCTGGGTTGAAATAGTAACCTATATGCAGAGCGCATGTTCACTGCCGAGCTGCTATTGAAGGTGATCTGTGAGAGCCTGTAAACAGGATACCTTCCAGGAAGGCTGGGGCACAAAGTTTGATGTTGGTGTCCATCTCCAAAATTTGTCTCAGAAGGTGCCTTTTGCACAGTAATCTTTGGGGGGGGAAAAGGTTAGGTTAGTCTTTCTTCTCTCATGCACTCTATAAACTGAAACAAGGAGGAGTTTGTACCTCCTGGGAAATGCCATCCACGACTCTGAAAGTGGTGAATGTGAGTTTTACTCTTTGGGGAATTTCTAAATTGACAGCTCTGAATTATGAGGGCTTCCATTTAAACTCAGAGCAGATATGGAGATACCTAGCAAATGTGGGGAGCTTGCAGTGCAAAACCTAGTCTGGTCTTAAAATGGGAATGAATTCATTTTTTACCCTTGTGTCTCCCTCTGCTCAGAGCTTAATGAAGGAGAGCTATGAGAGCTAATCTCTCCAAGGGAGGTAGGAAAGCTAAAAGCAAAGTAACGTTTTCTTCCCAGAGCATGAGTGGTTGTTAATTGGCAGGATATATGGCTCTGGCCACAGTTTTTCAAGGCCTGGCTCATTTTTACAGTTCGTCTTATCACATTCTTGCATTTCATAGTTCAAGAGACGAATCTTCTTGCTGAAGTCTTGAAATCAATTTAAAAAGGGACGAGACCTAATAAAATCTGGTGACATAAAAATATTGGCTGGAAGTCAGAAGTTCTGGGAGTCATTCTTGCTTCATACCACTTCGCACTCCAGTGAAGGTCTTGCTTTGCCCTTTTCAAAGCATTTTCTATATCCCAGTAATGAAGGTAGGAAGCTAGACTAAACGATTTAATCTCTTCTGTGACAAATTTTAGGGTCCAGCATATGTGGTGTTGAAAATCAGGAAGGGAATTGCTAGAGTTGCAGAGGGCACTGGTCTCTGAATAAATGAAAAAACAGGTAGTGGCTCCACTGGAGCCAAATCTCTAGAAACGTGGACTGCAGTTGGAAGAGATTTAAGCAATGCTTTGCTCTACAAATGATGGCTGTTTGTGGGAATGAATCCAGTCACAGCATGTCCAGTTCAAATGCATTTTATGTATTTAAAAATTAGAGAGTGATGTTGAACATAAACCTGTAGTACAAATATTTGAGGAATACCAGCTACCACTGGAAACAAGCAGGATGTTTTTCCTCAGAGTGCACAAAACGAAAGAGAAACTATTTGAGTTTGTGGCTAGCCTGTGACGGAAGGGCCAAACTTGCAGTTTTATGGGTAACCCAAAGCTCTCCACTAAGAGACAAGATTTCCGCAAGAGGAGAAACCTGAGGCAGAATAGAGCAAGGTCCCAAAGTCTAAGTCAAGCAGCAGTGATGTCATCTATTGCTGCGCTGACTGGGTAACTATCACAGTCAGAATAATGTCTGATGGAAAGAGAAAAGGTATGGTCCAGGTCCCTGGCGAAGCAACGGAGCATAGACCAACAGGGTGCTGACAGAGCCACGTTTTTCAGAGAGGAAGAGACACCACTGCAGCAGAGATGGGTGGCCTATCAAAATATGAAAACAAATGGGATATTTTTGGCTTTTAGGTTGGCAACTGCCGAACACCTTAATGTCATGCCAGAAACAATGCTCTTTAATGTTAAAAGTAAAGCTTCAGCCTATGAAAAGTAAGCAAGAAGAATTTAGGCCTTTCAGGGGTAAACTTAAAGAAATATGAGGGTAGATGTACAGAGAAATAAGTGATAAAATCTTTAGTTGTTTCAGAGAAAAAGGCAATCATCTGGGGTTTAAAAGTGAGTCAAACTATTAATCTTACTACTGAAGAAGCAGAGGATTAAACAGTTTAGGAAGAATCTGGAGGTGTCTTCCAGGTCATGGGGGAGTTCTCAACAAACTACAGATTCTGAACCAGCCAAGAGCGAGGTCAGACCACATCCCCAGGCGCTTCTCAGGAAGGCCCTAGTCCTAGTGCTAAGATAGTCTGAAAGAGGACTTGAATAGGCAAATTTCTCCGAGACTCACAGACCGAGAAGAAGAACAAGTGGAATACGTGTGTGTGTGGGGGGGGAACAGGGACTTGTTTCTCTTGTGTATGAGCTCAAAATTATTAAACATTTTAAAAGGGAATATTTTCCTTTTAATAAGGGAGGAAATTTTGCAGGATGTGACCAAAGTCTCTCAGTTGTGCAGGTCATCAGGGTGGTGGCAAGTGCTCTTTCTAAAAGAGAGCTTGCATTTGCCCTTGGTTCAACTGCTAGTTGGGCCGTGGCTGGCTCATGAAGGTATTTCACTAGAAAATACAACAGATCTGCATAGTTTGGAGCAACTGGTGGCCTTGGGGCCAAGTTGAACAGGAATGACCAACTGCCCACACCCACGGCTGTAGGAGGATGAAGGAGCAGTCTGGGCTGGCCTGAGGAGTGTCTGCCCTGCTCCTGCCACTGTAGGGTCTGGTGTCTGCACTGGTCCAGGGCTGCCTCGCTCTCTGAGGCTGCTGCGTGGGCTCCAGCCAGCATTTTAGGAATGCAGTGGGAAGCATGGATGCCGGGAGGCACTTTCCCGCTGAGTCTGGAAGCTGGTGGTAATTCCCACATGGTGACATGGCTTCAACCCAATGCAGCAGCATGACCCCAACACCTGTGGGAAGCGATTCCCCTCTCCTGTTCTCCTAGGGTCGGGACTAGGAGGTTCCAGGCAGGGCTTAGCTCCCCCTCCTGCAGGGGACATACCTCCCACTCCGATACCCACACTCCTTCTGGTGGGGCTCCAAGGAATATAGAGCTTCCCCTCCCCTCTCCCATCCTGGAGCTGAGACTAGCCTGTGAAAGGCTAGTCCAGATCATTAAGGAATAGAAAATAAAGAAGTAGATAATCTTTGCATTTAGTTCTGGCCTCAGATGACTACCAGTCCTGAAAAACTTAGCTAGGCTTGTCTTAAACACCAAAAAATAAATGCCAAGCCAAATGAAAGATCCCACGTTAACAGTTTTCTCCCCTTCTTCTATTTGTAAAAGGAAAAATACTGGGAATGGTATGGGGTTAATGCCAAAGTGAGGAGGTCTAGGGAGAGGCTGGGACAGCACATGTCCTGCTACACAGAGGCCCCCGGAGCCAAGCACTGACCAAAGAAAATTTCTTTTATGCACTCTGGGTCCAGAGGGATTCCTGAAACCCCAAGTTTCAATAAGGCTTTATGGTAACCATGGAGTGTCCCATTCCTGATAGAAAAATGGAGTTTTCCTCCTGCTTGTGTCAGAGAGAAACTGTGTCAATAGAAAATAATTAATGAAGCTTTTTGTTTCTGAGCTGGTTACATGGTGAATGAGGTTGGGATAAGCCCATGTGAAGAATCAGGGTAGCTAAAGTCATGTGTGAGAAAGTAGTTTTCCATCCTTGAGAGGCAAAAATTGAGTACTACTTGTAATGAAAATCTTTGAGAATGTATTTCGGAAGGTAAATGTTGATCCATTATTCTCCCCTTGCCTTGTGCTTTGAAAAAGGTATTTCTTGGAATAAGAGGTCAGCTATAACAATTAAGCATGAGACATAACTGCCTCGACTAGGGTTGAAAATATCCTGCAGTAAAGGAGGGTAAATGGGAGCATGAAACAGAGCAGTTATAAGTAAATACGTAAACTTGCTTAGACAGATTGGACACACACACACTCACACACAAAAGAAAGCAATTGTGTCACAGCTTTAATTAATTTTGGGGATTAGAGGAGCCCTGGGCAGGAGCCTTGTCTCCATCCCTTCAGCGTAACTGGCACTCGGGCCGACCTGCACGGCTCGCTCCCAGCTTTACCACCCGTGAGCAATAGCGCCCGGGCTTGAATCCGGATCGGACTGAGCTTCCCGAGAGCCGGCGTTTAGTGGCAGCTGAACTGACCGTGCAGATTCACTTCCCTCTGATATCTGCCCCCGGGCGAGCCCGAGCCTGCTCTCATCGCCTGGCACGGGGAGACTCCCGGCAGCTTCGTGGGACGGAGCCGTTCCCTCTTTCTCCTCCCTGCCCTTCCTGGCTCCGTTCGTGCGCTCCTGGCTGGGCTGGAGCACGCTGCTCGCCCCATTGCTTTTTAATAAGCTCTTGAGGAAGCTTCTCTTTGCCAGTGCCTAGCACGGAGTTCAGCGGTTCCCCTTCCCTCGCCACAGTGGCATAAAATTGTCCTGAGAACATCCGCATAGGAAAGCGCCCTGGCTCCGTGGAGTCTCTCCGCCTGTCTCCCTCCAGAGCCCAGATGGGAAACTCTGCTTAACTCGTTCTACATCTAAAAGACAAACACAGTAATAATAATACTGGCACAAGGCACTTCCATTTTTCTTTAACGATTATTAACTCGTCCTCCTTCAAACCGTGCCCAGGGATTGCCTCTATTCTGTGCCCTTAGAACCAACTTCCAGCAATTAAAATGGTAATCAGAGCTCCTGTCATTAGTTTGCATTCTCTGTTACTTTGCCCTTATAAGTCCTATACAGCCCCAAGGCTTTGATCTGCGTGTATCCTCTACCCCTGGATAATGGTCCCAGAACACACTTAACATATTTTTTTAAATCTTGTTTTTTCCTCAGATTTGAGAAATGGTGCCCTCCATGCTATTTCTGTCTAGCTTTTCCAGACATATTTTTCATACATGTGCATGAAAAAGTTGTATGGATTTGAACACAAGCCTCGTACTATATTTGTGAATTGAGTTTTGTCTTTCTTGGTCTAGATTCATATAACTTCTATGTCCAAGTGCAGCTTGGGGGTAGACTGGCAGCCTGGCGCCTGTCAGATAGGGCTGGTTGCTTAGGGAAAGCACCGTGCGAGGTGGGACCTGCTCTCGGGCAGCCTCCCCGAACGGTGTCCTAGCAGGAGCAAGCCAGAGGGAACAACGAGATCTGTAGGCTCAACAGCAAGCTATCGAGGGAGAGAGGAAGAGGATAAAAGTTGCCTGTGATGACGCTAGGAGAGAGACGAGGCTGGCAGCGATATCGGTGCTGGAATACACGGGTCCAGAGAAGGCAAACCCAAGGTGGCTTCTTCAGCAGAGGAAAAGGCTGTGTGCAAGACTTGCTAGCTGATGGAGGCTTTGATCCAGGGTGATATCAAGGGCTGAAAGAGCATGAAATGCTGGGCCCTGCATCTGTTTCCAATGAGCCTGTTCTTCTCAGAGAGAGTAAGAAGAAAAGAGCTGGAAATGGACTCTAGTTTGAAGGACAAATGAATTAGAAATGCTGTGTAGGTGAAGAGGGAGAACTCTGACTGGGGCTGGTTTTCCTTGTTGAGGGAGCGTGGACGTTTTGTCTGAGAGGTGACCATGTGGAAACCGGAGAGAGCTTACTTATCTGTTGAGGGAAGACATTTCAGGAGACATCCCAGGGCACCAAAGGGAATGTGATCCTAGTACAGGGTCCCTAATTTCAGTGCTCGAGACGGAGCACCCACATTCCCTGCTCTAAAAGGTTTCACTCTGATTTCATTTTTTAAACAGGTAGAGCTAGTTCAGTCAACCGAAACAACAATTATTCCAGCAGAACCTCTCCCTTCACTCTGATTTTTATTTCTTGGTTACATGAACTGAACCAAACTGTTTGAGATCTATTCCAGAGCCAACGAGAACCGTGAGAGAAGGGCTTATTATGCTCTGGATCAGGCTACAGTTGCACGGAGTTGAAAATATTAGGAAAAATGGTATTAAACCCCATGAATTTCTCTAGCAAAATGCTTCACAATAGGGGAGGACTAACTTCGTCTCTGCGCATCTGCAATACTTAAGAATGGGAGAAAAGGAGCAAAAAAGAAAGATGGAGGTGAAGAATCAGAGATATGGATAAGAAAGTGGTAGAGACAGAAGACAGGTGAGATTCTGGTGCAGGCTAAGTGTAGACACTTATCTTCTTTGCTGCTACCCAGTTTAGGAATAACAGTACTTTCCTGTTTCAGATGGGATCAGGATGTAACCTGGCTAACACACAGAGCTTTCAGACTCTGTAGATGCAATAACAAAAGCCTGCATGTATGTTCGCAGTCCTCCCTTACAGGGAAGAGCTGGCTAATGGGTTTGCCCAGCTGCTCCCTGTCTTTGAGACGTCTTACGCCTGTTGCCCGAGAGGTGCTAGGAAGCTGCTGCGCCGGGCAGCAGGTCCTGGCGGAGGAGGCATTGCCTTGAGTGCTTGTAGGGCGCTTAGCAAAATTGAGACCAGTCAACTTTTTTCTCAGCACCTGTCGCGTTCAGACTGTCAGCAGGACTCGCATTGCCTCCTCGGGAGTCTCCCAGCACAGCTCTGCAGCGCCCTGCCATGGGCCGGGGCTCTGCCTGTGCCATCTCAGAGGCTTCTGAGGGTTTTTGGTCCTGCTCTGAGAGCTCACACTGCACGAGATACTAACTCACTAGATGGCACATGTGAGCTGTTGTCAGACTAGTGCAGGCTAAGCCAAGCATTAAGGCTGAGCCCTTCAACATTATTTTTTATACTTCTGTGACTGCTTCTGGCAGCAGGTTAAACACAGCTTGTCTGAATCTGCGCTGTAGTCCTATTAAATAGCATATTGCTCATCAGGGTGGTCCTGCCGCGTTCCTGTTCCTGCACTTCTGTTCCAGGGAGGGACCAGGCTGCAGCTATTACTCTGCTGTCCTTTACAAGCACTAAATATAAGCCCAAGAAATACCATGAATGAAACAAATGCTTGATCTTTTCAAAGACAGTCTTTAGCATATCTTATTAATTTTGCCTTTGTATAATAACTTTCTGCAAAAATACTAGTAATCAGAGGCTTTTTGCCACTACGCATATGTTACAAGCAAAGCTGATAAAGCCCTTCTTGGTTGGATCATCTTGTATCCACTGCCTTCCAAACAGCTTTACGTTAGCTTCAGTTCCAACATATGGCCAGTCGTTCGCATTAATTTGAATCATACAAACAGTTTCAGTGTCAGAAAGTGTTTGAAAAAGTAAGGAATCTCAGTTTTAGAAGTTTTTTTTCTTTTTCTTTCTTTCTTTTTTTTTTTTTAACTGCAATGCAATTAAACCAGGGATTGCATCCTAGCGTCTGGCTAGTGGAGACCAGAGCTGCGCACGTCATTGCTTAGGCAGCCCAAGCTGGGGGCCCACGGAGCTAAGTGCAGTCGGAGGCACTGCTGGCAACAGCGGGGCGTGCCAGGGACATCCCCTTGCCTCCAGCACACCGCTCCTTAGGACCTGCTTTTCCCTTGTTACTCCTGGAAATCAGGCCTCCCAACATTCACCCATTAGTACCTATCATCTTTTAGGAAGATTAAGAATTAACTGGGTGTGAATTATTTTGGCCCTTTGGGATTAAAGCCAGGACTTCAGAGTTGTTATAAAACACAGTGTAACTGTGGCGAAATGGTCTGTGATGGGCATGGGAGTAGGGACCTGTCCCTGTCCCACCACGTGGCCCTAAGGAGCTGGGACTTCTTTTCCCCCCGTCGCTAGGGGTGATGATGTGCATCTGAGTTATGGCTTCAGGTCTGTGCCTGAAACCAAATGTGAAGTGTGCTCCTAGACTGCACACAGGCCAGTGTTAACATCTCCTGATTAATGGGATTTTTGTCACTTCCACTAAGAGGTATTATTCTTTTTATTAGGTGCATTTTTCAGGGCTTAGTGTGCCAAGTGCTGAAGTATTGGACAACTTCTCTCACTAAAGCTTTCAATCAAAGTTTAAGACCAAAGATCAAAAAGATGCCTTTGGACAGGGACATAAAACACTTTGATGATCAAAAGAGAATAGCTACTGGTAGCACTAATTATTATCAATGAAATAAAGAGCTTAATATATATGTGTGTGTGTGTGTAGTCTAAATTCAGTGGGGTTTTTTTGACTTCTGCCTTATTTTCTTTCAGTATTTTCGCAGGAAAACATTTTATACTCTGCTATGTGTTTTTTGGTATTTGGAATTTGCTCTGTTTAGGCTTCTGTTCCCTTTTTATGCTCCAAGTCAGAAGAAGCAATTCAGGACTTTCTGAAGCCTCTCAAACTACTTTAAGGAGCACGCTGTGAACGCACAGTGGCAAAACCATCAAAGATTTTCCCACCTCTTCTTGGGGTACCGTGTATGCATTGAGTCTCTTATAATAATGTAACTGTATTTCCACACTGCAATTGATCTTTCTCAGAGCAGAGACGAAAATTGGCTTTTCCTTCTCTGAGGTGGAGCACATCAAAGGGCAGTATTTCTTCCAAAAGAGGAAACCCACATCCTTACAGGATGCTCTGCAAGCCGTTATTAGTGTTCTTCTTGCTGGATTTAATCCAGGCTGGATGCAGAAAGGAAAACAGATCTCTGCAGTGCTATAGAGGTCGGCATCCCCCGGGACGAAGGGCTGCTCTCAGCTTCAGCAGAAGTGCCAGACATCAGGTAATACTTTGACTTCGGCTCAGGAAGTAACGTCTGCTCCAAAACCCACTGGGATCAGTGAAAAAACTGCCCCTGAGCTCAGCTTACTGCGTTGATGCCTCTGAACCATTTTCTTACCTGTTTCTGAGCGAGTAGGTGGAAGTTTTGCCAAAGGTTTCTGTTGCTGAGGATGGTGCAGCAGTGGTCCGGGGGTCTGACTTGCACTTGGTCTCCAGCTGCCTCAACCAGGGCATCTGCTGGAGCACGTTGTGGCTCCTCTCTGCTCCCACGGTAAGTGACCCATGGCACCAAGTGACATATGGAATAAATGTGCACCACCTACTTCCCACCCAGTGGTTGCCTTCATTTTTGCATAAACAACAGACCACAAAACTTAGCTTCAGGCTTCATGGCTTGAGTCACCCCCGATCATCCTTGTATTGGATGCACATCCAGCATACTGTATTGCATGCGGGTACGAATGCCTGTGTACGCTGGGAATTAAAAAAGAAAGAAAAAGGGGGCAAACAGAGCTGCAGCCAGGAATGAACACAGCTAGCCAGTAAAAGGGGAATGATAGCTGTTTCCAGAAACTGGCTAGAGTTGGGATAAGATGGTTTCCCATCAGGAAAGGCTGAGCTGGCTGGACCGAAAAGCTTCATGGGAATGCACCAGTTTTATTGACTTCCTGGGGAGAAATTACTGTTAGGTTTTGTTTAGGCTTTATCATGTTAATTTTATACATTATAAACAGAAGAGCTGTTGACATGAAACATTTAAACTGTATTGAATCTTTGCGCCCTGAATGCAGTTAGGGCGTTAGCATTAGCTACCCGTCTCTGCGAGGCTCTCGAGCTCTCCGGGGGAACAGCATACCTGGCGTTAGCCAAAGGGTTAATGTGGTTATCCACAAGGTGACCGGCAGGTCCCAGCAATGCTCATCACCAGCTCTAGAAAAAAATTTCTTTAGGAATAAATCCCTTTTCGATGCAGTTCTATAAATTCAAATAGCCGGAAAGGGAGAGCTCCCAGCCAGCACTTTGAGTGGGAATCTTGGCTGCAGAGCGTGGATTGCAGTAACTACAAAGAGCTAATTTCTGCAGAGTCTAGAGCAGATGTGGCGACAGACTTTCTCAGCAGCATGGCATGGCCTGCTCCTCAACAACGAGGATCTGTGCCCTCTGAGGAATACTTCTTCACAGCTGAGCCATCTTTCATCTTGGAAAAAAAAAATCCTTCACAGAACAGCCCCCCAGCTTTGATTGCAAATGGATATTTGTCTTGTGCTAACGTCGTCTTCCCACTCCTGCAAGGGATATGGTTACAAGGGCACTTGATACCTAATTTTAATCCAGTGCCAGGACTTGTTCTAAAGACCGTGAAAGGTATTTTTCTCTTGCAGTCTCCTGACTATATAATCCTGCCTCTTGAGTTCCTGCTCTTACATCTGTACTATCCTTGCCAATCAGCTAAAGCTTTAGTTGGCCAGTCATAATATTTTGAGTTTTTTTGCCCAGGAATACTGTGTGCTGTGGAATTAGAACGAGAATTTGGGCTAATCCTCTGTGAGGACATCGGCAGGCACAAAGCCACAGCGAGGCAGGAAGGACTCCAGGGGCTGGCCTGTCCTCCCGGGGCACTTTGCTTCCCTGCAATACTGTGTAGGAAGGAAACCAAAAAACACGGCTCTTTGGCCATAGCCTTGCTTCCCTAAGCCATGGGTGTCCCTTTTTGGCAGGGGAAGAAGTAGCTGGAATGGAAACTATACATTAAATAATATACACCCCCATGTACACCCTTCTGCATGGATGCATCTATCCGCTTTAGGACAACCAATAGTTTAATGAATGCTATTTAATACTCTAAATAGTTCCTGTTATTCTGCTATCCTCTTCTGGTGGTAGTTACTCTACTACTTCAGTGCCAATCACAGTCGTATTCACTCAGCAAAAGCAGAAACATTTTGTTGTAGCTCTTAAAGATACAGAAGATCTTACGTTATATAGTCGTGTCTGTCCAAAAGAATTTAAAGACCTGTAGACTAAACCGTGTCCTGTTTTATTGGCTACTGAAACTGCAACTCCATTTTAGGCTGAGGATGCAGACACATAGTCCAGTCACATTTAAATTAGATCTCATGAATTCTGTTAGGCCTTAACGTGCAGAGAATAAACACTGCGGCTGATGAACAGATGTTTATTTTGTTTTACAAAAACAATGTTACATTGATTCAGTGGTTCAGTCAGGCAGCCTAAATATGACTTGATTAAATGATCACTTAAATACAGCTGAACCCCTTGCTCCTTTCATTTTTTTTGGCAAATCAATCTATCTGACGTGAATATTTTGGTGACAAGCCCATATTTGTTTCCAGCAGCGTTCTAGCGCTTAAATTTTGCTTGCGAAAATGACAAAAACGAGCAGCCTTTTGGCTCCAGTAGTTCTTATTTGCCAAGGTGAAGCTTGACTGTCCATTTTACATAGCTCTGAAATCTTCTGCCCCGCCAGAGGCAGCGTCCGGCGGCGGGAGGTGCGCGGCACACCCCGGCTGCCCTGCGGCGACGGCACGGCGCTCTCAATTTCTTGCCCATCAGCTGCAGCTCCCTGGCAAGCCCCGAGCGTGGTCCCTGCCGGAAGGATGAGGCCGGCAGAGGGTGAGCCACAGTTGTGCTTGGTTTGCAGGATTCTTCGCACTTCGCTAATCCTTGGTGTGAGGGTTGGTTTTTCTTAAGCCAGTTTTCAATTTCAAATGCTGGATATCTTCCTTTCCACGCCAAGTCTTGCCTGGGAACATCCGAGTGCAGAGCATCTAGGTGCTTCGTATCTGTGTTTTCTCATCACTACAAGCACGTTTCCTGATAGGTGGGAAAGGTTATTTGTAGTTTGGTTCTCCAGATATGTTCAGTAGCTAGTGATTATAGAAAAATCTTTCACCCAGAGGCCAGATTCTGCCAGCCTCACTGACTACCTTATTTGACAAATAGTTCCTTGGGGCTTTTTTTCTATCCACAGGAGTCTGGTCCTGGACAAATAGTTGGAGTAAACGAAGTGTTACACTGTCTTGCTATTAATCACATTGATTTGCAGCTCTGTAACCACAATGTGGAAGACTTGTCTGCCAAATTAATACCTATGCTTCCTTTTAAAGAAGCTCTTTGAATTTAAATAGCCTACAAATAATGTTTTGCTTGGCATGTATTTATCACCGATTTATCTTACATACCACATCTTTGCTGCTTCTATAATCTTGCTTTCAGGACAAGATAATCATGTGTATTTAGAACATACCGTGGCTTGTGAAAACTTTGCCTTTGATTCCTTGATTTTTCCTGAGAGATGAAGAGGACTGTAGTGTCCATCAAAATCTGCAGGGCAGACATGTATGCTAGGGGGGCATGGCTTCCTCTTCTTTCTCCTGGAGAGAATTATAGGACGATTTCAGACACTCTAAAGGGTCTTTTAAATGATCGTGGTATTAGCAGCTCCAGCAACTTTATCAGGAAAGCGTGTCTTTGAGCAAGCCTTCACGATAGCTTGTGAGAGAGGCTCTAGTTTGAAGCGTTTAACAGAGGAAAGTGACTCTGCTAATCAAGTCACTTACGGGGTGGTATTTCCAGAAGAGTTTGCCACCGGTTTTGCCGAGAACTGCGGGTATTTGCTACCCCGGAGGTGCCTGTGTCTCGGTTGCTCACCCGGCAGACCACGACTGCCGCTCGTGGCTGCGGGAATGAGCAGGGCTCTGGAGGGCCGTGAACCTCGCCTGGCCGTCGCAGTCCTGTCCCTGCCTTGCTGCCTGCTCGTCCTGCCGCGGATCCCTTGCCTGGCGGGAAGGGGAAGGCAGAGAGCAGGGAGTTGGAGGCATACACTCATGCTAGTGATTTTTCACTGCTATTTGATAAAGATGAAACAGGATCTGCTCCTCAGCCTGTACCGCTGTCTTGCCCTTTCACCCCACGGGCCCAGGGAGCCTCTCTGCACCGAGCTGCAGTGAATCCTGCCTTTGTGCAGGCAGAAATCAGCTTCCGCGCGGACACGGCCGAGGTCGTCTTCTGCCCTCTGCGTAGGGTCCCGGGAGGCTGCCCTAGGGTGCAGGGCTCAGGGTGGGGGCACGATCCAGGACAGGTTCTTCTGCGAGGCAGCACTCCTAGCCCGTCTTGGCCACCTTTGCGCAGAGTTAAAGGCCTGTGGCGTGCTTTTCCGAGTCAGCTGTGTGTTGGTTCTGCTCTTTGTTCCCTCTGATTTATTAGAATCAACAAAAAGCTGTTCACCACACCCTGCGTGCAGAAGCCAGCTTTGCATATTTATTTCTTCCTCTTGGTTTTATTTGATCTTTCATTCTCTGAAAAATCTTTTCGGTACCTGAGGTCACAACTGCTTGCAATGGTAGCACACCGGCTCCGTCTCAGTGTCGATCATCACTGCTCCTCGTGGTTACTAATGTTATGCATGGCCTCAGAGAGACAACAGCTCCAGACAGTCATCTCCTCGCCTGGCATATTGAATTTCAGACTCTCCCAAAGTAATTCAAGTTTTAAAAGTCATGATATCTGTTTTGACACCCTGCATCCGAGGCGGCAGGATACGTAGCACATTCTTCCCTCGCACGCCCAGAGAGGCATACGTTTGCCTCTCCCGTGTGAAGATGGGGTTACTAAAACCACAGGCGTTTGCTCTCTCCCAAACAGCCCTGTTTGAAGTAGACTACTGGTCCAGGACAGGCGCACGAGAGAAAGCGTTGTGCCCTTTGCAACTTTTGTTCGGAGTGAAAAGGAAAATACACAGCGACAGAGAGAATCTTGACTTTGATCATTGTCAGTTACAGGAAATAAAAACATAACCCAAAGGGAGCGAGCGCGAGGCGTCATAATGTCAGGTCAATCTCTTTGTTATTCTCCGAGATCAAAAGAAGCTGGGGGAGTTTAGGTTTTATTGCATTCCCCTTTTGTTTTCTGCTTTTGGCTTGCTTTCCTGAAAATCAATACAGCCCTCTCCCTCTGCGCGTTACACCCATCCCGCCCCTGCCCCTTCCGTGCACCTCGCGCCAAGCAGGCTGCGCGCGGCAGGGGCTACCACGGCGTTTGCAGAGTAAGCAGCGCATGGACGTCCATCTCTGGTTGGCCTGGTAGGGGCTACTGTGGTAGAAAAGCTAACACAAGCCTTTCTTCTACGCTTTAAACTGGGATTTATTCTCCCAGGGAGACTCGCTCTGCCACGTGAATGAAAATTGCTCAGATGCGGCCAGGAGACAGCCTAAACCCGGCTTCATCACGCAAGAGGTGCGCTGATTCCCACAGCATCAGAGCCACGGAGATAAATTAATAACATCTTTTTTTTATTGCTGCCAGTGTGTCTTTTCTGGTGACTGAGAGATGAGTTTTGCTAACAGCTATGGTAGTTTTATTAGGATTGCAAAGGATTGAAGTCTGGCAGGTATCAGAGCCCTTGTCCCAGTAAATCAGAGCATTAATCCAGGCTGGTAGGGGACTTTCCATGAAGTGTTTAGGGGGACCATTTCTGGATTAAGGGAGCTCTGCAGGTTGCTCTGAGCAAAACAAACCATTTAGTATTACACAAAACGTCGTAGCTACAGCCTGCAAAGGGAGCAGATGTTATGAAATGGAAGTACTCATGCTCTGCCAAACACGGCTCGGTGCGGAGGATCTCCTGAGAGCACGCTGCTGAGGCTCCCGGTGCACGGCAGGCCCCGTCCCCTGCTCCGCAAGGGTGATGGGTACAACAATTAGCACAGCTCTTTTAGCTGTGGTGCGTTAGGAAAATAAATGTCAGCGTTTTTTCAGAGATTAAGACACAGGGTGCAGACTAGAGCCAACCTGGAGCCCCTCTGGGCTCTGATTTGTGAACGAAGTATTTTGCAGCAGCTGTACTGTCTGCTCGCTCATGCTGACCACCCACCTGTACGGCAGGATGCAACTTGCACGTTCACGTGCTAATGAACTGCTCCAAATTACAGCCTGGCACACTGAGGAAAACCAAGCTCTGGGCTGCTTTATTTGACAGGGCAAAATAGAAACTGCTGTGAGTCAGCCATATCTGATTAGCAGCTGAGCAGTCCCTGGAAACTGCAGATGAGGGAAGGACCAGACAGGCGGGAAGAGGAACAACGAACAACCATCCTGACCTGAACCATCTCTACTGATCACCCAGCTGCTTGTCACGGAGGTTGTGGATCCCCAGGGATAACTTGCGTGATTACTTGCTTCATACTTGGTTTTGTGAAAACAACCATGGCTAAAACCACTGCAACAACTGTTGTTAAAAGAGTTTTAAAGAGGGCTGGACCGTCTTGAGAGAAGGGGGAATAGGAAGCAATGACGTGCAAGCATGGAGGGATATATGCCCAGGGAGCAGGGTGGTGGTGGTCAGGGGATGGGCTCATCCCGGCTCGGCCGCATCCAGGCCAGCATATCAAATCGTGCGTGACAGGTCGTGTCCGACATGCTGCTCTGGCTGCAGTTGAGGCCTGTTGGCTCAAACCCGGCAGCAGTCGTACTTTTGCATGGTTAGCGCAAAGCCATATGGCCCCACAAAACCCAGAGGCATGAGTGGCTGTTTGCTGATGCGAAGAGATACATGGCTGTGCTAATGATGGCAAGCAGAGAGCTGTTTATGCTCATTCGCAAAGACTAGCAGCAGTCCATTTACACTGGGCAAAGCAGAAACAGTTTCTTGTGTTATATAGATGCCACATGGAGCACCGGAGCTACGTAAGCATCCTTGAGGCAGCGTTTTCTGCAATGCAGGATTGCTGGAAACAGCCTCTCCTCTAGCACATGAACAGCAGGCGGTCAGGGCTTGCATTCGTGGACAAAACTTGTTTTAAGTTTATGAGTGTAAGAGGTGTGAAGATGTTTTTATATAGTGTGATACCAAACAGCAAGGTGTCTTTGCTCATTTTATCATTTACTCCACCAGTGTGTTCTTGACTGATTATGAATGAATTCCTTCCAAGTTCAAAAGCTGAAAACATTTCTGTTATTAAAAAGGGCCAAATCAAAGTCAACCAAACAAATATATCTTGGATCTATGGGTAATGAGTTTTTCAGCTGTTCAAACATGTCATGTGATATGAATGAAGCTGTATTTGAACTATATCTCATTCTTAAAATAATGTAAAATTCATGAGCTGCAAATGAGCAGCAGGAAAATTTTTTCTCATAACTTCACTTTAGTGAGATAAATTATGTTGGGAGACAGAGGGAAAAATGACAAAATTTTGCATAGTTTAGCTATATAAAACTGATTAATGAAAATAGTATTCACTGGCCCCTTTTGATGAAGGAATTGAATCAGAATCATACTTTGAAATACAGAAGGGCTGATCCTCCTATGCCTTACACCTTGTCACCACTAGCTGTTGTACAAAACAAGTGTAAAATTCTGCCAGGTCAGAATGAGCACAAGAAAGAGTGCAGTGGGGAATCTGACCCCCAGAGCTATAATCCAATGCTATTTGTGCCATTAATGTAACTCTTTGATTTATTCCCAGGTCATATGGTACGAAATAGTATCAGAACAGGGTCACAGCTATATCCATTAGTGATACAGGACAGAGCTTAAAAATAATCCTTTGCTAGCATGCAGATTTATATAACAAAGAATGGTTCAGTTCCAGATTTTCCAGCAAACTACAGTGTTAAACTGTAGCCAATTCAAGCCTATCCAAGCTCAAGATCCAAAGCTTGTGATGGCAATGAATATTCAGATGGACTTGGTATGCGGATTATTTCTGGCAGTTATGGATTTCTAATATTCCGTTTTCACCTGGCAAAATAAATTAAGACGTAACATTACCCAAACCAGAGATGGCCAAAATAAATGAGAGAACTGAAGTTTAGAGCAAGTTGGTGATTTCTTAAACTGTTGACGGAGTCTATTCCTTTTAAACTGAAGTCACATGCACAGATTTCCTCCTTTGATAACACCTGCTGTAATCCTTCAGTTCATCTGCTGCTCATCAGAATAATCAACAGGTCACAGCGTGTATGAAAAACAGAGCAGAGCAGAACAGAACAGATGACACGTGGCCAGCTCCCATAGCAGGAGATTTGCTGCCATCTTTTGGTAGATAGACGTTACAGAAAGTAATTAAAAATTACCTTCCTCCCCACACATATTAAACATCATCTCTCTTTGTTCTTTTTTAGCCCACCTACTGCATCCTCAGCTCCCTCCTTTCTTTCAGCCTGTAGCCCAGACAGATATATATATGTATAAAATATATATTTTATGTATGTATATATAAAAAATATATTCTCTATATATTATATATATAAAATATAGCATTCTAACTAACTAGCAGCTAGTGATATCGCCAAGGGAGACCCTGAGCATTTCAAGAGTGATTATGGAGCTCGGAGAGCTAGAGAGCAGGACATGGAGCCCAGATGGTTTCTTCTTGACCTTGCTGGCAAAGGGGAAAGACTCAGGCAGAAACTGCATGGATGAAAGCCCAAAAGGAAGACTCTGAACCCTGGGGAAAACAGAAGCAGCAAAAGCAGGGTAAACTGCATCCATGTGCATCACGTAAGACTGATTTTCAAAACAACAGGGATGAGGGCTTGACTGCTGCCTCCTTAGTGCTATTGCAGGTGCAAACCAAATGTTTTCATGTGCAAATAGCTGACTGGACATCCTCTTGGCCATCTGCCACCCCACCTCAGTCTGCACCTGTATTCACAATAGTAAGAGAGCAGGCCCTGAGCCAGGCCCTGGGATTCCAGTCATGTAAAACTCAGCTTGAAATGTTGACAGCCTGTCTCTGATTTCTGCCTCGGCCCTGCCCGTAACTAGGTACCAAGTCCTTTCACATACAAAAATCTTCTGAACCAGGGCAAGGAGGTGGGAAACAGGCTGTAGTCTCTGCATGCCATTAAGTGTTTTTGATGCCTGGAGGCAATAAAAGAATATATTTGAGAAGAGGGGGTGGCAGCAGGGATCATACTGAGGGAGAAGGCAAGGCTGGGAGGCAACGCTCCATCAATCATCAGGCTCTTTGCTGTGTAATTTACCTCCAGCACAAAGCACAGGGCAAGGAGCTCTGACTGCATTAGCTTTGGCACGAGGCCAGCCTGAGAAGTTGCCACTCTGGGTGAAGATGCACATGGAGGCAGAGCCAAAGTGATGATGGGGACATCGAAATCCCCTTCTCCCCTGTTTCCCTCACATGTCCTGCTTCAGCATCTGCAGTCGCTTCTCCTTCCTTGCTCATCTGACTTTTAGGTAAACAGATTCAATTCACTACCCTGGCAGAAAACTGTTGTTTTTTTTCTGCTGGGCTAGTCTTTTCATGGAACAGCACGTGAAATCAGCCCAGGGGCAGGCTCTGACAAGCACCAGAATACATGGGAAAAGGAAAGGCACCCACCGCTGGGAGCAGGGAGAACCAAGAGACTGTCTAAAGCCGTAACTTCACCTTATTTCCGAGCCCGTGCTATGGTTACAACACGAGTATTCGTAGGGTTGCCTTGTAAGCTGGATCAACAAAATGACTGTGGTTAAAAGCAACTCTCCAAATTTGAAAAAGATCTTTTGTTTCTGTAGGTTGCTATTGTGGTGGCTGGCTCTTCATTTTATTTTAGTGTGGAATTGATATTGGTCACAACTGTTCCAGCCTTTGTCTCCGCAGCTACTTTTTCAAGGTCTGCATGTGGCCACATGCAATCCTTTCTCCTCTATCACCTTCTCAAGAATACTAAGAAAATTCCTCAGTTCTCAGAGTATCCCCACTTACTGCTTTATTTATATGGTTCTGCTCTAATTTCTATGGTTCTAATTTCACTCATAACACTGGAAACAGGCCAGCTCTCCTCTTTAAAAAGCAGTGATCACAGACCTTATATACTAGCTTTTTTATTTATGAGGTCTCAGATTTTTCTCTAGCAAGATTACAGTTTTTTCCAGTTTTGATTTGTAGTATTCCCTCATGTTCTGTATTTCCTTATCCTTTGAAACTCCAGACAAAAAATTTGCCTGTTGCCAGACATGAAGTGTGATAGATTTTGCATTCTCACATCCTGCTGTTCTGTGGCTATCTAAAAGACACTGAATCCTACCTCTTTAATGTTTTGCAAAGTACATGCTCGAACAAGGAGTCTAACAAACCTTCCATCATTAGGCATCAGTTGTATCTACTTGGGACTGGTAGAAACAACAGTCAGGAAATGATCATCCACCTGAAAAAAATGGGGAAGTGAACTTTGAAAACTGAACTTCTGGATTCAAGTAAGAAGACTGGATTACTAAAATACTAGATGAGCTAAACTGTTTCTGAACTTCTGATTCTGCGCCCTAGCTGTATCTGGCCTCTGCTGCTGGGCAAGCTCTGGCCATGCACCAGTCTTCCTCTGCCCTCGATTCCTGCGGTGAGGAGAGCTGGGTGCGTGGGTTCAAAGTGCTGCGTGTGTGCTGCAGTCATGTTTCCAACAAGGATGACGAGGAGCTCTGATCCTGGGTTGTGCTGTGGCATGCACCAGTTACTCAGTGCACATACAGCGCTAGAATGAGAGCAATGCCAAAGAGAAAGCCTTTGGGACAGATAGCTTTTGGAAAGTTTTTTTTTTTTTTTTTTTTTTTTTTGCTAGGAAAAGAAAGGCATGTGCAAGGCAAAAAAACATGAGCAAGGAAATGTCTCTTGCTATCCATTCCTGCTGTGCAAGGGAGAAAGACCAGGAAAACAGTCCTTGTAAACCATTGGAATTGACTCAATAGGACATGGACTTTTAGCATCAATTTCTTCTTCTAACAAAAGCTGCCCCCCAGATACCAGGTAACTGCCTCGGCCAGAAGGATAACTATCAAACTCAGCAGCAGTTTCCTAAGTGAGTAATTCTGCTTATGATGTGGGGCAATGCTTTTGCTGAGCTCTCCAGGAGTCTCTGATAGCAAAGGACTGGCTTTATATCTCATCCTGAAAGCAGCATTATTTCAGCCTCTGTTCTCCGATAGCAGAGAGCTTCCTATTTGACTTTCTATAGCCATGAGAATTTCCTTCTGGATTCAGTCAGCCCCAATTTCCCTTTAAGTCATGAGGTCTGATTCATGTGTCTGAGTAGGAGTTATGAAAGATGTAAAGCTCCATAATTTATTGGTGCATCTCTGAGCTCTGTTCCTCCTCCCTGCCTTGGGAGGCTTGCTGACTCACCGACTCACAGGCCACCACTCTGCATTTTGGCCTGTCTCTCCAACAGCTCGTACTTTATTTAGCCTGGGCAAAAACTCTCCAAAAGTCTCGCTTACTTCTCTGCCGCTCTTGACAGATCCCTCCATCCGTCAGGTGAGCTGGACCACTTTTATCTCTCTTCCCATGTTGATCCTCCATCTGACTCATTTCCATTCCTCCTCTCCCAGGGCCACCTCGCTTGATTGCACGGAGATGCAACCTGTTTCTGACCGGCCTCCCCTTGTCATTCAGCCCCTACACCGCAAGCCTGGCCTAGCGAACCTCGCCCGCCCATGCACGGCTTTCAAATAAGCGCCACGTGCTCACTGCTTTTCCGTGCTGGTCACAAATCAGTTTTCACCTGGGCTGGGGGCAGATTTTCCACGGAGCTCCGCTCCGCTCCGCCTGCCTTACCGGCCCCAAGGGAAATAGCAGAGATCGGCCAGGCTGGGGTGGCCGGGAGGGGATTTTAACTAAAAGGAGAGTTTCCGCCGGAGCTGGGGATGCCGGTGCCCGCGTTCCCCGGGGCCGGGGCCGCTCGCGGAGGGCGGTGGCGGCGGGCAGCGCTAAGGCCCGTCCCGTCGCGACCCGACCCGTCCC
>NW_020448307.1:3486211-3504058 GCF_003343035.1 Apteryx rowi | reverse complement strand
CCCCCCCCCTCCCCGGCCGGCCGTGCGGGCGGCGGGACCCGGCCGTGGCCTCTCCCTTGGATCGGGGCGCGACCGCAGGAAATTCGCAGCCTCCCTGCAAGGCTTTCGCTAGCGAATGCCCCTTAAAATAGGAATAACTGTTGTCTTATGTAATGCATGGCGCCCTCTTACGAAATCGTGGCCTCTGAGGCATGGGGTGACCGCGACATCTGAGACGGGCTGGGTTCTGGGCCTCTGGAGCAAGGCGGTGACCTGTGATAATGTCGGTTTTCCTCCGGTCTTCCCGCGCCCCCGTCTCGCTAACGCGCCGTGCAGTGCTCCGGGCTTCGCTGGAGCAGGCCGCGCGCTCGGCAGTGCGGGCGCTGGCCCCCGCGCTGGGATTTAAAGGTCATTCAGCGCTGCAGGTGCCTTCGGGTGTCTCGGTAACCCTGCTTCCGGAGGCAGATATCATTTCTCGTATTCGCAGAGGGCAAAGATCGTTGGTGGTGTGCGGCTGCACCTGCGAAGCTGACCTGATTCCGCACCGTTTTGACGCTGACACCCCTTCCACCTTACTCGCTTACATCCCTGGGATGTTAAACGAGTTCTAGCAGGTTGGCAAACTCCTCCTGAGATGCACCAAAAACCCAAACCCCACCCCAAGCAGCTAAACCACCTGTGGTTTTTCTTTTTTACTGTTCTGCTTATGCTCAGAATTTATTCTTTTATTTGGGGGAAAAAAGTCAGTTTAAAAACCTCAAGGACTGATTTTTTTCCCTCCCATGAAACAAGCAGGGAGCACCGTGCAGCAGAAGCAGCAGGAAAATTGCTTCCCTTCTGCCTCATCACAGCCCTCCCTTGGAAAAACTCTTGCTGGAGGGTGATCAACTCATTCAGTCTTTGGCCACTTGTAAAAGGTAGTAACAAAAAATTCTGAAAACGAAGCAGAGCTGACTCATCCTATTGACCTACGCATGGTTGTGTCTCCAGGGAATATTAGTAGCGAGCCAACTCAAACAGATTCTGTCTTGTTTTCAGGCTGAGTAGTGAGGATCAGAAGTGTTTTGCAGTTTATTCTGTTTGGTGCAATGGACAGTTGAATAGTCATCTACCTCATGGAACTTCATCCATGAAATTTTGTCCAGGGCAACAGTCAGCAGTTTTGCACTGTTGGAAAGGTATCTTAAAATAACCCCTCCCGCCAACACTTTACATTGGGGATCAAATATACCACCTTCGATCTTCTGTAGCTTTTCTTCTACCTACGTGTAGGTAGCGTGTGTCGGAGTGTGACTCAGCGTGTAGGATATTGCCGTCTGTTGCCATAGCAGCAGGAGCGCGGTCCCCCGGTCTAGGACTTTCCTGGGGGATGCAGTCAGCAGAACGTGGAGAGTGAGGAAGCAAATCTCAGGCGCACATGTGTTTTGATGCTGCAGCAAAGAAAAAACAGAAACCAGCTCCTTAATATAAGTCTCAGTGTAGTGGATGCTTCTCTCCTGCGTGAAAGCAGCAAGCAATCAAAATGTGCTGGCAGACCAAATGCTATTTGAATTTGTCATCCCCACTGATTTGATCCCTTACTGTGAGTGGAAAGTGGCCTGGAATGAGACACGCACCTTCTCGAGTGCTCTGCCAGTGTGTGTCTGAGTCTTATACCTTGCATGGTGCTTGTGATACAAGGGAGTTATTGCCCTTATTCTGGCTCTAGCCTTGCTGTGAGTGCCAACAGCACTGATCATTTCTTAGTAGTCATATATTTGAAAGAAGCAGATAGTTAACCTGCATTTTTAATTCTGCTCGTACGGTGTGTGGTTCTTTGTTCGTCTCTTACAGTTTTAGTAACTGCAGTAGCTAGAGCAGACAAATTATATCCCCCAACTTCTGTTTAACTGTTATTTATATATGGTAGTTTAATAAACAGCTTCAATGCAATGAAGTTGCTCTTAAGTTATACTCATGAAACTAAGAACAGACTCTTTCTTTCTTTAATTCCATAAATATTAATATAGACTAAATCACAATATTTATATTTGCTTTAAGGTGTTTGTAGCCTAATAAACTGTAAAGTATAGAAGAGCTAGAATATATCACATAAATAAATCTTTTAAAAACTAAACATGCTACATCATTTAACTAGTTTGAAGGCAAAGTTGTAGTAGGAAGGCTGTGATCCTAACAACTGTTGTAGACCATCAGTGGGACGTTACGTGGATTTACTAATACATCTGCATGAAAGAAATTGCAGACTCCAGAGTCTTACATTTTGAGTCATAATGGCGCATGGATTATATGACTTCTGCACAGTAGCAAGTTAGGGCAAAAAATGTTGTTAAGTATTCTGGTCCATAATGCAAAGTGTTTACAAATTGTGTGCTTATACTAGCTTTGGAAAAGACTTGTGAATGTGATTAATGTGGTGTTTGACCTCAGTGGGACTCCTCATGTATTTACAGTTAAGCACGTGTTTAAGTCTCTGCAGAATTAGGCGTCTGAGTCTGATTCAAAGCAGTTGGTGATTGTGACCAGCCTGTCATGAAATCTGAAAAGAGTGCAGATTTTACGTGTCGTATTCTGGATGAGTGCAAAAGCACTGTGTATTTTACTTATTGATATAAAATACATTGATTTGGAAATGACATTGCATAGGCCAGGAATCCAGAAGGCATTTAAAATAGTTACTTCATGCCAGGGAACAATTCTTCTTTTAATAAAGGAGATAAATAGGAAATAATAAGATTTTTGGATCTTGAGGCAGAAGGCCCTCATGCCAAATTTCCTAGGAAAACTTGGAGTGAGGTCCAACTGAGACCCCATTGTCTTCGCGGGAGTTTGACCCTTGATGTATTTCATTCTTATCTTAAATTTTTAAATAGATCCTTCCCCTCATGTAAATATCATAAAGTTGATAAGTCTGTGTAGGGAAACTTTAACTTAGTCATGAAAAAGAGAGATCAAGCAAAAAGATGAATTTGAAGGATAAAATCTCTTGTCGCATCTGTATAAATGTGGGTCAGCGTGGCAGCTAGCTCTTGTCTCATCCCAGGAGAGCTGGTGCCTAACAGCGGGCCGTGAGAAACCGAGTGCGTGTGAGCTTGTGTCTGGCTCAGGGCAGGCGCGTTCCAGCGGCAGTTCAGGGTGCAGGTACATCGCAGCACAAGAAGGGAACGGGCAGCAAGGCTTTCCCTGTGGTTGCAGCCAGTTCTTACATTTGCTAAGGGCACCTCAGTCGTCTGCTGCCTATTGGACTGATTCTGAATTAATACCCCAAAACTGTATTGTGGAGTGAGAACTTTGCCATCTTTGATGCTTGAAAATATTTAGAGTCAAATTCAGCCCTGCTGGAACTGCCTTGTATTCAGTGCAGTTTTCTTCACTGGGGCTGGCTCTTGTGTCGTGCAGCTCCAAAGAAAACTCCACATTTTCTCCCTTTTGCAGTTATAAATCAAGTGTTCACCTGGGTGGTGCTCATAATAACCACTTTGAGCTAAGTCCTTAGTTCAGGTTTTCTGAAAGTTGTTTTGCAGTACTTCAGTCATGATGCGCAGTACAGTACTTCCTGCTCTTTAAAAACAAAAATCTTTTCCTACTTGGAACATAGGTATATATTCTCCTTGGTCTGCTTTGTGCAGGAGTTGAGGTATGTAGTCACTCTGAGATATCTGCACTATTGGACAGGATAGAATCAATGAATTCATTTCACTCTTAGCCTAATAAGAGTTTATGTCCTGGGATTCCGCCAGTGAAAAGCAAGGACGCTTGGCCATGTGGCTATTCCTTGATCCTTTAAGAATATGAATCCCTGTTAAGCATGCTTGTCTTACAACCTGTGATTGCACAGAATGTAATCAGTTTTGTTTTCCATCTGTTAAACAAGAGGCTTCTGAATATAGATTAGCTAGTGCAAACAGAAATAATTATTTTTGTTCCTTGATGGCAACAACAGTAAGGTTAACCACCACATACATATTTCATAGAGTGTTTTCCATGCTCAGCAATTTTAAACGCCTTGTTCTGTGTGCATTACATGATTTGCCTTACAAATAGCCTTACAATGGACATGGATTTAACTTTCAGTATGGTCCCTTAATTATAATAATTGCATAAGTGGAGATCTAGACATCTCCCACTGTCCTATAACCACAGCCTAGACTGCTGCAGTAGAGCAGCATGTCACAGCTGATTCATCCTGCAAGCATGGTTGCCTCTCCCTGCTGATAGCTTGCTGCTAAGTACTGCCCTACGGCTGAGCACTGGGGCTGGGCTGCATTCTGCTGCGCTCTGTAAATCCGGACTCTGTGGTTCAGTGGAGATATGCAACTGTTAGTGAGAACCTGACTTGGCTTTATGGACTTTGATAAAGGAAAATTAGTCAGTCCCTACCTCGAAACAAACCCAACAAAACCCAAACCAAAAGCATACAGTATTCAGTTTTCAAGAAAATATGTTGACTTTAAGAACTAACTCAAAGTGACTATTGATGAACTCAAAATACACCTGGTAGATTCCAAAATGCAGCTGATAGAACAATGCATTATCTTTCAAAGCAATGCTTATTTGCTTTTTCGATATAAGGTTTTTTAACACTTTTATTTATTGATGATGCTTAAGTGGAAACACCCATCGGAGCGGTCTAATGAGACTGCATTGCTCTGACTGGAAAGAAGCATTTCCTGAATACATACAGTCCCTGGTGAATCATCTCAAGATGGCCTGGGCTGTGTCCTCTCTTGAGTGCTACCTTAGCTCTAACCTTAAGGGTGGCATTGTACTTTATTTTTAGTGACCTTAATAAAAAGCAGAGGAATTACTTAAAAAGAAATCTATTAATGCCTTTGTTGTTGTTGTTGTTAAAGGCTGGTTTTATGTTTCCAGAACCACATATGACCACCTATTAAAATGGTTTCTCCTGTAGAGAGTAGTGTTTATAAACTTTCCATTCTGGCTTTCATGTTGGCATAAAAATGAAAAGAGACATTTAGGTCTTAAATAAGCAGCTGAAACTGCTTTGGAATATGGAATATGTTGTGTTTTTATTTAACTGTTTAACTGCTTAGGTATTTGGGGCTGCAACTTACTAATGAAGTATAGCAAAAATTACAGGACTTTTTGATGCATCTGAGTAGTCCCAGCAACTGAAGCTACACCATAGTAGGCACCCTTGTATCCTACTTTATTTGTGTTCTAAGAAGACTTTCACTTTGACTGAGCCAACAGATCTGTTTTGCACCCTCTAGGATAGGGATTCTTCGCTTATGCAATAGCAATATCCTGCTTTAACAGGCAACAGCTTGTTGAATTGAGTGCCTGAGGCATTAAGTGACTGCTGAAGCTCCTGATCTGATAATCATGGGGTGGTGTGCTTGAATGAAGAACTGAATCCGAGTCTACAGCCAGACTAGATGCTCTGAATACTATGAGCATCCCCTCATGTTTAGAGCTAGCTGGTTTGTTTGTGATTTAAACAAATAGTTTTCTGCTAATGTTGAATAGTTTGGAATAAGGGTTAGTAGGCAATTCTTCTCAAAACATTTTTTGCTTGTATGTAATAAGCTTATTATTAATGCTGCATAACCAAAAAGTGAGAATATAGAATTTTAGTGCAAAATCTGGTATTGAGAGAACCAGCTGTATGAGGATGATTTCCTTCTTTTGCTTTTTTAAAATTATGAAATCTTGTACATAAAGGTGGTTTGAATATGACTGGTTCCATAGAACAAATGACTATACTTGAATAAGAAAGTAGATGTGGTTTGTTTGTTTCTTTCAGGCTCATATTCTCTCTTCTGTATATGGTGAGAGTCTTGGTGGCTGAGAAAATGGGATGTATTCTCCTTTCTTGCAGGAGGCCATTGAATTAAGAATGGTCAGGGTCTGCTGGATGCATGAATCTGAGGATCTAAATAACAATGTTGACATCCTTACTGAACAAAACACGAAGTTTGAGGAAGCTGCCCCTACTGGGCTCCAGTGTCCTTGCTCTTGTGCTGATGCCTCACTCCAGGTTTTGCACAGAGCTCTGATCTCCATTTGATTGCTGAACAGGGGTAGCACCTACCCTCCTGACTAGCTGACTTTAGGTACTCACAATGTGGCATCCTTTCAGTCTTAATTTTTCTCAGCAAGCTCAGTTTTTCCCCCTAGTTGATGAACAGAAAAAAAATAAGGGTCAGTGTCTAAGGAGAAATCTTAACACATTAACAGCTGTATCAGAGTTAAAGAAAACTGAAGATGAAGAATGACCATTTGTTGCTTTTGCTAATGTGTTATCCAATTGCTGCTGTGAAGCAGGGGCAGAGAGGTGTTACTGATGCTAGATGACTTCCTGGTTAGATTTCCTGAATTAAAGTTGGGTGACTTGGGGTTTGAATTCTTTGCAACAGGATACACAGATTAATTGCAAGTAACAGGAGGAAAGTTTGCCAGAAATAGTTAGTCATTCATGCAGCTTTCCTGTTAAGGAAGCAAAAAACTGTTTTGAAAGGCAGAGGAAGTTTCTTCTTTCTCATATTTTTCTGCAACCTGTTTCTCATCCTCAGTGGCAAATGCATGTTAATCACTAATGCTGGCTAATGAAGGAAATCAAATCACACTATTCGCTATAGCTAACTTTCTTCACATTATATTAAATTGATAGGTAGTGGATAGAAACCAAGCTGCTTGAGACTTAGGAATTTGGCTTAAGTTGCCAGTTGCTGAACTGGCTTAAGTAAACAAGTTTCCAAACACTGTAATTTCTCTCTCTCTCTCTCTCTCTCTCTCTTTTTTTTTTTCCTTTCTTTTTTTGTTGCAGAAAATGGCTGTTCCACCAGCTTATGCTGATTTGGGAAAATCTGCCAGAGATGTTTTCACCAAGGGATATGGTAAATAAAGCCAAAATAAATTTGGTCTTTTATCATTTACCTGATTCCTGAAACTGATTTGTTAAGATTTTACTGCTTTTCTCTGACAAAAATTCCAATAATTTTCATTAGAATCCAGAGAATTTTATATCAGAGCTTCACATTGTCCTTACTGCCTGGAAGGGGAGGGTAGCCTATTTTTCTTCTGACAAAATTTTTTGTTTTACCCATAGGCCTGTTGTCCGTTTTGAAGTGTACTATATTTTCACTGTTCCCTTGCATCATGAATAGGACCACTGATGTCGGTAGTTTGCTTATGAACAAAATGCTATTCAGTATGAATAAAAATATTATACCTAATTTGGTCCTAGTGATATTCATGAAATCAGCTGGACTAGTGCAGTCAAGTACTGTCTTTAGTGAATATAAGCTGCATAATCTGCTTCATAGGAAAACATGTTACAGTAGCTGTAGTCTTGGTCTATTTTTTGAATAGTTCACAGGAGAGCTAGAAGGGAGTTTTAAAAGATAAATCAGAAATAATCTTAAAATTAACATATAATTCTTTTTTTTTTTTTTACTCATTTTCTAGGTTTTGGGTTAATCAAACTTGATTTGAAAACTAAATCTGAAAATGGACTGGTGAGTTGGACCTGAAATGTCTCAATGTTCTTGTGTTTAGTATCTATTCATTTTAAAAGTGTAAATATGTATCCCTTACTCTTCCCTTGCCAATTTTCATGTATATTATAACCTTGCAAGACACACTGTATTTACATTATAATTCTGTCATGAGACTGTACACAAGTGGGAGTGGAAGATATGGTGAAGGGCTCCTTTGCAGATGATTGCTGACTACGAAAATTACAATCCTTTTTGAGGCCATCTCTGTGGCCTGTGCTAGAAGAAGTGACAGTGCCTCCTCCTGCACACCAATTTCAATTTATTAAGGGTTGTGCTCTCATAGATTTTTTTTTTCTGTAAAGACTTTGATTTAGCTGTGTGCTGGCATGGGGCGCAAACTCTCTGCAGGCTATTAACCAGCATTTCAGAATAATGTTTTGCTTAAGGCTGCTTATCAGTTTTAAAAGAGAACTTACACATAGGTGTGATTTGTGGTTTTTCCATTTCCTGCAGTCAGAATTTCTGAAAGTATGATTTCTAAATATGCTGTATGCTATTTTTCTTATCTGTTAATAAACAAGTATAGTTGCAATATAACTGCTTATTGGGGCTAATCTTTATAACATCTTTGTGAAGGAAGTATTTGCAGACTTGCATGCTGATTCACAGATACACCTTGTACACTAACTTATCAGACCAGCACCTTATTTTGTGTTATGTTACCAGTAAGAATTATCCACATCCCTGCCCCATATCCATTATTTTAGTGTGAAATATTTTTGATCACTGGCACACTGAAATTTTTGTGGGGCAAGCATGTGTCGATATTAATGACTAGCAAACGCGTTCTTAAAGCTTTTAAGAACGCTGCAGTATTAAATATTATCCCAAATTATAATGACATCGTACATTCTACAAATGTAAGTATTTACCTGTGCATGCATATATTTTTTTTTTCTTTTTAGGAATTTACAAGCTCAGGTTCAGCAAACTCGGAAACAAGCAAAGTTAGTGGTAGTTTGGAAACAAAATACAGATGGGTGGAATATGGATTGATGTTCACAGAAAAATGGAACACTGACAACACACTAGGCACTGAGATTACTCTCGAAGATCAGGTAATTTTTGGCTTAAAAGATACAATTTACAAATTCTCTTATGACAATCTCCTTTTTAATTCTAAATGCAACTGTTGAATTTCTTTTCTGTTCAGCTTGCACAAGGACTGAAGCTGACGTTTGACTCCTCATTTTCTCCTAACACTGGGTAAGAAGTGACTAAGCTTGAGTGACAAAAAAGGCATTTTTGGTTTTAGTTGTTCAGAATACCATCTTATTCTTTTACTCCTTCTGCCATAAGATATAAAGACAGGTAATAATCAGTGTATGATAAAAACCATGTCGCATGTCATTGAAATCTTAGTATTAACAATCTCTTTTTAAACATGAGTTATAGCAAGCAAAATTTTAAATACAATATCTTGCAAATTATACTAAGAATTGGAGAAGAAAAGGCTCCCCCACTCTTGCTTATTTTTGACCATGTCAGGAGATGTTTACTTAGCTACTGTCTGAATAAAAACTCTGAACAAATCAACTGTAATTCAGAGTTTAACAAGCTCCGTAAGCCAGTTGGCTACAGCTCTAATAGGTTGATGCAGTAATTGGGTTCATCTCCCAAGCTGAATTTATCATTTAAATTCTTTCTGGGCATAATGTGACTTGGTAGTGGATGAGTATTTCTGACATTGTGATTGGATGCCACATTTTATGTGGGCCAGAGGGATTAAGCAGCAGCTGTAGGACTAGAGGTTGTTTTATTTTTTTTTCCTGATTATCTTTTTGCAAGCAGTGTTGCCAGTGAGTCAAAATAGACAAAATATTCTGGAAATTAGCTTTCCATAGGAATACACTGCACTGTAGGCTACCAGGGTAACAATCTCATTGAAGATTTCAGCCTGTTTTCTGGATTTAGTATCCTCCATTGTAAACTGCTTTCACTTCATTCTTAATTCTAGATTAACTAGATATCTACAGAATAATCTCTAACTTTTTTGTTGATAATTTTGTTTTATCTGATAGGATTATTAAAAAAAACGTATGAGAGTGACAAGTTACAGCTCTATAGCTATTTCTCAGGAACTTCACAGACAACATCTGACTTATAACTGAATTCTCTCCTTTGTGGGGAGACCATTATAATCTGAATAAATGGTGTGAGATTCAATCCTGTTGTGACCAGGTTTAAGTTGACAGCGGTGCATCATGTGTGAATATGACACACCTTCTCCCCCTTCTTTACTACTGTCCTTGATGAGTCTTTTAACTGGGAAAGTCATTTTCAGAAATGCCCCATGTTAGCTTGCATCTGTCCCCATGGACACGGGTAGGAAGATGTTCCACTGACTTTTATGGAAATTGCAGACAAGGTAATGTCTGAGTGCTTTTGGCATTCCTGCTCTTTATCTCTGATTTCCTCCTATACTGCTGCAGAAAAGAAGTATTTAGGCATGAACAAAAGAGCAATGCAAAATACAAGAAATTCTCGAGTCTGATGTTTAAAAAAAAAAAAAAAAAACAAACCCCAAAAAAACCCAATAGATCTGATACAGCAAGTTTTGCAGTTCTTGGAGACTTTTGCTAGCTGAAGTAGAATGTTGATTTGCAATTTAAAATTAGTCTGATTTTTCTGGGAAAATTTCAGAAAAAGATGTGGTCAAAGACAGAAGAGACTTGTAAGTTAGAAAGAGAAGAAAAAGGAAAAAAAATTTAAGAGTAGCTGAATATGCCAGATGCGACTCTCCTGCCTTGTGAGGATCTGCTCCCTCGATATAAACAAACACACAGACGCATGAGAAAATACTGTTCTGGCCAATAATATAAAAGGAAGCAAATGACTCAGAGAAGTTTATTTGTATGTTTATTTCAAAAGAAAACAAACCTAGCTGTAGAAAAGGCTGCCATAACTATTAAAATTTATATATAAAGCATCGTAAGGACAAAAGGGGGTGCTAGAGCCACTGAAGTAGCTTACTTCCTTAGCAGCAAAGACTTCCCCTCAGGCAGCTGGAGGCAAAGTAGCATTTCTTAACTTTTCTCACAGTAAAAGAAATTATCCCGTTAACTAGGATTGTCCAAGAATTGTTTGTGTGCGACAGCCCAAGGACTGTTGACTTTCTGTGGTGAATCTGTAAACTGTTACAGTTTCTACTACTTCCTTCTCTCTAGCAAACTTCAAAACCAAAAAAATTGGATGTGTGACACGACAAATTGCTTTTGTCACCTCAGGTCTAGCTTATTGTCCTGCTGCCTTTTCCGAACACAACTCAGAAGTGCTTAGTATACCACACAGCATTTTATTGCTTTCTTGCACATAATTTACTGCAGATCAATTAAGTTTTTGCAAGTCTACAGTGTAGAAAGTGACATATCATGTGGATCTCCAGGTACGTATACTTTGTTCTCAGGAACTGTTACAGTGAGCTAAAGTAACTGACTTGATTAAAGTGCTACATTAGAGCCTACCTTTTCAAAGATATGTTTTTTGTTTTGTTTGTTTTTTTTTTCTTTTAGGAAAAAGAGTGCTAAAGTTAAGACAGGATACAAAAGGGAACACATCAACATTGGCTGTGACATGGATTTTGATATTGCTGGTCCTTCAATACGTGGAGCTCTGGTGGTTGGCTATGAGGGTTGGTTGGCAGGTTACCAAATGACTTTTGAGACAGCTAAGTCTAGAGTAACCCAGAGCAACTTTGCTGTTGGCTATAAAACTGATGAATTCCAGCTTCATACTAATGTGTAAGTATTGGCAGACAGGCATTTAAAAAAAAGAATGTAAAAGGATTTTGCTGTTTACTAGAAGAATGATAGGAAAAGATTTTCAGCATTAGTGAAAGAGGGAATGGTGGATTTGACATTGAAAGCTGGGAATGCAAACTGCAATTTTGCATTAGCTTTTGTTTGAATTATATGGGTGAGGGAGCGTATGATGAAAAAAAACTGGAACTCAGTGAGTACTCAAGGATTCAGAGTCTATCCTTCTAAAAAATCTTTAGTGGAATAATAAAACAAGTAAATTACATAAATTTTCTTCATGAAAGAAAAAGTAAAGCAATACCTCCCTTTTGCACATGCCAGGATCAATTTGAAAATAGTAGTTTGATCTATAGGAGAAAGAACTGATCAGAGGGTGAACAAGAACAGGAGAAAAAGAAAATGAATGGAAGGGCTGTGGACCGAGTTTGTGTTAGTATTGGAAGAGATGTGGTATAAAAGTTTGTCTTAGTACTGAAACTCCTAATAATCTATTTACACAAGTGTTTGTCTTTTCTGCATGCGTGTGCAGTGGGAAAACAGGCCAAAATGTCATGAAAACCCTCATTTTTCCATGTCCTGCATCTCATGAAAAACCAATTTATGCTTTTTGACAGTTTTTTAAGATTAGGCAATCCCTAATCCATTCCCCCTTCTTCCCATTCCCTTAGGTATTTGGATATTTTGCATGTAGCAGAGCTATTGCAGGCTGTTCCCGTTTGGGGACTGAACAACTGTTCTGCTTTCTTGGAGCTGCTTCTTCAAAGGCTGTCTGTTCTGTTTCATGCTGTTTTGCAGAGATCTGGTTTAGGAAGCCCATATTGCCTTACAGAACAATTGAACCTTCACAGGCCCGAGACTATGTTTGAAGGATTGCCAAAGCACAAAAGTGTCGGCAGAAAATTCCCATCAAATATGTGGGATCCCCTTCCACGCAGTAGTTATGAGCTATTTCCTCAAACACAATGACTTTCAACTCTGTGATACCGTAGGAGTTAAAACATTGTATTATGGGCCTTTGCTATAAAATGCTGTAATTATTACTACTTTTAATTAAGGCAACGGCAGAAAATAACTTCAGAACAGTACTATAAGATCTGAGCTCCTCCTGCTATCTCTTTGATCCCTGAAGGTCTGTTTCTTTGGTAGCTATTACTGTACATAAATGATAAATAATCTTTAGGAGGAAGCCTAGTTTGTTTATTATTCATACTCCACGAGCTGAAAGGCAAAAACATTAATGTGTGATATGAACAGAAATTTTAATTATTGGTATTAATGGATTTGTTAGGTACTTTTAATATGTTTCAGCTCTGAAACATGACAGTTTTTGTAAAATCCAGGAAACAGAGTTGTATTTGGAATTCCCATCACTAGCATGCTGGCTTATATCTAGACAGTTCAGTGTTTCAAAGAAATATGGCATAGTAGATAAATTAACTAGGTGGGGCTTGAGAAATCTGGTTTTGTTTCTGGCTGTTTCACAGACCAGTTGGTGACTTTAGCAAGTTACTTTCCTTAACAGTGCCTAAATATCTTCATTTGCGTAGGGGGATAATATTTTTGACATACATATGAAAAGTGCTGTTATTATTAGAATTAAAAGGAGCTTTTACTTTTTTTTAATAATACATGATAACTAAAGGGAGGTAGGGCTGGATAATTTCTACTTTGAAATATGACTTTCCTCGTTTTTTGAGCATAGCTCAGACCCCCCCTAATGTTGCAGGTCAAGACAGAGCTGTATGGGAAGCTTGCACAAAACCTGCCTGTATAACCAGCTCTACTCAGTCCTTTTTAATCCCTCCTTTTCTTGAGAACCAAGCACATGCAGTTATATGTGAGCTTCAGTCTTATCTGAAGTAAGTATTGTAGTGTTTTTCTGGAAGAATTGCTCTAACAATTTAAAAGGCTGCTGCTATTGCTTGAACTTTTAAATAGGCATATTACTATTGTCTGTGCAACTGTTATAAACTAATAAACATTGGAACAGATGGGTAAAACTGGAGAGGTCCTAAATCTTCTTCTTTTTTTTTTTTTTTTAAATTATTAAACGTTTTGTATACTCTAATAATTGGAGCCAGTTTATTGCACAATTTAGAAATAATCAGAAGTATTTTATTTGCAAAGGTCTTCATGTGGTTTAAAGCCTGTTTTATGCAATGTGTTTGTATCCTCTTTTAAGAAAATGAGCTAAAAATGGAAATTCAAATGCTCACGATTTTACTAGGAGTGAAAGGCTTATAGAAATCTTTTGCTCTTGTTTTTATCATCTGGATGGCTTCTAAGATTCTGCGTTTTATTTACCACACTGTATTCCCGTTGTGACATTGGTGTAAGTAGTAACTGAAGTTCTACTACACATTAGCAGTCACTGAAGGTTCTCATCATTTAACTGTTAGCTAGTGCTCTATGGGAACTGAAACTAGTTTCATTTCAGTTTCTAGTCCAGAGATATCTATAGTGCAAATATATCAATAGCACTATTGCAAATGGTATTGATTTACAAGAGCTGATATACTTGGATATTAAATTGTCATCCTCACTTCTAATGCAGTTCATCTATGTCTGGTAAAAACGTGCTGATGAGGCAGTGTTAGGATGACTGCTCTTCTGTAGATGAGCGCTCAGTCTCTGTGACTAGGTTACTGCCCTTTCAGGGCACTGAGAAGATGTATGTCTGGGAAAGTAATTATTTCACAAATGTACAGAAAAGACTGTCTCTCTCTACTGCAAAGACTCCCATCTACAGAGAAGGGAAAATTGGAACCTTTCGTCATTATTAGCCTATTTCTGATAGTTTGTCCTGGCTTTTCTTCGGTTTCACAAGTTGTTTGTTGAAATATGGTAACCGTCAACGAATTTAAGCATTTATAAAAGACTTCTTAATCTGGCCTAATGTGTCAATCACAGGTGTTACAGATATTGAATGAGGTATAAGTGAATGCTTTGCAAATAACATCTTTTTCAGTAAGATCTATATTTTGGGGGTCCAGTTTAAAACTAGACTAATGTATTAATTTCAGGAATGATGGAACAGAATTTGGAGGCTCCATTTACCAGAAGGTGAATGATAAATTGGAAACTGCGGTGAATCTTGCCTGGACAGCTGGTAATAGCAACACCCGCTTTGGAATAGCAGCCAAGTATCAGATTGATCCAGATGCCTCTTTTTCTGTGAGTGCTATACATGTACATTTATGAGCATTTGAAAACAAGCACTTGTAATGGAAATGTGAAGCAACCTTATATCAGTGAGTAAAGTACATTTTTGATGCAATTCCTTGGGGTGTAGTTGGCACATTCTCTCTATTTTTCTTTTTTTTTTTGTCAGCATGACACCATAACTATTGGATTTACCTTGACAGTGATACAGAATGCTTTATCATACTACTGGGTGCTGTTCTGAGCATTCCTCATGTCAGCCTTGTTGATAAAAATTACAAATTTGGTTAATAAAAACCATTGTTGTCTATAGCATTGTAGATTGGTTGAGATTTTGGATGTAAGTTATGGCAAAATTAACTCCATATTATGTTTGTTATTTGAAACATGAAATCATTTGCCACACTTAAAAGGCATTATTCAAGAAGAAGAAATACTCCAAATTATTTACATTCTGTATTTTTTCTCTTTTAGGCTAAAGTGAACAACTCCAGTCTGATCGGTTTAGGATATACGCAGACTTTGAAGCCAGGTAAGTCTATGCAGAAGAAATTCAGACATCGGATAAGCTATATATTGGTCTTGAAATATCGAAGAATTTCTTGTGACAAAATGTGACTAGTTTTGTAATGCTGCTGTCCTACTTAGCAACCTAATAATGAACTTTTTGAGGGACTGCTCTGTTAATTTTGGACATCATTAGAAGCAGAATTTTTAGAGACCACCATCCACTGACCAGTCAGACACACTTTTGTGTTCATATGAAGTATATCTACAATTAGGTGTTTCACAGATAGGTAAATGAATTTTTAGTACTTTCAGTTTTCCTGCCGAGTTTCTTTTGCTTGAAAATGTGACACTGCCAAGGTCCACTGGTCCAAGGAAGAGGAGAAATCTTATTGCTACGCAACTGGTTTTAATGTAGTCAAATAAATCTGCTGCCAGAATACCAAGCAGATTGTCATGAGATATTACAGTAGACTGGGATTAGGCCTTTTCATCCGTAGATTTTAAAGTGGCTTAGAAAGGTGGGTAAGTACTGAGGTCCCAATTTTTCTATTATTACTGTTTGATTACCTCACTCTAAAATTAGATTAATCAGTGGACTAACAGGAGTCGACTGACTCTTTTTTAATTACTTGGAATGATAAAAAGAAGCAGAGTCTAGCCTTATGGTTTATTTATCAAAACTTTCAGGTTAAATTCAGAAAGATTTCCCATTCATAGCTCTATTACTCTGCAAGTTGTTTTAAAATAAAACAGTCATTACAAGTATAGCCACCAAATTACATTTACCTAGCTCACCAATAAATGGAAGCAGCAACATACGCACTGCAATTACTGAATCTTAGGCTCGTTCCAAGTTTTAACAGTTATCTTCTCTCTCACTTCTGTCTATTTTACAGGTATCAAACTGACATTGTCAGCTTTGTTGGATGGCAAGAATGTTAATGCAGGTGGTCACAAACTTGGTCTAGGATTGGAATTCGAAGCATAAAAAGTGATTCTACAATTGCTATTTTGAAAATACTTCAAAGCATAGCTACCTTCAGAATATAGTGTACCTTTCAATGTTTTATGTATGGGATGCAAGTTATTGCTAAGTATCAGTCATGCTAGTGCTGGTTAAAGACGGCTAAGCTAAAGATATTTCAGAAATGAGACAAAACCAAAAAAAATCCTAATTCCAGGCTTTTTTGGAATGTTGTTGCCCATCATATCTGCCAGCTGCCACATAAGAAATGTGAAGGTATTGATTACCTTTACTGAAGTATTGACTGCGCAAGGAATACGCTGATGTGGTATAAAAATGATGACTTTAAGAATTGCAGACCGCTATAGTGAATTGTGAATTCTGTAAGCTGAATTTCCTGACACCAGAGGTTCAGAGTTTCAGTTCATGATGGAATGTGTAAATTTGTCTGAGAAAAAAGGATTTTTTTTTTTAGATAGGTATTTCATAAATGTTTTGTCTTTAGTTATCTTACACCTACAGCTGTCTTCAGAATGCTTTAGGCTGTCCACCTTGTATAACTCTGTTGCCGAGGAGGTTTAATGTGACTCAGCCAATAATACTTGTCCTGTGCTGTGGTTCCTTTCCCTTGCACTGAATGGAAAGCTTGTAAGACAGAGCCATAATCAGGGAAGAGTCTTTGTGACTGCAATCACATAGTTGTATCACTTTAAATTTGAAATGAACTTTTGTTTTATTACCACTTTTTTTTAGCAATTAAATGGGTACATTTTTAGAGAGTCTTCCATTTTGTGTGGAACTAGATCCCAAAGTGCTGTACTTGACACTACTAAAAATGGATAAAAAATGCAAACCCAACTTGAATAAAATATTGAAATGTCACTTTCTACTTTGTCTTATATTGACTGTAGAAATAACTTCGTACTAATTCTTGGTTCTAGAAACAGAGCGGCATCATCTTATTGCACATTTTCTAGCACATATTAAATAATTCAGTACATTTATTGAGGCAGTCCATTTTGCAAACCTCAGGAAAATGTTTCTCAGGACACAGCCATAAAAATCTACAGTACGCGAGATGATGAATGACCAACTCTTCAGTCTTCAGAGCCAACAACATTATGAGAACTAAGGGCTGTATTCACCTTTAAGGCCTTCTGCCTAGTGGCGACTGCCTTGTGTGGGTTGGCCCCTTATCTACACCTTTTAAGTAACTCCTCAAAAGGCTTCAGAGGCAGGTACCTCTCCCTGCTGCCTAGGCAGAGGGACTTGAAGCCATCTAATACAGAAAATACAAAGTAATGGGACAAGCTCATCTTTCTTTCACTGCAGAATTCACTAAGTTGAATCACCTTGCATAAACAAACTAATGGGTGAGAGCATGGAATGGGTATGAGCTGGGACACGTCTCAGTCACTTCAAATATTCTTATCTTGTTGTATGTGAATAATTGACCTCGTTGGTATGGAGATGGGAGGAGATCGTACTTATGATAGGTTGGGTGGGGCCCTCTTCTAGACTTCTACCCTGATAA
This sequence comes from Apteryx rowi, assembly GCF_003343035.1. NCBI lineage: Eukaryota > Metazoa > Chordata > Aves > Apterygiformes > Apterygidae > Apteryx > Apteryx rowi. Next base: position 3,486,628 of record NW_020448307.1, on the reverse strand, counting down.
ACCATCTGCAACCAGCTCACACGGTAACCTGGCAGGGAGTCAGAATTAATTCGTGTGTGTGCGCTGCATACGTTGCCTCTAAGGGAGAGGAAAACTCCCGTTCCTGTCCGCGGGTCGCGCCCGCCCCGCCCCAACGGTCGCGCCCGCCCCGCCCCAACGGTCGCGCCCGACCGCGGCACGCTTGCGCGCATGCGCGGCCTCCTCAGCGGCGCTTCCCACGCACGCGCAGTTCCCGCCCACCGACCGGCCTCCTCCGCCCCCTCCTCCCCCCACCCCTCGCGCGCATGCGCCCGGGCAGCGCGGCGCCGGGGGGTGGCGCTATCGCCACGTCGGTGGGGGGCAGCCCGCGATCATGGCGGCCGCCAGCGAGAGGGGCACCGCGGCGGCGGCCCGCGCTCTCTGCCTGCTGCTGCTCTG